>NC_080071.1:109048161-109348161 GCF_949987535.1 Balaenoptera acutorostrata
AAGGTCATGGGTCACCAGCACAAAAATATAATGCAGCTAGCATGGTGCATACCCCACAGTAGGCCCTTAAAAAATCAGATTCTGCACTGAGTTTTCCTTCCTTTCATGGATGGGCTAAAGGGATTAAGAGAAAGGAAAGATATCTCTGGAGTGAGAGCCATCAGGGAAGGTTTCCTAAAGGAAGTACAATTTGAGCTGGGTGTTAAAGGGTGGGGAGGATTCTGGAGTAGTGGATGGAAGAAGGGAAGATATTCTGGGTGCGGAGACATGGTAAGAACAGGCTTGGAGTCAGGAGCTGTTCTAATAAATGTTGCTGTTAGTCGGTACCCAGTATATGCCAAGAGCACACAAGTTCATCCACGTAAGGTAATATTCTATTTTTGTTTTTATCATCATCATCATCATCATATTCCCACTTTACAGATGGGAAGCAGAAACTCAGAGAGGTTATGTGATGTCCCCAAAGCCACACAACTGGTCATCGGTGCTGGCTTTGAATCTGATCCTAAGTCCCACCCTCTTTTAAGCAAACCATCTGTAGCAGCCATAGCGGTGCTGCTGGGTCTCTGGCTTCAAGAGAGAACCTCCTGTGCAGCTGTAGGAGTGCCCAGCTTCAGGGCAGCATCATACCAAACCCACCTCCACACCTGGGCCAAGGCCCTGCACTTCTGGGGCAGACCCCGGCCAGGGGACTGAGCTGGGAGGAGGGACTAGGGCCTGGCTACTCCTGCCCAACACGGCACTCCTCTGAGGGGCCGCCTTTGCTCCTGTCTCGCTGCAGAGCTGGCTGAGACTCTGTCAGGGCTACGTGTCAGTCTAAGACTCTCCCTGCACCTTGCACAGGCCTTCCTCCCAATAAACCTCTCCCGCTCCCAGCTCCATACGTGTGGGCTTCTGGAGGACCCACAGACATACCATCCTTGTCCATCCTCCCCACAAGCCTGATGCAGATGGGTGGGCCCTGGGGAGACCCAATGCCTGGTGCAGGGGGCTCAGTGGGGCAACGCTGGGGGCGAGGGATGGCTGTGAAGGGTCTTGAAGGATCATAATAACCGAGACCAAGCATTTACCACGTGCCAGGCACCATTTAAGATGCTTTCTTTTAACTTACCTTTTCAATTAATCCTCACAAGAACTCTGAGAGGGAGGAACTCTTACTGTCTTTATTTTACAGATGAGGAAAGCCTGGAGAGTTTCAGTAACTTGATTGTGCAAGTAAAGGCCTGCTACGTGGCAGTACCAGATCCTAACCCAGGCAGTCTGGCTCCAGAACCTCAGTTCCAAGCTGCACCTGTCCAGCTGGATGCTGGGAAACTCCCTGTGCTTGCCCTGCCAGGTGGGGAAATGATGGGAGTCTTGCACACAGAGGACCCTGCCATCTGCGTTGTGCCCAGCCACTATGCTCAGTGCTGATGTCTCTGCTGCCGGCCTCAGACAGGGCACAGAGTCCCCAGGAAAGGGAAGCAGGAGGGAGGAGAGTTATTTCAAGTGGGCGGTAGTGTCACACAGAGGTCATGCCCAACATATGGCGGCCCCAGCCGCCCAGCCTGTTCTCTGACCGTTGAGGATGCGGTCCTGCTAATTTTACCCAGTTCCCTCTTCAGCCCCACCATCAGCCGCCGATCAGCCGCAGCACCAGCTTGCCACACCCTGCGGCTACCTTCTGTGGTCTCTGCGGTTCTGAAGGGGTTTCCTCAGCTTAGCTCGGCCTGAGAGCTTAGCAGAGGACCCACCGGGCGGAGGTGCAGGCAGCAACTCTCCGGGCTGTGTGAAGCCCCCTCTACTTCTTACTAGCTGGGTATAGTTTTATTCGGCCGTTATTGCTATAGAACAAACCACCCCTGAACCTAGTGGCTTTCAGCTGCAACCATCTGTGATTACTCATGAGTTTATGGGTCGGTTGGGCAGTGAGTCCTTCTGATATGGGCCAGGCTTGACCAGTCTCTGCTGGGCTCGCTAACGTGACTGGGGCCGGCTGTTGGCTGGCTCGCGGAGGACGGCCTCTGCTGGGGTAACTGGCTCCTTCTTCACATGCTAACTCCTCCCCCAGCAGCTTAGCCTGGGCTTGGTTTCATATCGTGGCAGGAATTCCAAGCGAGGGAGTGGCAGAGTCACAGCCTTGGTTCCTGTTGAGAAGAGCTGAGGTCACGTTGCAAAGGCCGTGAATAGAAAGGTGGTGAATGGGGACCAGCACACCACGGTCCTGAACCTCTCAGTGACTCAATTTGCTTATTGATAAGAGGCGAATGATACCGCTTGTATCATGTGATGCCCTGGTGTGCTGTCTCCTTTTAGGGGATGGTCGGTCAGGTGCAGCCTCAAGAGGGGGCCCAGGAGAGGCGTGGGAAAACAAAGTCTATTCCACTCACAGGTCCTAGTGAGACAGAGTCACTGCAGGCTGAGAGGGAGCTACGCACAGAGAGCACCAAGGGAGTGGGTCAGCCCCGCAGGCAGGGAGCTGGGAAAGGGTGAGAACCCGTGGGTGAGGGCCTTTCTTGGGGGGTTGGGTGGGATACACAATCAAACAGTGCGAGGGGATTTCATCGGTGCGTTTGAACGTCATTAGGTCACAGCGACAGGAAGGGAGGAAGGGGAACTTGTGGCAGGGCCCAGCTTATCACACTGGTGCACCTGGTCACCTGGGCTGGTGCTCATGGCCTGTTTGTGGCGATGCTGAGACAGGAGGAAGATAAGAACTTTTAAAATTTACAATACACCCTGTAAAACTTGGACCCCGTGATTTTGTTTCGAAAGCTAATCTTGTAAAAGGCCTCGGATTAGATTTGCCTCTGGAGAAAACCATTCCTTTGTATGGGGGAACCTGTTTAGTGGGTGGGGATGCAGGGGTCTTTAGTCACAAAAGTTAGAGTACAGTGCATAAGAAGTGTGTGCCCCCCATGTGAGGAAAGACTATGAAGCAATCCCAATACGAGAAGCTAAGTGCTCTGTTTAGCATTCCTTCATGCCTTCATTTGTTCAGGCAGTCATTCATTTATTCAGGGAGCCAGTCAGAAAATATTTATCATGAGTCTATTGTGCAAGAGACATTGCATAAGAGAAACCGCATGAACAAAGGACTGGATGTGATGGGGGGAAACAAAACATTAAGGTTGCTGGAAGACCAGGTGAGATTGTCAGGGGCCCATCCTTGTAAGCCGTGATGGTGAGTTTGACCCACCGCCTAAGGGAATGCGGAGCCACTGAAGGCTATAGGCAGGGAGTGGCATGGTGAGCTGTATCTTTTCTAAAGATCTCTCAGGCTGCTGCCTGC
The DNA here is from genome assembly GCF_949987535.1 of Balaenoptera acutorostrata. Lineage (NCBI taxonomy): Eukaryota > Metazoa > Chordata > Mammalia > Artiodactyla > Balaenopteridae > Balaenoptera > Balaenoptera acutorostrata. The sequence continues at coordinate 109,051,433 of NC_080071.1, forward strand.
AGCACGAATAGGTGGTTGGTGGAGCACGGTGGACGGAAGAGACTAATTAGGAGAAGTTCCAAGCACCCAGGCCACTGGGGCTGTGGCCTGGATCATCTTGGTGGCAGAGATGGAGAGGTTTGGGTGGACTGGAGAGAGGTTTGGGGGGTAGAATTAGTGAGACGTGGTGCCTGGTGGAGGCATGGCATTTGACACTCAGTTTCTGTCTTGGACCCTGGATGGAGGGAGCCATCGGCTGAGATGGGGGCAGGCTTTAGCTGCCTGACCTTCGAGGTACCCATGTGGAGGTGGCTGGTGGACATACAGGTGGCCAGAGCTCAGGAGAGAGGTCTTCACTGGAAGTATAGGTTGGGGAATCAACAGCCAAGAGATGAAAACCAAAGCCACGGAAGGGAAATGTTGGGTGTGCTGAGCCGTGTCTCTCAGCTTCCTTGCTGTGATGGGCGGAGGGGGGGGAGGGATGGTCCATTCTCTGCAAGGATTTTGTCTCTTCTGTGCCTGTAAACTGTTGTTTGTTCCTGTGGAAAGATGTGTGTGTGTGTGTGTGTGTGTGTGTGTGTGTGTGAGAGAGAGAGAGAGAGAGAGAGAGAGAGAGAGAGAGAGAGAGCATGCCTACTGACACATCCCTAAGGATGATGGAAGGGGTCCCCCAGGCAGGAACCAGTCCCACGGTCCATCATTCTTGGAGGAGGCAGATCCTGGGAGAGGAGATGAAGGTGGGAGAGTTGGGCCTGAGACTCCAGGGAGGACCCTCCTCTATTTTTGTCTCTTTGTCTCCTTTCCCACCTTCCCCTGTGAGGGGCAGGGGGCTTTCATGGTACCCTCCCTTCCTGATTGCTCTGTTCAGACCTCCTGCACTTAAAACACTCTAATCAAGTCAGCCAGGCTTGGCTTTTGAGAAGCTAAATGGAAAAAACTAGAAAACTATTTCTGCTTTCAACTCTATTTTCATGGCTCTCCTCTTTCTAAAGAGGTTCAGGAAGTCAGCTCTGAGGTCCAGACGGGAGAGATGACATCTTTGTTTCAGGCTGTACCTGCCCTTTCCTTCCTTTACGGGGGTGGGGGAATGTGGGTGTGGGAAACTTGCTGGGAGATAAGGAACAGGCAATAAGATTGGAGAGATTAGGAGGCTGATAAGACACATTAGTTACCATTTGCAAAATATTATATCCCAGCACCCCTGATAGGGCTTAAAATGTCCTCTTTCCTCCCTGACTGACCTACCACTCCCCTGTCTCGAAGTGCCAGGAAAACCTGCATCATTAGAGAGGTTTCTGACCAATGAAAACAGCCAGCTTTCAACCCCCCGTCCCATGCCCCTCTCCCTGCCGAGGGCCAGAGAGCCCTCCTGTCCCCCTGCAGCTCTGACCTTGGTGCTGAGTATGCAGCTGCAGCCTCTGAAAGTGCGTATTGGGTCCTGGGTGGCTGGTTGAGCCCTTGAGGCAGAAAGCCCTGAGGTGTCCACTCCATCTCCCAGCCCTTCCACTGCTCGTCCTGGGCTCCACCATTTACAAGTGTCCCTGGGCCAGTCTCCCAGTGCCCTGAGGCTGAGCTCCTTACAGGTCAAGTGTGAATGGTGATGTCTCAGAGTCGCACCACGTGCATCCCACTCTCCCTGATTTCACGTTTACCTGAACCATTTACAGCACCTGGAGGGAGAGAGCGAGAGAGCCCCTGGGAATATATATCCCAGGGGAAGACTGCAAAGGGAGAGGGAGGCCAAATGTCTCAGAGAGGGTTAGCCGCTCTACCTTCTTGGTTTAATTCAGTCGTTCGTTGCATAAATATTTACTGAGCCCCTATAGGGGTGAATAAAACAGACAAAAGTTCCTGCATTTCTGGAGCTCACATCCTAATGAGAACCAATGTTCATGCTTAATGGTACCTTTCCTATTTTCCATGCAACCTGATGCCAACTACAGGCGGCCTCTTCCTTTGCTGCCGAGCCGCTGCGGCGCTGGAGGGAGCGCCCGCCGCTGTGCGGAGATGCGACATCGGATTGATTGAAAGGCTGCTCATGACTAATTCTGTCTACAGGTGAGCCTCACTTTCGGCATTGCGTTTCAGCCCCCCCCCCGTGCCCTCGGCCTCCCCGGCTCCGAGCTGAGACTCCACTGTCCCCGTGCGTGGGAATGGGGGTTGCAGGGAGTCTGAGGGCTCAGCGAAAGGCTGTGTGCAGGGAGTGGGCGTATCCTTAAGGGGCAGGAGGGACGAGCTAGTGATTTCAGCCGCAGCGCAGGGAGGTGCCAGGGGGCGCGTTGAGCTTTATTAGCAAGCCCGCTTCAGAGGCCGTCAGCCACCCCGGGAAGCCCCTCGGAGAGCACGGCCTCCCTTCGTGGGCTGAGTGTCTTGGCTGGGGACACCTTGGGGGCAGAGCCGCGAACGGCCTGTGGGTGGGGTCAGCTGCAGTCCACACCCGCGTCCTCACTGTGGTTGCAATTGTGAGAGCCCCAGTTGTTCTTGCTGCAGCTCCACAGGGACGATTCCGACCCTCGACACGCAACGTTGTCCAGCCAGATGGTCCCAGTGCCTGGACACAGGAAAAGCAAGGAGGGAGAGGAGCGTGGGATTAGGGTCCAAGCAGTGTGGCCCGTCTGTCCTCAGGGGCTTCCACGGGGAGCTAGACTGCCAATTTCTCCCACGTGTGCCCAGGCCCACCGTGCTGACGGCTGGTCTGCTCTCTTACGACGGCTCTGCCTCTGTTCTGCTTTCTACCCTTTGACAAAAGTCTCATCCGAGTATTTAATATGTAACCCAAGCATGATTTGAAATCTCCTCCTAGGGATCTCTAGGGTTTGTCTCTTCCTTAAATGACTTTGTAAACAGGCCATTCACGTGTTCTAAAGCATTCACACCTTCTTCAAACCCCCTTCCTTCTGATATAATTGATTGCAGATCAGGAGCTCAGAGGAATTACTGGATTATTTGATTTTGGTAATTTACACTACAGTGTGACCATCCATATAGGCTTAATCTGTTTGAGGAAAACGTGTATTTTAAAGGAGTTTTGTAATCCAACTGGACTCAGGTTAAAAAGTAGGTATGCATTTTGGTGGGGTTGGGGGGAGGGGTAAGGGCAGAGAACAATTTGGGGTGGGAGCAGGAGAAACGGGCCTAGTGTCCCTGCCAGATCAGCTCAGAAATGGTCTCAGGCCTGGGGCTTAACTCTTCTGCTGAAAGTCTAAACCTTTTGCTGCAAGACATAGCTGAGTCTCTAGCACCCCAGGACATCTTTCCAAAACTGATTTTAGGAAGTCCCTGCCCTGATTCGTTTTCTCTTCCCTTCACACCTTCTCCTTGAAGATGATCAAGCTTGGGCGACCTAGACCTTCAGGTTCCAGAGAGCTGGGATGACCATTGTGCTTGCCTGCCCTGCATCCTTCTCTGTTCTCCCAGCTCCAGCCCCTCAGCTGTCCAGAGCGTGCCCCTCACAAACACCCTCAGACATGTGGCATTCTGGCTTTCGGGCTGGACAGACAGCAACTCAACCAAGCCTTTGCTGTCTCTTTGGGGAAGAGAGCCTTCCTTCTCCTGGGGCTGCCAAGTCTGAAGGATGTAAGCTGGGGCCCTGGGCTGCAGAACTTTTCAGTTGCTTGAACCAATCCTTTTCTTTTAACCCAACCAAGCTGAGTCACTTGCAACCAATGGTTGCCAACACCCTACCAGGGAGAGAAAGCCCACATCAGCACCTCAAGGAAAGAGGCTCCTGGCTGAGGATCGATTCACTTACCACCTCCCACATTGAAAATGGCAGTTCCCGAAGAGTAGCCCAGCATGCGGCAGAAGACAGTGGCATCTGAATCGTCCCAGTCGTCATCGCAAATTGTCCCCCAGGCACCATTATAGTAAATTTCAGCCCGGCCTCGGTTCCTAGAGCCAGCAATCCGGACGGATACCATGGATTCGCCTGGATGACAAAACACACGTGGGAGAGGTGAGGGAAGCAGCCCAGGGCTTTGTGTGAATGCAGGCTCTGCCTTTTCATTTCTGGAAGTCCTATAGTTAGGGAAAAGAAGCCTCCTGCTTGGCTGCCACCACAGCTGGGAAGATCCCACGTTATGTCACCAGCACAACCAGCGGCCTCTGTGCACCTGGGCCTGCAGGTGCGAGGCCATGGGGCAGGTCCCTCTGCAGCTGGCCTTGCAAATCCAGCGCACCATGTTTTGCCTTGTGTTGTCGATAAAAAAGGGGGAAGAAAGAAGGCAGGGAGGGAGGGAGGAAAGTGTTATCTGTGGCTCTGTGCTTATTCAAGCCTTATTCAAGGGGCAAGCCCTTAGCTTTGCCCCCAAATGAGGAATCTCTCTGAGAACCAAGGCCTCGCCCCCTAGCACACCTACAGTTTTCAAGTACAGAGTAACCTCTGAAACACACATTAAAGAGAACAGAAATAGCAATTACCTTTTTGACCTTTTTCTCCCTTTGCTCCTTGCGGCCCAGAAGATCCTATCATGAGGAGAAAAACCACACAGTTTGAAGGAAACCAAGCCAGGACCCCCTTGCCCTCCTTTGCCAGCAGTGGGGAGGAGGGGTGGGGAGGAGGGTGGAGGGGTGAGGGTCAGACTCCCTCCTTCAGCTTCACCAGCCACCTGGCATCGTGGGGGCTGGATGTGCTATGGGCTCCCGTGGGTGAGCAAGGAGAAATGGGCCTGGGCCACAGCAGGAAGGACTTAAGCCCTATTAGAGAGGAACATTCAGGAGACATGGAGTTGGAAGTCTCTCCTGCCATCGGTCATGGAGACTGTGTGGTCCAGGGCCTGACTGGGCGTGATGCCAGCACATGGTCACCTGCCTGCCACTCGGAGTGCCCGGCCACGCCTTATTCACCTCGATGCCAGCACATGGTCACCTGCCTGCCACTCGGAGTGCCCGGCCACGCCTTATTCACCTCGATGCCCGCACATGGTCACCTGCCTGCCACTCGGAGTGCCCGGCCACGCCTTATTCACCTCGATGCCCGCACATGGTCACCTGCCTGCCACTCGGAGTGCCCGGCCACGCCTTATTCACCTCGATGCCCGCACATGGTCACCTGCCTGCCACTCGGAGTGCCCGGCCACGCCTTATTCACCTCGATGCCCGCACATGGTCACCTGCCTGCCACTCGGAGTGCCCGGCCATGCCTTATTCACCTCGATGCCAGCACATGGTCACCTGCCTGCCACTCGGAGTGCCCGGCCACGCCTTATTCACCTCCGTAAGCTCCGCGCTGAGGGTGATCCCAGCAAGTCTGTGGGCTTGTCCACAGAACCACTAAACCTCTACCCTTCTGGTTCTGAAAACTCCCAGCACCTTATGACAGGCCTCTCCTTAGAACCCTCACATCAGAAACCGAGGCCTTACCTTTTGCTCCAGGCTCTCCCTTTCGGCCGTCTGGTCCAGGTGCCCCGTTGAGGCCCACCAGGCCTGGGCTTCCCCTCTCTCCCTTCAGGCCTGCAGGGCCTGGGGAGCAGAGAGACCACCTCCATCAGATGCTCTGCTCTGCTTCCCCAGGGGGACCAAGGTGTTTGGTGCATGAGTTGTCCTAATCCACCAGGTTCCCCCTCGCCCCTATCAATGGGCTGCTCGAATGTTCAGCCCGTGTGGGCAGGGCACTGCCCTGATCCCCCGACTGCTGTGTAAACTCTGGTTGAGGACGAGTGGGTGAAAATCGCCGACAGTATTCCAAGGCTGTTGGTCCTCATTGGACAGCATAACTGTGTGGACGTTCTAGCCATTCTGGGAGAATTTGCTAGAACATTTCTAGGATTCAATTTCTCCTTCAGTAAGTTAGAATAGGGATAGAATATCCAGCTCAGGTGGAAGAAAGACTGCTCAGGAGATGTGTCTGAGGAGTGTCGCTTGGGCTCCTCAGGGTAGGGCTGGCGAGAAGACTAGAAATGCCGTGGGCAGGGCGCAGTAGCCAACCACTAGCTAAGGCGGGGGCCAACAAGGACCGTGATGACAGTCCCATGAGAAGCCGCAGGAGGAGGGGGGCGCCTTGAGGGCCAAAGGGTAGGGGGAGATGGACCGAAGCAGATGTGAGGATAGAGAGGATAGGTTGGTTGTAGATAGAGGCCATGCAACCAACCTGGGAACTGGAGAGGAAGGTCGCCCAGGTCCTCGGCGGCTGCGCAGCCTGAAGCCACCACCAGGGGCAGTTCTCCTGGCCTTCTTTACCCTCCATCCCCTCAGCCCCCGCCCCTCTCTCTACACCCCTTCCCCAGGTTTGTCACCCAAAGAGTCTGAGGCTTGAGCGATAGAGCCCTGGAGGCGGAGACACTCTGGGGAAAGGTTACTGAGGTTACTGCCGTGATTTCAGGGTCGACAAGACCCACCCTTGGAGCACGAGCCCTTCCAGTCCTCACTGTGAGAAATGAAAATGAAGCCGGCACTTTACCTGGAACTCCTGATTCTCCTTTTGTTCCTTTCTGTCCTTGAAGTCCTAAGATCAAAATACAAAAAAGGGGAGAAGATAATAAAGCTTAGATATTAGACGCTTTTAATCTTAGACAACCTCTACCTTCTGTCTGATTAATGCAGAAGGAAAGGTACATTGGTTCTCCACGATTGTTTAAAGCCTCTTTAGCAGAGCATAAAAGTAGACAGACTGCAGATAAATGGGGACGTGTGTTGGGGTGAAATAGAAATGTATTGGGTGAAAGTCTAGGTTAGATGGACAGACCCCGGACTCAGTGGCTGGCCTTCCTTGTCCAGAAATAATCTGACTTGGTGTCTAAATTCAATCCCATTCCTTTCTGTTCATTTTATTGAAAAAGAATTGAGAGATATTTTGAAAATAAAGTTATTTTTATTTCTAGAAGACTGTGGAGGAGACTCAGTGGCCACTAGGAGCTTTGGGGGGCCCTCACCCTCAGTAGATATTCCATAGTGTCTATTGGTTTATTTCATTGTGGCCCCCAGTGTAGCTAAACGCTTATATAGCTAAAGGGTCTCACGTCCAGAAAATGGAAAAATAACCACTGCAATCATTGGGGATGATCCTATTTGTAGTTCTAATGTGAAAGTTGCTTCCTTCCTCCCTTCCTTTCCTTCTTCTTTCCTCCCATTCATCTCTTTATTCACTAACTTACATGGAAGACCCACTATCCCCAGCACCATGCTGGGTCATAATTTATTGTGGGATAATAATTTATTGGTTTAGCAACTCCATGGTCTCTCAATTTTAAGTGCAAATATTGATTTTATTTCAGAGAAACAGGACTCTCCAAGACAGTTACACAAACTTGGGGAAATTAAAGCTCATTATTGACCATGAAGTAACAGTTACTAGAGGGTAACAGTGGGAATGTACTCCCACCAGGCTCTTGACTGGTATCCCTCCCACCACGGCAGCTCAGTCTCAACCAAGAACCCACCCATTTGATGATCACTAGAGACCACAAGGAACTCAGTTACCCTCGTTGCCAATTGCCTGGGGGAAGTTCCTGCCTTCCACTTCAGTTCCTGGCTTTCCTGAGCACCTACTGTATGCTGGTCAGTGGAGGGCAGGCGAGGGGCCTGGTAGGCCTCTTCAGGATCCCTTCTTGGAATAATGAGCAAGGAGTCCTGGCTCCTGGCAGCCTTTCAGAGGGCTCGTCTGAGGCCAGGCGCTGCCTGGGGAGGAGGGTCCAAGGGCCGAGGAGCTAGGAGCTGCTGCTGCAAGCCTGGGCACCAAGGGAGGCGGGAAGCCCTGGAAAGATCTGAGAGGGCAACTAGTTCTGCCCCTCGTGTTTGAGATGAGGCCCAGATTGAGGCCCAGAGAGCGTCTTCTAAAAGCTGGAGGGACCTTCGAGGTTGGCCCTGGCAGACAGGCCCCAGCTCACCCCACGCCGGCTGTGCCCACTCCGGTCCCTCCATTTGGAAAGCCTCGCCGCTTTGGTCCCCTGGGGAACGGGATCAAGGCTGTGAAAGCTGCTAAGATGCTAGATGTTGCCGACTCTGAAGCCTTCTCTGGCCTCGCCCGTGGCTGACGCACTTCCTCCCAGGGCAGCACGGGGGCCAGAGTCAGAGAGCCTGGGCTTGCGTCTGCCTCTGTGACCTGGAGCCAGGTTCCCTCTCCCTTAGCCCCACCTTTCTCCTCTGAGCCTCCGGCTGCCTCGGGGCGGTTGTCAGACTGAGATGAAGTTGTCTGTGTCAAGTCCTAAACCTCGTGGCTGACGAGCGGTGCCACGAGGACCCCGGGACCCTGTCGGCACGTGTCTGTCTCTCCTCCGGCGGAGAGCGCCTGGGACACTGGGGCTGCAGCCCCCGCAGGAGCTCCAGGCTTGCTGCCCAGCGAGCCCCCCCAGACGTTTGCCGTTGACCTCAGGTGGTCCAGCACGGGCAGTAGATGTGTCCTCTCTGCTTACCTGCACCTGAATTGCAGGTGTCAAGATGAGGGAGGAGAAACCACATTCAGAAACATGTCTTTGGTTATTAAATAGAAAAACGGTTCATATCTAGACTCTTGACCCTCTCTGTCACATCCTAAAGGGTGCCGTATTGCACAGATCTCTACCTTAAGAGCCTGTCCCTAGATGCAAGGTTGAGGGACACCTGGCACCGTGATCTCCCCTTATTGCCTCCCCGCCACCGAAGAAGTCTCCAGAGCACCGAGCAACAAATGTCCTATACAGACAGGAGTCCTAGGGGAGCCCCTGTTCACTAGGTCCATGGTCCCCGAGGCCTGACCCTTCCACCTCGTTTCTCACACCCTCCCTCCCAGCCCCACACCTCTTGGGGACTCAACATCCGCTGCTGCCGGGACTGCACTGGGCACCACGCCAGGAGCTTCACATACGTCTCTCAGCTTCCCAGCGAGGTCATGCCATTTCCCTCTTTACTGAGGAGGAAGTCCACACTCAGAGACGCTAGGCGATTTGTCCCAGGTCACACAGGGAGGGAGTGGTGACGTCAGGGTTAGGACCCAGGGTTGGCCCCCCACTGGGCACTGTGGGTGCCTGTGTCCCACCAGCATGCCCACTCACTCCTTCCTGGAGTTTCAGGTGGGCTCTCCACCTGGTTCCGAAGACTCCCAGTGGCCTTAGGCCATCCCTTACTCCTAAGTAAGTCGTCAAACTAGAGTGAGCGTCAGAATCACCTGCACAGGGTTTGTTAAAAACAACTTGCTAAGTGCCCCCCCTTCCCGGGGTTCCTGATTCATGGCATCTGGGCTGGGAATCTGAGACGCTGCATTTTTAACAAGTTTCTGGGTATTTCTGACGCTGCTGGCCCAGGGACCATGGTTTGAGTAACCACTGCCCGAAACACATCTCACTCAATCTTCGGGGACCAGCTCACAGCCCGCGTCCTCCAAGCAGCCCTCCTGTCTCTGAGGAACTCACGGCCCCTCCCCTGTCTGAGCTCTCCCGTAACCCACTGGCCCTTGATAAAATGCCCTCTCAGATGTGTATAATAGGTGTAGGTTTATGTCTTCAAAACTCCCCTCTTCAAGGGAAGGAAACTGGAATTGAGTTTTGTGTGATTTTTTTTGGGTGTGATTCCTCTCCAGGACTAGACTCTGAGAGAGGCTCACGGAGTGGCTATGCATGGTCCCAGGGACCAGTAATGACTTCACTATAAATCAAGGCGGCACCCTGATTGGATTAGGGAGAAGGGGAAATGGCTGAAAAATAGAATTCAGAAGTGCACGTTGTAAACCTACACTGGAAGGGAATGAATGCTGGGTTTGTCCCCCTTAACCACAAGCAAACTGGGGTTCCCTGGGGGTCACAGACTCATCACGCTGAAAAGGCTCAAAATATTTATTTGCAAGGTGCTTCTTTATAGAAACAATTTTCCCCCAAGAAAATAGTTTAGTTAGAAAGCACATGCCTTCCTATTGTTTTGTGTTCAGCTGGTGCTCTGCCTAAAATCTTAGAATGTCCCTGCTTGAAGGGAAAATTGTTTCAAACCCAGAGTGCTGGCAAATTGGCAGGGACCTGAGCATTATTCTAGAACTCTCCCCACACTCCACAGAGGAGGAAACCAAGGCTCCGGAGGTCATGTACCAACCCATCATCACCTAGCTAGTTGGCAAGTCCAAGCTGATGCACAGGCCTCCTGACTCTGATTTAATGTAGAAATTTCCAGCACATTAGGAAACTTCCTTAAATACCATCCCAACTTACAGGCTAAGTGCAGCCTGGCAAATTGTGGGTTAATTTAACACCTAACAAATTGAGCTGTATAACAAGAAGTAAGATGGTAGGTAGGGGACCCAAAATTGGGACGCATGTAAACTTCTTCAGATGTCTCTAAGAAACTTAGAGGAAAACTCTAAGTGACAATTTAGTATTATGAGTTGGTAGAATTTAATAAATTCTTAGACTGAGTCAATACTTAGACATGGGGAATGAAATCAACTGAGAAATTACATTCATGATATAGGGCTTAATTGCTATTATGGATTATTCTTTGTTACTTATCTTTAAAGTAAAACACGTCTTAAAATACAGATGAGAAACTAGATTTCAAGTTATTTGCACTTTGGCTTTGCCTCAAGAGAAACATAAAAGGGCATAGAAAATTCAGATTCTTGTTATATTTTAGACATGAAGATTGTTGAGATGCAGAAATTTTGATCAGATTGGTATTTTGGGGCTTCAATGTTTTGGCTGCGTCTAACTTCATTTCATGAGGTGAGGTGGTAGAAAGAGGAATGCCACGATCACAAGTTGAAGTGAGCCCTTCCTTATTTCCAAACAAACTTTCCTTTTCAAAATGGCCAAAGGATTTAGAGCTAAAATTCGTTTTGTTGTGGATTTTTTTTTTTTTTGCAATTTTTTTCCGCAAAGTCAAATGATTTTGCAATCGTCTGAAAGATCAAAGGTTAGAAAAAACTAAGTTTTGGGGGTTTGATAAAACCCTGTTTTATGAATGGTGAAGGAAACTACCATTACAGAAAGTTCTTCTCGGTGATAATGTTCTACTTAAATAGACTATGCAGTCTATCTTCCCAACAGAATGGAAGGAGTCTCCTCTTCGCCATCTTTATCTTTAATCTTTCTCAAGGGGTGTGAACGTGGGGAAACGTTCCACCGGAATGGGTTGGAGTGTGGTTAGTGAGCGTTCACAACAGCAGGAAGATTTGGTGACTAAGCTAGGATTTACCCACCTACTGTGGGGTGAGAGGTGCGGGCAATTCTGATTTCTCTGAGTCCTATACTCTATGTTATTCTACACAACAAAATTTAGAAAAGCACAATTTTGGAATCAGACTTTGGAATTAACTCCTGGACTCAGTGTATATTAACTGAGAGACCCTGAGGAAAGGTTTTACCTTCTGGGAGCCTTTGCTTCCTCAGTTGTAAGGTAGGGATGATGAAACTCAGCTGTGTGGATGAACTAAGATCACGGGAGGAAAGGCCCAAACACAGTGCCTGGCTTGGAGGATTCATTAGTACTAAACAGACCTCTTACTTTTGGTAATTAATGCACAATAACGAGATCTAGCTGTTACCTAGGCTGAGCCAAGGTGCCAGAATTTCTCTGTTTTCATCCCATACTGCTAGATATTCTCCTGTGAGATTAATGATTTTATTTACAAAATGGGAAACACATCAGTTTGAAAAACTGGCTTGATATAATCAAAAGTGAACCAACACGTCAGTACCTCTAGTTTGGGGAATACCAACATCCTGACATTGACAAGTATGCATTGTCTACCATGATGAGATGGTCTGGCTCCCACTCACCACCCACTTCTTCCTTCTCCCACTTCAGAATCTGACCTTTCCAAAAGTTCATTAACCTATGACTTCAGGATGAAATACAGCCCTGGCTACAACTAGCTGGTTTCTGGTCCTAAGGGAATTCCCTCCTGAGATGTCTATGTAGACCATCAGCTACTTGATCAAGACAAATGTTTGGGTTTGAGCGGGAAACGTATGCAATTTGGAATTTGTTGTAATCATCACACGCCCCAAATTGAAAATGTAATTCACCATGTTTACTTGGGCAGCCGGAATTAAGGAATAACCCTTAGAATTTGCCTGGTTGGTATTTACCACTAGGCCTGATTGATGGAGGTTCCCATAAACGTGCTCACCAAATATGCAGGGACTCTATAATGGAGTTAAAGTGATTCCCAGACAGTCGGCCAAAAGTGTCTGTAGGATCTTAGGTAAATAACAAAGAGCCATAACAGGGCCTGAGAGCTCCATGTTTCCTTCTAAGAGTGGAAGAAGCTGCTGCAGCTTCTGCCCTGATCCTTCCGGGACTTGGGTACAGGGAGAAGGTGCGCTCATCGGAGTGCCCTGATGGGGGTGGGGGAGGGCTCAGGCTGCCCGCAGAGGAAGGCAGCATCACAGAGTATGATGGATGAGGCCCCAAGCTTTGCGTCAGTCAGGCCTGGATTCCAACCCTGGCTGCATCTCTTACTGTGAAGCAACACTAACAAGATTGTTTTTTCCATTCCGCTGTCATGAAAATGCTCGTTGTGAGGAGCTGCTCTTATTATGCAAACCCTCCCAGGATGCAGAGTGCAGGCAAGATTCTCCACCTTCAGTGGGAGACACAGGCTTAGGGGCCTGGGGAGTGGGTGCAGTGCCCCTTGTGGGTAAAATCATGTTTTGTCACCCATACTCTTGCTTAGTCAAGAATCACTAGTCTGGCAGTGGTGGGGTTGGGTGGCTGGGCTCCCAGTTTATAACTGAGGGAGAAGAGCCAACATCTCCATGAAGCCAAGCAGAAAACTCAGTGGTAAGACAGCCTCAGGCCTCAGAGCCAGGCACCCTAAGATCTGGAGGCAGGGAAGATGGAAGTATAAAATCAGAAAGAGGCAGCCAATTAATCGGGGTCACCTGACCACCACACCCAGATGGAACCTTTCTGGAAGGCGAGACTCGCTGGTGGCCTTCGGGTGGCATTTATATGGCATCAGGTAGCAGAGTCCCTGCCTGCACTGACCCACCATCTGTGAAAAGGAAATCAGCTCCGAGGTTGGATGGTTTGGAAGGACATGGTTATAGGAGTTGCCTGTGCCAGGGCTCCTGACAACCGTCAGGGAAACTCCAAAGGTCGAAGGTCCAGAGTCCAAGGCTCAGGAGGTGGCATGGCCCAGCTCTCTGGCCAGAGCTCCTGAGCCTCTAGCACATCCTAGACCTGGACTCCAGGGACACCCACCTACAGAGCCCTCCCTCACCCTCCAAGACTTTGCCTGCTCGGTTCCCTCTCTCTGGACTCGCCTTCCTCTCCCCACATGGCTAAGCTCTACTCATCCTCCAAGACTCAGCTCCAGCTCTTCCATCACTCCTGCACTGCCTACCTTTTGCTAACCCCACCAGGGGCCACTGTGAACTTGAAGGATTTGGGTCAAGTCGCATTTGTTTAAAAAAATCAATCCGTTGACCACTTGTTCAATGAAAACTTAGAGGGCTTGCCCCTGGTGTAGGTTTCTAACATGTAGGTTCTGGGGTGAAGGCATCCGGGGTGTCTAACTCCAGTATGACCTCCTGCCCTGGCAGTGACTGTCCACAGACATCCTTGGAAGATACACAGCCCTTTCTCACAACCCTGCACTGGCCACAATACCTCCTGGCCTGCACCTGGCTTTCTAAATGGCATGTGGCACTTCTCCATGCAAAACCCACAGCACAGTGTGCCTGACACCACATGGCAACAGGCCATCTACCTCTCTCCTGCACAAGCCTGCACGTCTGAAGGCAGGAACCAGGTCTTATGAATCATGGGGGTCCAGCACCTAACACAGTGGACCGGACTTTCTAGACCATCGTAGGTGCCTGGACTTACTTAGCGACTAGAAAAAGCACAGTTCTTTATAAAGTAGACCACACTGGTATGATGGTTTATAACCTAGACTAAATTGGCGTTAGCAGTTTATAACCTTGACTAGGTTGGCACGATGGCTTATGAACTAGTCTCTGTGAGTTGGGTAACTGTGGGTCATTCCTCTCAGCCTGAGCCCCCCTGGGAGAATGTGCAAGAAGGGTTTCTCGACAGCTGTTGTCTAACTCCAGAGCCCTGACCCTTGGGGCCCCACCGCAGGTCAGTGGGAGAGAGAGGGCGCTACGAGCACGGCTGGAATGTAGGCCAGGAGAGAGTGCGGCCGAGGTGCCCCCTGCTCTCCTCTTGGACAGTGGAGGTTTGGTCATGGCATTCAAAGCCTCTCAGGGACTCTGGGCAGAGGAAAACAGCCCCAGGGCCTTGGACTCAAAGGGTTCTGGCAGAGGAAAGTGCCCTTTTTAATCCAGGTGCGTCAGGGGACAGAACACAGGAGACCCTCTGCCTGCTTCTGGTGGGCCTGCTGGGAGGTAGTCCTCCTCTCTGTCCTTCCTGGACCCCCAGCAACTCCACCTGCCCGCCTGCCCATGCCCTCTGTTACCTGTGTCCCCCTTGCTTCCTTTCACACCTTCGGCTCCTGGACTTCCGGGCCTCCCTGATGGTCCTGGACAACAGATGCCATGGAGGGTGTAAGGTCTGGGCTGGGTGGACCTTCAGACATCACTCCCCACTCCCTCCACAGGACCCAGGACCTCACCTATTGGCCCAGTGGGACCAGCGCTGCCAGGCTCACCCTTGGCACCCGGGGATCCCACAGCTCCTGGAAAGCCCGGAAGACCCTTCGCTCCAGGTTGTCCTGAAAGTGAAGTCATGAATGAAAGGCTGGGAGTGGTTGGCAGAGGGCCTGGCTAACTACCCCTTCAACACACCTCTTCTCTGCAGTGGCACATGCATCTCTTAACACCTTATATGTTCCCTGGGCAGCTTAAACTCTAGAAGCCTTGAACTAGCCCTGTTAGTGGGAGGAAAATTACAGACTCAGCAATTTATTAATTTTTTCCATTCACTGCTGCAGAGTTTGAGGTTTACGGACTTACTAGGAACTCTGGGTGTGAGCAACCTGCCTCATACCCCTGGGTGGCAGGGTGGAATGAAGCTCTAAAACAGAATATCAGTTAGGCCTGCCCTCCAAAGCTGCTCTGTTCCTCTTAGGACAGGCCAGGTCTTACAAAACCCCAGAGGCTCTGGGTTAACACTACAATGAAATAAGACATAGTAGAGTCAGGTCCTGAACTTGACTTTGCCCAGGGACAGCGGTAGCTGGAATGATGCCGATTCCCATAACTCTTACCTTGATCTCCTTTGAGTCCAGGAATTCCAGCCACACCTAAAATACAGAGGACTTTTAGAGATTTTTTTTCCCTCTAACTCAGCCTGCCGGACAAACAAGGGAATACCCATAAGACAACAGACCTGACTGTGCAGACTCCTACCTGGGGAACCGGGCATCCCTGAGTCACCTTTAGACCCCCGGGCTCCAGGGGGTCCCATGACCCCCATGTCTCCTTTCATGCCCACGTCCCCCTTTCTTCCTGAAAGACCAAGGGACTGTAGTCAGACATGGGAGGAGGGCAAACCCGGCTGCCACGTCCATCTCTGACACATCCTGTCCCGCCCAAATGCCAAACTCAGACTCCTTGAACTCCTACTTGGTGCCCAGAGGTGGAAGATACAATGGCCGCCCTCAAGGAGCACACCACCTTGCCCAGAGACCAGACATAAACTCATGAAAAATGGATGAGGTGACCTGGCCTGGCTGATGGGCAGCGGAAGGTCCCAGAAGCTGGGCTCTCAGGGCCCCGGTTAGTGACCTGGTCCCTGGAGGAGGGACCACAGCCCAGGCTCATCCAGCACTGCCTGGTTTATTTCAGTGTGTGAATTTGGGGAATTATTTTTTCAAACTTCCCAAACTGAAATCTGAATATTCCAGAAGGCAGATCCCAAGTGCTGAGAACAGAAGCTTTGAGGCACTGATGGAGAGGAAAACATTGCAGCAGCACTTATCCCCCTAGCGGTTCAGAGCCTGGCTTTCCTGGTGGCCAAGGGTTTCAGAGTTCCCACTTGTCATCAGCATTCCAGGCTCGCCCCAGTCTGTCCTTTCCTGGTCCTCCGTGTCTCCCTCTCCTTTCTGCCACTGCTCAGCGCATAGCAATCGAGGGAGGGTCCTCCCCAGGCAGGGCTCGGCAACCCCTGCCCAAACCTGCCAGCCTCCCCGCACAGGGCCTGCCCATCGGGACCCACTGGCTTAGGAAGCCGGTCAGGTCCCACCATCAGCAGAGTTCCACCCCAAGCAACTCCCTCAGGGGCTGGGACCAGCTTGTTGGGATGGAATTTGGTTAAAGGGCTCCATTCCATTATTTTCATGATTTCAGAGCTGGAGAGGACTCAGAAGGGGGCCAGCCTCCTCTCTAGTGATTTAGGAAAAGTAGACAAAGTGGTCTGGAGTGGAGGGAAAGAAGCAATTGTCATACAGAACTCTCTGGGTCTAAGGTCTGAGTGACATTAGGTGCAAGGCTTGGGAATTAGCTTCTTTGAGACGGTTTGGATACTTGAAGAATAATTATTCCTTGATGGAAGACAGAAGAGCCATAAAGAACATGTTTACAATTGAAGTCCCTTACGACAGACTCAGGTGCAAACAGCAAACGAGTTTCTGGTCATTCAGAGCATCCACGTGAGTGGAAGGGCCAAATAGCACTTCTTAAACGAGGCTAGGAATTATTTCCCTGGAGGAATTTGCTGGTGCCCTATTGCTCTGGGCCAGCCAGGGCCATCATGCTAAGACAATTGTGTGGCTTTATGAGGTTTCTTTCTTTCTTTTTCTTTTTTTTTTTTTTTGGCTGCCCCACACGGCTTGCGAGATCTTAGTTCCCCGACCAGGGACTGAACGCAGGCCCTCTGCAGTGAGAGCACGGAGTCCTAACCACTGGACCGCCAGGGGATTCCCTGTATGAGGTCTGGGCCTGAGTCTGTATTGCTATGACTTCCGTGTCTCCATCAAAGGTTACAACCTTGGGAAGCAAAGTAGTACGGGTGAAAGCACCAGAGTCTAGCGGCGCCTGAGGAATCACAGCTGCATCTGACTTCAGAACCCGCCCATCATCACAGCTAAAGATGGAGTGAGGGAAATAGATGTGTCCCCTGGAACCTCATCTGTGGCTTTACCCATCTGCTGGGACAAAGAGCAGAAAACCTCAATACCGCTGGGGCGGGTCCCACTTGGTCCGCTAGCCCCGTCCGCTGGCAGTGGATTGGGCAAGCAGTGGGTAAGAGACATCTGGTGATCTTGGGAAAAGAAATTTGGGAAGAGGAGGGGTAGGTCAGAGTCCTGATTTCTGAAGAAGTGAAACTGATCATTTCCCCTCGCCAGTCACATTGCTTCCAGGCCCGAGTCTGGGCGTGGCAGTGGGTGAGAGTGGGATGGGAAGCAGTGTA
Source organism: Balaenoptera acutorostrata (assembly GCF_949987535.1). Classification (NCBI taxonomy): domain Eukaryota; kingdom Metazoa; phylum Chordata; class Mammalia; order Artiodactyla; family Balaenopteridae; genus Balaenoptera; species Balaenoptera acutorostrata. The sequence goes on from NC_080071.1 coordinate 109,068,629, forward strand.
GCTCAGACTCCGCAGGCCAAAGTCTGGCTGGCATCCCCTCTCTGGGGCTGGCAGGGTCACCTTGAGAAAGTCTGGACCATAGGGAAATGCGGAGGGCCACCTCTGGAATCACCCTCAGAGGTCAACTCTCCAACCACCTGCCTGGTGCAAGGATTCCCCCTTCAGTCCCACCGAGGAAAATTCTGCAGCCCCTCTTCCCCACCCCCACATCTGCCCGTTTCATCGTGCGGCAGCCCAAGTCTTAACACTTTGTTCCTCCCTTACATCAGCACAATTGGTTCTCCAGAAACCTTTGCCCGTTGGCCTCCATTCTTCTGCGGGGTACTGCTGAGAGCAAGTCTATTTTCTCTTCCACAGGAACCTTTCTAATATTTGAGGATGGCTGACACATCCCTGTAAGGGCTCCTTCTTCCTGATGGCAGCAAGCACCCTCAGTTTCTTCTCATGTAAATACTTCCTACACGCCAGGTACAGTAACACAACCTTCTGTCTTATATTCCTGTTGTAATCAATCCTCATTGAAGGTTGCTATTATTATCCCCCTTTTGTAGGTGAGTAAATTGAGGCTCGGAGAGGTTACACAGCTAGAGCCGTATTAGAACCCAGATCTGTGTGATCTTGGAACTGAAGCCCTTCCCTTTCTACTTTACAGGATTACTAACACTACCTACCATGTAGCAGAGTTTGAACACGTGATCTCCAACCCTGATAGCTGTCCTGCAAAGCATGTATAATTTAATTATTATTATTTTAATGGAATTGCCATTCTTTGCTGAAAGGAAGAAGTTAAACCTCAACAGGCCAAGGAACGTGTCTAGTTACACAGGTGACCAGGCCCAGAGCAGGGATGGCAACCAAGCCTACCAGCGCCACAGCCTCATTCCCCTGCTGCACCCAGAGCCACCCTGAGGGCGGTCCCTTGGGAGGCCCAGAGACCAGGAGTGCGAGGTGCTCAGTCACAGCCAGAGCACTCGGGCCGTGCTTCTCAGAGCCTGTCCCCTACATGTCCAGGGTCAGAATCCTCCACGATCTCTAAAACACAGACCTGCCTTTTAAACAAGCACCTCAAATGCTTCTTATCCATGACCTTGACCTTGACCGTGACCTTGAGACGCACTACTCTAGAGAGAGCGCTGGCCATCAAGGGAAGATTCTGGATGCTTAAAGTCCTCCTTCTGAAATCAGACCCTTTGCCCTCCATGCCAGTGGTCTCCCCTCCATCCCCAGGCCCACCTCAGGCCCCATTTCGGCCCCTCACCTTCTTCTCCTCTGAGCTCCCAGCACTGCCTGCGTCCCCGCTTGCCACAAGTTGTACCTGGCAGGAAATTCTTCCCCCTTTCACTTTGCTCTTGGCTTTCCCATTCCTGTCCTTTGCTCACCTGGACAAAAGGGACCACAGCTGTGCCCCTGGGATGCCTGGTGACGCAACACCCTCTGAGTGACCCTGCCCCACTCTGGCTCTGAAGGTTGAGTGAGCATGTGTGAGTGGGTCTGTGGCTGGTTGGGGAGTGCGTGTGAGTGCGGGTGTGGGCAGGTATGCATGTGAGTGTATGTGCACATGTGAGCCCGTGCACGAGTATGCTGGTGCATGGGTGACTGTGTTGCATAAATGTGCGTGCACACGTGTGTGTTCGAGTGCCTGTGTGTGTCCCTAAACTCTCCTCCTACTCATCCTACCCCTGCAAAGCTCCCCGGAAAAACCCTGCCGGTGACCTAGGACACTAGGCTGTTTGGGATTCCCCCTTCTCTTAAAGTCCTTCCAAAAACTAGTTACTCGAAAAAGAGTTTCCCTTTATCAAGTTTCCCTTCTGTAATCGGTGGTGTTTTTCATTCTGTCTCAGTGGCCTGGAGGCTGAGAGGCTCTTGGTTTGTTTATTTCCCCCTTTCTTGCAAATCCTCTCATTCTGCTTTTTTCTCTAGTAACGTTTGTCTTTGTATCTTTACCCCTCAGCAGCCTCAACCCCTCCGGGCATTGGAGGTTTGAGAGCCTAAGTGAAGAGCAGAGTGGACCGTAACAGCGATGGAGTTCCCCCCCCCTCCCCCCGGGGGCAGCCAAGCCCTCGCGTTCTCTGACCCAGCTATGCCGTGGCCATTTGTAAGGCCGCTGGGCAGGTTAAGGCCACAACCTAAAAGGGAGAGACAATCATGTGCTTTGAATCGTTATTTTAACCTCCTAGTAACCCTCTGAGGCACTCTTATCCCCATTGTACAGACAAAGAAACTGAGACTCAGAAAAGGTAAGGGAATGCTCCCGAAGTCACAGAGCCAGTCTATGGTGAAGGCAGATGTGTCAGACTCTGGAGTCTGGACCAAAGAGCTTGACTCTCCCCAGAGATGCTCACAGGCTTGTACTCTGAGCACCAAGGAGGGGCTTGGAGTGTCCACACCCCTCCAGCCACGCCTAGGTGTCTTCCCCGGGATGCAGGCACTTCCCAGTAACCCGGCCCAGCTAGGGTCTCACTTCAGGTGACCTCCCTCACGTACAGACCCCACTGGGTGTTCAGACTCCGGGGATGGCGTGTGTGCCTGCGGTCCCCTGCAGCCGCTCCGAGACAGCCTTCTGTGCATGCTGGAGCACATACCCAGCCCCTGCTCACCTGCCTCTCCCTTGATTCCTGGCGGGCCTCGGGGTCCTGGGGGGCCTGGAAAGGAGAAGGAATTCAGAACGTAGCCTGGACAGAGAGGAGGAAAAGGATTATGGGGCCGGTAGACAGAGGCAGGTTTCTGCGGCTCCGTCTCGTCTGGGGCCGCCTTCTCCGCTGGTGGCCCTGGCAGACGGGGGAGGCGAGGTACACCCTTGGGCCCCTTTGGACTTGGAAGACTTGAGGAGAAAGAGCAGAGGCGCCAATGCCCCAGCCAACAAGGTGGGGTGACAATGCCACTCACACCATCCTTCACTTAGCAAGTGTCACTGAGCACCGAGGACCAGCCAAACTGCTTGGAAGGAAGACAAGGAAAGACGGAGCTCCTTCCTACAAGGAGCTCATGGCCCAACAAGCAAACACAGCTGTGCAGATGGTGATTCCCGGGGGAGGCTGAGCCAGACGGACCTGAGTTCGAGCGGCAGCACTGCCGCATTAGCTGGGTGACCCTGGGCACACCCTCTCATTGTGTGGATCATCGGCTTTCTCATCAGTGAAATGGGGCTCCTATACCAGTTACACAGGGCTGTCCTGAGGCCGCCACGTGGAGACCAGCACGGAAAGCACACCCACGGTCTGATAAATGGTACCCATCACCGCTGCCACTTACGTCAGGTCTCTCCCTTGCCAGGGCTGCTCTGTGGATCAGAGCCTCCCAGAGACTCAGGTGGCCGGGACAGGGCTCCTTGTCTATGTTGGTCCATTCTGGTTGCTATAACAACACACCACAGACCAGGGTGGGAGGAGCTTAGACATCAGAAATTCACTTCTCCCACTTCTGGAGGCTGGAAGCCCAAGATCAGGGGCCGGCCCGGTCGGGTTCTGGGGAAGGTCTTCTTCTGTGCTGCAGACTGCAGCCTCTCGCTGTGTCCTCACACGGTGGGAGGAGCCAGGGCTCTCTCCTCTATAAGGACAGGCCCGCTGTCCTCTCCCCTCGAAGGTCCAGGCACTGGCCAGACTGGCTTGGTGCCCACTGTTACTCTCTCCAGCCACAGACCAGTACGAGTTTGCTGCGTGGGAGTGGTCCTGGAAATCGCCCTGGGCTCTGTCCTGCACACTCCGGGTCAGTCTGAGGGCTCCGTGACTCAGACCTGGCCTTCGGCTGGTTGCTGCAGACCTTGGCTCTTGGAGATCACGCTCGTTTGGACAGCGTCCTTGGTTCCTAGGTCCCTGACCCCACTGTCTCCCGGAGAGCTGTCTGCAGCCACCCGGGGTGCCTGTAACTTCATGCCCTCCCCATACGGCCTTCACCCCCTGTCTTGGCCTCCACGCTCTCATACGAGGCCAGAGAAAGGAATTCAGGTCCAAAGGCCCCTTGGTCTGCACACAAGCCGCTCCCCCTTTCCCGTCCTCTCTGGGGAGTCCCAGCCCAGGGGGGAGGGGCCAACCTGGGATCCGAGTAAAGTTGTCCACACGTCGTAGTAGGTGCTCCTGCCTGGTGCGGACGCGGGCGAGCTGGGCCTGCAGGAAATGCTCGGAGGCCAGCGTTTGATTGTTGTAAGGCATCTCCAGGGCCCGGAGCCGCTTCTGCAGATTCAGAACTGGACACCCCACCACCACGCCTGCAGCATCCTTTTAGGGACTTCATTAAAGCCCGAGGCACTTGAGCATAACCCTGACATTCTGTGTCATATGTGCATAACTCTGCGTCCTGAATAGGTAAGCACGTGTTTAGTGTACCGTGAGGACCTAGAGTGAGCACACAGAACTTTGTATCTTGCACACGTGCACTCCACACTCAGATATGACGTTACACGTCCACAGAACATACCTCCACCCTGTGTAAGCACTGCGTCCACGAACAACCTGCATGCAGTTAGGAGATTTGTGCATGCTTGGACATGAAAGCATGGCCACTAATATGCTGATCTGGCCTAATCATGTGTGACTTTCATATGCGTGTGACGTGTGCTTATGACAACTGGCCACACGGCATTCTTGAGTGACTTCACTATCTGCTGATGGAATTGGTTCATGACCTAACCATTTGGATTGGGAGCACTTTGAAAGTCAAATCATGTTAAAATGAAACACTCTGATCAACAAAGCTACCTCCCATTCAGAGGCAGAGAATCCCTGATGCGAGATGCACAAGGCACTTCCTTGTGAGATCACTGCATCTTTCACTGCTTCAGACACACACAGCCTCACACATGTGGTCCCTCTCTCTCTCCCTCCCTCCCTCCCTCTTGCTCTCTCTCTCACACACACAGACATGCATGCAACACGCACTCCCCTTCCTGCTTCCCCCTCTTCTCCCCCCACCATTCAGACCACCCAGGGACTGAGAACTCTCTCCCAGCAGATAGGCAGCAGTGGCCCCAAGGGCTCTCCTGTGAACCTGAGCCTTGTGTCGGGCCGGGCCACAATGTCACCCCAGGAGGGACCAGACAGGACCCGGATGCTTTACCTTGCACCACCAGTAGCCCAGCACCTGCGGTGAGTAGAATCAGGTAGATGACCAGCAGGACCATGAAGCAGTTTATCCCATTTCTCTTCTTGGGCTTTGGATCTGAAACACAACCCAGGCAGACGGCAGCTGCTGCAGAGGGCAGAGAGCAGGGGCCCCCAGCCTGTGCCCGAATCCCCTCTGTATGGGCAGGGGGCTGCCCATGAGGTCCCACGAGGGGAAAGACACAAAGGCCCATGACCCCCAAATCTTCCCCTTGATCCTCCTTCTTGCCACAAGGCAAGAAGTGCCATTGTCAGCCCCTCATTTGTGTGGCTGGGCAAAAAACCCCCCGTGCACACATCCTTAGCTGGAAGAGAGCAGTCCGCAGTCAGCCTTGCTCACCGTCGAAGCCCCAGCACGGAACCTGCCACAGGGGTCACTCAATAGATGTACAGCAGAGAAATTGATGAATTAACATATTTCAATTTCAAAATTCTGGGAGGAGGATGATTGCTCCTGTTTTATAAACAATGAGCGGGGTTTGGAACAGTTGAAAAACCTGTTAGGTTATAAGACGACATCTGGAAATCACGTCCAGGCCTTTGTTTTCTTCTTAATTACAAAGGTAAAACGTGCTTAATATAATTTATCAAACAATATGGAGAGTATTTCAAGGATTAATAATCTTATAATTAATCCCCTGAGGTCCTAACCCGCTGAGGTAAGCTTTGTTAGCATTCTGGGGTGTGGCCTTCCTTCCATCTCCCCTTCCTCTCAGAAACTTACAAACTCATATCCTCCTAGATAGACTTGTTTTTTTTTTTCTTTTAATTTTACTCTAATGATACCATGTTACAATTACATATTACAGTACATATCAATTAGAGCACATGTGCTTTCTGCAGTGAAGGATTTTTCCATGGACTTCCCTCTAGTTTTCTCAGTAGAGAGAGATTTAACTGTTCTCTTTAACAGTTGCCTCGTATTCCTTAAAGACACGTGGTTATGCTCAGTCTAGCACAGGGCGTTCCCCCCACCCCCACGTACCCCTGGAGTCTAGGCCCACACAGCAGCCTGAGTGAGTTCTCCAACACACAACCTGCTCCAGTCACTCCCTTGCCTTCAGCCTTCAGCTCACTGCCCTCAGGACAAACAGCTCCCCTGCTGGTTCATGCAGCCTGGCCTCCAGCCAGCTCTCCTATGGCCACACTTCCATACCTCACCTCCCCGCTGACACTGACCAATGGTCAGGCCAGACCACTGTGGTTACACCCTTGTGAGTTCAGGCAGAATATCTCCTCTGAATACCCAACCTCCCTTCCTTCTTTCTGCATAACTGACTCTTACTCATCCTTTGGAAGCACAGTAGATCTTTTCCTGCTCCAAGATAGATTCTCAGACTCCCCTCGGCTGCGTGGGACTTCGCTCTGCTTCCCCACATCACTGTGTGTTTATCCACTGTGGACCTGAGCACCTGAACTGTATATATGTTTCAGTCTCCTCCATATGGCCTGGAAGTTTCTTAGGCTGCGTTCCAGCACCAACATGGTGTGCTGGAAAGATGGTGATGGGCTAGATGAATGGATGAATGAGTGGTTTGGGTGCTGAACGTGTACAGAGTTGAACATTTTGAAGTGTTGGGAGAGCATCAGGAATGCAACTTAGGACCTCAGGTGTCCATATAGTCATGATGGTGAGGATGGGTAACATACAGAGGAAGCCTCACATTTAATAGAAGATGGTGGATGGTGAATGCAATCTCATAGACAGCAACCAAACATTATGAAACATAGCATGTGATGGGAATAGAAAGATAAATTATGCTTCAGAGACACAGGTACCGTAGAGGTCAGAGGTGGAGGTGAAGGCCAGCACGGAAGATACAGATATTTTCAAATTACATGGTAGGACCATGGTGCAATGCATTTGAGTAAGGATGATGAAAGGAAAAACAGACATGGTAGTGTGATGGGAGTAGTTCAAGCCCAGAATGCTATTTAATGCAGAGCTATCGCCTGGCATAGAGGCAAGGTATTATAGAAACTGGGAATTTCAAATCTGTGAGCTTTGTCTAACTCACTCTATACAAAGCAGAGGATCTGATAAATTCTTCACCCTTACGTTGATCATTTCATCTCTTAGTGGTTAGAATAAACTGTCAAGGAAATATATACTCTGGTTTGGGGTTGACCAATGAGCAAGAGTTGCTTGAGATGAGAGAATGAAAATTCAAAAAAAAAAAAAAAAAGCTTCAGGTGAATAAGAATGAGCTTACCTGGAGTAAACTATGGTTAGTCTGGGTGGAGATTTTAGGGAAGCAGGTTTTAGAAATTTGACAGCTCTATTGTCTAACTCACAGTGAAAATATGGCTCCAGAGAGAAATAAAATTTCAATTCCATAAAAGAGCGCAGTGAAGAAAAAAGGCTGCACACAAATTTTAGGGTTCCCAGGCCTTCCATCTCCCAACCCCTCACCAAGTGGCAGAAGATGGCTTAGTAGGTGTACTTCTCTCCTACTGTAACACTAGTGGAGATCAAGTGGGAGCCCCTCTCCCCACACCCCCAGCACTGGGCTACTGGTGAGGCCCAGGGAAGTGGTCTCTGCCCTGTGGGTTTGAGGTCTCCCACCCTCTACTTAGTAGCACTGAGCAATGTAGAGCAGTGTCCTCTGCCCCTGCAGGCAGCACCAGCAGGGGGCAAGAACACCAATAACACAGGGAACAAAGCAGACTAGAATAGCATGGTCAGGGCTCTGAAAATTAAATTGTGATTGGAACCATAGCCCACAAAATGAGCCAGAATCTATCTAATAAATCTAAATAGTTTATGTAAGAAGCCTAAACCTAAAATCATTGAGATGACACAAATGTCGGAATTATTCAATAAGGATTTTAAAGCAGCCATCACAAAAATGCTTTAATGAGTAATTACATATAAAACTTTTTTTAAATGTCACAAAATAGAAGATATATAAAAGAACCAAATGGAAATTGTATAATTTCAAAACACAAAAAAATTTTTTTAAACCTCACCACATTGGCTCAATAGTGTAATAAATATGACAAAGGAAAGAATCACTGATTCTTTCAGTGACTGATAGATAGAACTAAATGATTGAACAATAGAAATTGCCCAATCTGAAAAACAGCAAAAATCATCAACAAAAACAACAACAAATAAACAGAGCCTATGAGACGGGTGGGTCAATAAAAAAGAAAAAAAAAAACACATAATACTTATATCATTGAAGTCCCAGAAAAAGTGTGAAGCTGAAAAAATAATCAAAGAAATAATGGTAGCTGAAAATCTCTCAAATTTGGGGAAAGGCATAAACCTACAGATCCAAGAAGTTGAGCAAATCCCAAACATGGTACATTCAAAGAAATCCATACCAAGACACATAGGCAAAAATCTGAAAAATCTAGACATAAAGAAAATTAAAAGTCTGAAGAAAAAGAAAAAATTTTGAAAGCAGCCAGAGAGAAATGACACATTACCTATAAAGTTATACCAATTTGGAATGTCAGCAGATTTTTCATCTGACACCATGGAGATCAGCTAGAAGTAGCACAATATTTTTTGTGTGCTGAAAGAAATGAATTGTCAACCATGAATGCATCCTTTAGCAATGTATGGGAAATAGAGATTCTCAGATGAAGGAAAACTAATAGAAGTTATTGCTAGTAAACCTACATTTAAAGAATGGCTAAAGGAAGTTCTTCAAATAGAATGTTAACGATAGTAGGAGAAGGCTTGGCACTTCCAAAAGGAAGAACAAGAAAAAGGAAAGAAGAATGGGTAAAATACAGGGCTATATATTAGACCATACTTCTCCTCATGATTTTTAAAAATCATATTTGATGGTTGAAACAAAAAATTATGATGCTGTCTGATGTGGTTCTCAGTGTATGCAGAGGAAATACCTCAGACAATTCATTTTAAATAGTGAAGATAATAAAAGGACATAAATGGAAATAAGATTTCTACACTTTACTCAAAGTGGTAAAATGATACCAGTAGACTGTGATATGTTATGTATGTATATTGTAATGCCCAGAGAAACCACTAAATAAACTATTCAAAGAGATGCACCACAAAAATCTTATAAATAATTAAAAATAGAATTCAAAAAAAGTGCTCAAGTAACTCATAGGAAGGTAATAAAAGAGAAACAGATGAATGGGAAACAGAAGAAACAGAGAAAATACAAAATAGGATGGCAGATTTAAGCCTAACATACCTATAATTACTTTCATGTAAGTAGTCTAAATATACCAAGTAAAGGGTAGAAATTGGCAAAGTGAATGGAGAAGCATGACCCAATTATAAGTTGTCTATAGAAACCAAACAGTAGAGCTTCTATTCACATGAAACAGAATTGATACGACTGAAAGGAGAAATGGACAAATCCCAATTATAACTGGGGCATTAATACCCCATTCTCAGCAATTGATAGAAAATCAGCAAAGGTAGAGAAGAACTGAACACCACCACCAACCAACAGGATCTAATTAACATTTATAGAATACTGCATGCAACAACAGAAGAATACACATTCTTTCCATGCATACATGGAATATTTACTAAGACCATATCCTGGGTCATAAAACAAACCTCAACAATATGTAAAAGAAATTAAATTTTACAGATGTTCTCTGACAATAATGGAATAAAAATAGAAATTAATAACATACAGACAGAAAAATGTCCAAACACTTGGAAAATTTTTTTAAACTTCTAAATAATGCATGGGTCATAGAGAAAGTCTCAAAGAAAAAAAAAAATTTAAACAGAACTGAATGAAAGTGGAAATACAACATACCAAATTATGGGCTACATCTAAAACAGCACTGGAAGGGAAATTTACAGCACTAAAATCTTACATTACAAATGAGGAAAGATCTCAGATCAGTAAACTAAGTTCTTACCTCAAGAAACCAGAAAAGAACAGTAAAATAACCCTAAACACCCAGGAAAAAAAAGAAATAATAAACACCAGAGCAGAAATCAATGAGATTTAAAATAAGAATACAAAAGAGAAAATAAAAAACAAAAATCCGGTTCTTTGAATAAAATCAATAAAATTTATAAAGCTCTAGCAAGACGGACAAAGATAAAAAGAAAGAAGACACAAATCACCAGTATCAATAATAAAACAGGGTATATCACCACAGATGCTGCAGCCATTAAAAGCAAAATAAGAAAATACTACTACTAACTGTATGCTCACAACTTAGAGGAAACGAATCATTTCCTCAAAAATCACATACTACAAACACTCAACCAAGATGAAACAGATAATATAAATATCTATGGCCATTAAATAAATTTAATTTGTAATTTAAAATCTCCTGTAAAAGAAATATCCAGGTCCAGATGATTTTATTGAAATATCCTAACAAACCTTTAAAAAAAGAATTAGCACCAAGTTCAAACAATCTCTTATGGATAACAGAAGAGTAGAGAACACTTCCTAACTTATTTTATATGATAAGTATTACCCTAATATGGAAACCAGACAAAGACACTACAAAAAGAAAACTAAAGATCAATATTTCTCATGAAATTTGATACAAAAATTCTCAACAAAATAGCAGTAAACCGTATCAAGCAATGCATCAACAGGATTTACATACCATGACTAAATGGAATTTCCAGATATGCAAGACTGGTTCAATATTAGAAAGTCAATGTAATCCACATATCAATAGGCTAAAGAAGAAAAATCATATAATCATATAGTTGATACAGAAAAAGCACTTAACAAAATCCAATTCATAATAAATTGTCGTAATTATCACTCTCATAATAAATAACAAATTTATAATAAACCTGTCAGCAAACTAAAAAAGAAGAGAACATCCTCAAGTTTTAAAAAAAAAAAAAAAAGAGCATCAACAAGCTATCTAAAGCTTACATTCAGTCTTAATGGTGAGACAGAAAACTTTCCTCCTTAGGCTGGGAACAAGGCAAGGATGTCTGTTCTCACTCCCTTTTTCTGTATACAACTGGCAAACAAGTGCAAATCAAGATTTAAAACACAATGGTGGGACACATTGGCGCAGTGGTTAAGAATCTGCCTGCCAATGCAGGGGACACGGGTCTGGGAAGATCCCACATGCCACGGAGCAACTAAGCTTGTGCACCGCAACTACTGAGCCTGCACTCTAGAGCCTGCAAGCCAAAACTACCGAGCCAGCATGCCACAACTGCTGAAGTCCTTGAGCCAAGAGCCCGTGCTCTGCAACAAAGAGTAGCCCCCCCTTACCACAACTAGAGAAAGCCTATGTGCAGCAACAAAGACCCAATGCGGCCAAAAATAAATAAATTAAATACATAAATTTATATTTTAAAAATGGCATTTACAATTGCTCCAAAGAAAATGAAATATTTAGATATTAAATTTAACAAAATGTATACAGGATCTGTATGCTGAAAGTTACAAAATCCTCATTAAAAAAAAAAAACCTAAATAAATGCAGAAACATACCATGTTCACAGATTTTAAGACTGAACATAAAGATGTCAATTTTCAAACTGATCTAGAGGTGTCATATAATTCCTACAAAATCCCAGCAAGGTTTTCGATGGTATAAATTTATACCAAAATTTATATGGAAAGGCACAAGCCCCAGAATAGCTAAAATCATCTTGAAAAAGAAGAATAAATTGTGAGAAATAATGTTACCTGATGTTCAGAGTTACAATAAATCTACATCATCAAGACAGTGTGGTATTGGGGCAGGGATAGACATGCAGATTAATGGGGCAGAATAAAGAACACAGAAATAGACCCACACAAGTATGCCCAACTGATTTTTGACAAAGATGCAAAAGTAATTTACTGGAGGAAGAAAAGACTGTTGGTTCAGCAGATGGTGTTGAAGCAGTTGGACATCCATAAGCAAAACACACAAACCGTGACCTAAACTTCACATCTGATTAAAAAATCAACCCAAAATGAACCATGATATTGTAATGTAAAACTGTAAAACTTTTAGAATTAAGCATAGCAGAAATCTTCGGGACCCAGTGCTAAGTGAAAAGTTCTCAGACTTGACACCAAAAGCACAATCCATAAAAGGAAAAAATCAATAAATTGGACCTCAATAGAATTAAATACTTTCGCTTTGCAAAAGACTTTGTTAAGAGGATGAAATGAAAAATTGCAGACTGAGAGAGAATATTTACAAATTATGTACCTGGCAAAGGACTTGTATCTTGAGTATATAACGAATTCTCAAAATGTTTAGTTTTAGTTTAGCTTAGTCAAAAAACAAACAATCCAATTAAAACACTGGCAAAAGACATGAAGAGACATTTCACTTAGGAGGGTATACAAACAGCAAATGAACACATGAAAAGATATTAGCTATTAGGAACGTCATTAGCTATTAGGAAAATACAAATTAAAATTACAATGATGTGTCACTATTACATGTCTATCCAAACGGCTAAAATAAAAATAGTAATAATACCAATTGCTGGCAAGGATTGCGAATCAGTTGTACACTGCTGGGGGGAATGTAAAATGGTACATCCACACTGGAAAAACAGATCAGCCGCTTTTTGTAATACTAAACATATATTTAGAGTCCAGCAATTGCACTTTCGGGCATTTATGCCAGAGACATGAAAACTTGTGCTTACACAAAAACTTGTATGTAAATGGTCATAGCAGCTTTATTTGTAATAGCCCAAAACTGGAAAAACAACCCAAATGTCTTTCAATGGGTGAACAGTTAAACCAACTGTGTACATTCATATCATAGAATAATACTCATTAATAATACTCATTAATAAAAGAACCAACTACTGATACACACAACAACTTGGATGGATCTCAAGGGAATTATGCTATGTGAAAAAAAGCCAATCTTTAAAAAGTTACATGCTGTAACTATTTATATAACTATTTATATAACTTTCTTTAAATAGCAAAATTATAGAAAGGAGGAACTGATTAGTGGTTGCTGGGGGATAGTGATGGCTGGGCGGGGAGAGAGGGTACGTGCGTCTATGAAAAAGTATCATGAGGGAGATTTTTGTGGTGATGGAATTGATCCATATCTTGATTTTGGTGATGGTTACACAAGTACACACATCGGATAAAATTGTAGAGAACTACATTCACACACACAAATGAGTGTGTGTAAAACTAAAGAAATCTAAATAAGCTCTGTGGGTTGTACCAACATCAGTTTCCTGGTTGTCATATTGTACTAGAGCTATGCAAGACGTTATCACTAGGGGGAAATGGGTGAAGGTCACAAAGACTTCCCTGTACATTTGTTTTTCGCAACTTTCAATTGCAAAAATTTACAATTATTTCACAATAAAAAGTGAAAAAAACACCTCTGGGTAAAGTCAGATTTTTACAATTTACAATTATTTCACAATAAAAAGTGAAAAAACACCTCTGGGTAAAGTCAGATTTTTAAAAAATTCTAAGAACTAGTGACACGACAAAAAATAAAGTCAGAACAATGGCATGAAATGAAAGTAGTCATATCATCAAGGCTGACCATGCATAGACTCCAGGGTTAAGGTTTGTTAGCAGAATATTTAAAATTAACTTCAGAGCAGGAAGAAGGGACAGCTAGGTCCAATGTTGGAGCCAATGCTTAGCGTTAATTAAAACAAACAACAAAAAGACCCCATAACTTTCTTTCATAATTTGTATTTTTTGGGGTCTTCTCTGTCAGGAAGGATGCTCTTCAGATGGAAATTGGTGGGAAGAAATATCATGAAGAAAGGTGCGAGACCTGAAATAGTTGAGGGCTTTGGGTGAGAGGGCCAGATTACATTCCACAGACCGGCAAAAGTTTGCCGATGTGGTAACAGAACTTGAGAAACCAGACACATCAGGAGACTGACAGGAAAACCTGAGCCAGACAGATGCTCATATTTTCAAGAAGGTGAAAGGAGCGCATCCCAGAAAGATATGGTCCATAGAGACAAAAGTGAATTCTCTCCTTCAGGCTCAAATGCTCCATTGTTGAAGGGGAGAGGGGCTGATACTGGTTCATAAGGGAAGACCTGGGGTTTCGTTGGACCTTCAGGGCAGCAAGAGCCAGCAGTCTATGGTGGCTCTTCAGAAAACTAAAGCAATCTTCAGCCTACACAGAGCTAGGTAGGTAGATAGATAGACAGACAGATAGATGAATAGATAGACAGGTAAACGAGGCTGGAGCCCTTTAGTGCTAAAGTAAGTAGTTTTTTTCATCTCAGTAAAGCCCTGAGGGGGTGACTGTGTTACAGAGCTTCACAGTGAGCACTGACCAGGAGGGCACTCATCTAGTAAGTTCCATATGTTCTTTGTATGAGGAGATAGAAGTTGTGAATGCATTTAGGAAAGTGTTCCATCCAAACTGGAGCGATTTTGGTTTGGGGTTAGATTTTTACTTCGTGGTATCTATAACCCCAGTCAGAAATCTGGGATTCACCCTTGACTCTTGTATCATCGTCACTTGCCTTGTCCCCCCACTATAGTCCTACTGATTTGACTTTTTTAAAAAATATATTTATTTATTTATTTGGCTGCACCAGGTCTTGGTTGCAGCACGTGGGATCTTCATTGCTGCATATGGGATCTTAGTTGTGGAACGTGGGATCTAGTTCCCTGACCTGGGATTGAACCCAGGCCCCCTGCATTGGAAGCACGCAGTCTTAGCCACTGGACCACCAGGGAAGTCCCTGATTTGACTTCTAAAATTTCTCCAGAACATTCTGTTTTCCTTCCACACACCCACTGCCTCACATCATCTCTTGCTGCCAAGCTCCTCTCTGTCCTCAGGGTTACTCTTTCCAACTCGTCCCCCATCTATGAGGGTGAGTAATCTCAAGTGCAGATCACTGCCTCTCAGCCCAACTTCAGTCTCTTCAAAGCTCCCCATTGCCCTTGCCACTTACAAATTGGCACTTGCCAGCTACCTCTATAAGGATTAAATCATGAGCCACCTCTGAGGCTGACCTTCAGCACCCCCTGAAAGGAGGTCAGGGTGGAGATCAGGAACGAGGCCCTCTGCGCTCTGGGAAAAACTGGCAGAACAGGTCTTCAGATAGTTAGATATTTTCAGGAGAAGATTTTATGAGCCCAATTCTTGCATCTCCTCGTATTTAGAAAAGCACTAAAATCATTAGCAGTGACATCTGCTCCTTTTGACTAGCAGCGAGCTTCTGCCAACATGTGCGCTTGACTGCACATCCCCCCTTCACTAAAGTCATATATAACACTGCCCTTCCCCCCTGCCTCTTTGGAGCAGTTTCTCAGAGCTATCTGAAATTCTGTCTCCCGGGCTATAGTCCTCATTTTGTCCCAAGTAAAACTTAACTCACGTCTCTCACACTGTGCTTTTTTCTTTTTTTTCAGTAGACACCCTTAGGATAAAGTCCAAATTAACTGGTCCTTGTCTCAATCCCCACTGAGCTTCCCCACCCAATTTTGACCCAACAATATGGAGCTATTTGTATTTTTTCTGAATATTCCTCGGGAAGGTATCATAAACAGGTTGTGCCCTACCCCTGCCCCAGCCTCCATCTCCTTTCTCTAACGAATCCTTGTTAGCCATTAAACTTTAGAAGAGGTCTCAGCTCTGCCCTCCAGGGTCCCACATCAACTTAGATCTGTCCATAAAGTCCTGTGCAAATCTCAGTGACAGCCAGTAATGAATTGTATCGAAATGGGTTATGAATAGGCTCTCTCTGCCGCCCTCCATCCAACATGACTGTGGGCTCCCTGGGGCCAGAGGCCGGGTTAATCCATGTCTATTTTCTCAGTGCTGAGTGCCGTGCCCAGCATGTAGTAGGTGCCAAATCTGTTTGATCACCTGACTTTGCTTGAACATTGTTAGTATCTTAAAAAGTCATGTGTCCAGAACGCTGCCTTCTCCAAAGTTCTGAATAAACAACAATTATTAAAGTCATTTGCACTCCTGCCTTCTTTGTTACCCCACTGTGCACACCTAAAGGCAGAACACTGGACCCTTAATCTTTGTACACCCATAATTCCAGCCACTGACCTGAACAAACAGACCCTGGACGAGAGGGACAGTCAAGCCCGGGGACAGAGCTGCAGTTGTTCCTGCACATACAGTGTCCAGAAAAGAGAGTGGGAGTGGGAAAGACTGATCAACTTGGGAAACAGGTCCAAGAGGATATTCTGAAATAGGAAATCAGAGATCCCCTGTGGGAAGCACTCACCAGTGACTTTGAATGCTACAAATTCTAGAAGCAACCTAAGTGTCCATCATCGGATGAATGGATAAAGAAGATGTGGCACATATATACAATGGAATATTACTCAGCCATGAAAAGGAATGAAACTGAGATATTTGTAGTGAGGTGGACGGACCTAGAGTCTGTCATACAGAGTGAAGTAAGTCAGAAAGCGAAAAACAAATACCATATGCTAACACATATATATGGAATCTAAGAAAAAAAAAAAGATCATGAAGAACCTAGGGGCAGGACAGGAATAAAGACACAGACCTACTAGAGAATGGACTTGAGGATATGGGGAGGGGGAAGGGTAAGCTGTGACAAAGTGAGAGAGTGGGGCATGGACATATATACACTACCAAGCATAAATAGATAGCTAGTGGGAAGCAGCCGCATAGCGCAGGGAGATCAGTTCGGTGGTTTGTGACCACCTAGAGGGGTGGGATAGGGAGGGTGGGAGGGAGGGAGACGCAAGAGGGAAGAGATATGGGAACATATGTATATGTATAACTGATTCACTTTGTTATAAAGCAGAAACTAACACACCATTGTAAAGCAATTAAATTCCAATAAAGATGTTAAAAAAAAATGCGTCACCTGTGTTAACACTGAGGGAGAAAATAAAACAACAGTTGACTGAATTTTTAAAATCTGAGTTTAATCTAAGGCAAACTAATTATGAAGCCATAACATACCCTAGCCCCCACCAACTGGAGAACACACTTTCTGAGGAACACATGAGTTTTCACAGAAGACATCTTAAAGAATTTTAACAGAATTGCATTAAATAAGTATGACACTTGGCTTCAGTTCTGTGGAACTTTTTCATCCCTCTTGTTTTGCATTGTCCTTTCATCACACACGTCACAAACATAACCTGTGTGTCAGAATGAGACACTAATAAAAAGGAGGGACATACAATAAGCATTAGCATTAATTGAAGGGAAAATATTTAAATACAATTTAAAGAGTCATGAAGCTAAAAAAAAAAAACCCTGTATGCTAAAGACACAGCATCTATTACTAGCATTATACAAATTTCCAGTGGAAGCATGGAAGCATTGCAGAACTGTATTATTGACTCTCTAAGGTGCAGACCTAGACTTTCAATGGACTTGTCTATTCTTATGCCGCCAAGAGAAAGACTACATCACAGGCAGTGTCATTACTGGGGACTAGTACTTTACCATTAAGTTCAAAGGTCTCCATTGTAGACAGCATGGTTTGGTCCAGAGTCGTTCTTTCTCCGGCGCTAGCTGAGAGCTCTTTCTCCTTGAGAATTTCCTCATTTTCCGTTGCTAAACTTTATAGATGGCCAAAGTCCTGGAGCCAGCAGAAATGCTCCCCACAAGAGGAACCACTCGCGGAAAGATTGTTCCCTTTTAACTACTGCTGCTACTGGTGTAGCACACAGCACTTCCCTTGGCTCTGATTTCTGAATTTGCAAAATGTTCCCTGACATGATCAGAATTAGGCATTTCTCAAAAATGGGCTATTCACATGTGGAGCTCCTGCTTAGTGCAGCTGCTTGGTCCCAGGACCCTGAGAGCAGAGCCGATGACCCCCCGCACTTTCTCCATCTGTCCAGGCCCTGCCATCATCCCAGACCCAGCTTATTGTTGTGGGACCTCTCCAACCCACAGTGAAACCTGCCTCCTCTGACCTACTTCCGCCCTTAGAGTTCAGCCTTGCTACTCAAAGTGTGGGCCATGGACCAGCCTCATCACCAGCACTTGGGAATTTTTTATAAAGGCAGAGTCTCAGGTCCCACCCCACAAAGACTGAATCCAAATCCACAGTTTAAAAAGGTCCCCAGGTGGTGTATGTACACATTCAAGTTGGAAGCGCATGGCTCTACCCCATACATTTTAGTATTTAATTATATTTCCTCTCATAGCTTTCCTGTGTTCTCTGTGTATGTGTGCTTGCTCTGGCCCCAGTAAGATCTGAGCTACTTAAGAGAAACCCCTTTGCTCTGTCCCCTACACCGGGCACTCCCTACCAGGGAGGTTGTATAGCACGGTACTTAAGACACAGGCTCTAAAATCTCGAATGCCTGAGTTCCAATTCCACCTCCTGCAGGCAGCTGTGTGACCATGGGCAAGTCATGTTAGCTTTGAGCACCTCACTTTCCTTGTTTGTAAAATAAGGAAGGTGGTAGTGATTTTTGTGTGCATTAAATGATTTAAATGGTATAAGGTGGCCAGGATGAACACTAACACCACGTTGCTGCTGTTATCACTAGAGACATTGTGAACCCACTGTGTCCAGGGAGATGAAGGAAACAGCCTTTGCCTTAAAGGAGCTCAGTCTAGTATGCAGGATGATCATGGATGCAACTGAATTCCAGAAAATCGCTGTTGGTGATTGGAGCACCTAGGAGGACAGAGGTGGCCCGGAGGCAGAGAAGGCAGGGCTGGGAATGCCACAAGGAGCTTTTCCATCAGATCTGGGTTTAAAGGGATGACTTGGAGGGTCACCTGTAGAGCAGAATAAGGTGAGGGCCTTGCAGGTGGGAAAGATGGCAAGTGGAGCCTCACCGTGGCCGGATGCTTGGGGACCATGGACCACTGGACTATTTGGGACATGAGAGGTGAGGTGGCAGGAGACGAGTTAGGTCAAGTCGCTTTCTTTGGCCTGTGGCATGGCAGAAAGTAAAGGGGTAAGAAAGTCAGGAAAGAGAGTTACTGGCAGCGCCCCACAAGGCAGGGGTCCCCATTGTACCCACATTTCAACATTCAGGAGGTCACCGGTTTGGGCTGAGGGCTAGGAGCAGAAGCCAGGACAGACAAAGTTAAAGGAGAGAATTGGCAGTGAGGAAATGAAGGCAGCTGGCAGCTCCAGTCACAAGTTTAGGGGGGGTACCCCCCAAGAGGGCAGGGGCTGTAAGGGCCTCCCCTGTGGTCAGGAAATCCCCTGACAAAAGGGTGCCTCCTCTCTCCGCCTGGTCAGATCAGCTCTGACCAAGGGCAGTCCTCATTCGTGGGGGTGCAGAAGGGACACTTTGGAAAATGCTGTGTGTTAATTACCGAGTGCAGCCTTCTTTGGAGGGAGCATTTAGTGGATGTCAGGTTTTGTCATTTAGCTCTGGCTCTGGGATCAAACAGACTTGGGACCCAAACCCAACTCTTTCATTAGTTTGCTGTGTGACCTTGGGTGATTGCCTTAGCTTCTCTGAACCTCAGCACAAAGTAATAGCTCATAGAAGGATTAACACATATACATTACTCAAAACTCCCAATAACTTGTAACTTGCCTCTGATCTTGTGGTTAGAAAGTAATGACACCAGAATGCAAATCCAGGACTTCCTGCCTCTATAGCTTGGTTTAAATCTAGTTTAATCCAAGGGCTATAATCCAGAAGTTCATACCAGATGAGCTTTCTGAAAACACACATGCCATTCCCCCACCCCAGCCTGAGATTCTGGTTTTAATAAGAAGCCTCATGGTTGGTTCTAATGCACAGCCAGGCTGAGGACTGCTATGCAGAATAATAAAGCAGTCACAGGCAGCACGGAGACCTGTGTGAGCCCTCGGGACTCCATCCTGGGAGGATCCAGGAGGTTGAACAATAGGAAATTACTGATATTCATCCCATTTGATAGTTGATAAATAAATACTTCATAGGATTCAAGCTAATGCATCGAGTCAGCAGGGCCAGACTAGGCAAATGAGGCACTAGCGTGGGGTGCAAAAGATTCAGTAATCAAGCTAAGTAATATTTTAACACGATTTATAAAAATCAAAATTAATGCAAAAAGCCCGTAATGAAAACAAAATCAACATTTTAAATAAACCACGAAGATTCCATGCTGCAGTTTGCAATGACTCTGGTCACCCGCTCACCTGGTCCCAGCTTGCTCTGGCCCCAGTAAGATAGCTCCTTACTCTGTGTTTCAGCATTCTCATTTGCAAAATGGGATACCAACAGTTTCCCTGTTTCTCCATAGGGTGGGTGCGAGGATCAAACGAAATAATAAAAGTCGAAGTGTAAGCGAAAGGGCTTTCAGGGGAATAACATCTTATACCAAGCCGGCACATAATGTAAAACTCCTGCATTGTCGATGCTACCCTTAAAGATACCTTAAGTCTCCCATAAAGTGCAAAACACACAATTTGGAGAATATTGTACAGTTTCTTCCTAAGTCCCACTCAGACACTTTTATCTCCAGAACACAGATCTGGCTGTTGCTTCCCTTGAGCACCAGATGAAGTGGTCGACTTGCATTTGGGGACCATGCTGTTCAAGAAATGCAGGGTTTGGTTTTCTTTTTCTTTCAGAGTGCATATAATTGCATTGGAGAATTTAAATGGATTTTCAGAGGGGTTCTGATGTAGTTCTATCAAGGTCTGATGTTCTCCAAACTGGCTTCATTAGACAGGGGTAATGGGGCTGGAGTCCTAGGCAAGCAGAACCCAACTCATGGTAGCCTCTGCAGAACTTGACTCTCTATAAACTAGTATAGTCGATAGGCCACCTGGCAGATCACCAAGAACTCCTGAGTAACCCCATTCCCACTTAAAACTGGGGCAACCATGTTAACACATGATGTAAAAATCAAACCAAAGTATTCAAACCAAAGTATTCAAAACAAACAAACAAACCAAAGTATTCAAAACAAACAAACAAAACCTCACAGCAAACAGGCAAGCCAAGACTCTGGGATGGTCCTTGAGTCCCCGTCACACCTCATTGGCAGTTTGGCCATTTGTTCTGTCGTCTTCTTAAGCTCATCAGTGGAGACAATGGAAAGAGGGACCTGGGCTAAAGAAAATGTAAAGGAGACAAGTATTAAACATTTCCATCTATTGACTTTATTTTTCTTGCCAGTCGTGCATGGCAGTAGTGGTCGGTGTCTCCCAGGCCTAGCTTAGCACCTATTTAATAATTTCATTAATGGTACTTAACGAAGCATAATTACTGCAGATTCATTTTAAAAATAAAAAAAATATCAACAACACAAATGATCATCATTAGGTGAACAGGTAAATAAATTGCGGTATATCCATTCAATGGGATACTAATCAGTAATAAAGAGAAAGAAGTGGCAACATGGGTGAATCTCAAAAGCCATTATGTTGAGTGAAATAAGCTAGACCCCAACAGGACATATTGTATGACTTCAGTCATAGAAGTTTCCAGAACAAGCCACACTCATCTATAGTGTCAGAAAACAGAGCCACAGTTTCCTGGGGTGGAGGTAGGGGAGAATTGACTGCAGAGGAGCACAAGGGAAATGTATGGGTTGATGGCAGTGTTTTGTGCCTTGATTAGGGTGTTAGTTACAAAACTCATCAAATTTTACTCTTGAAATATATATATACAGTATGTAAATTACACCTCAGTAGAGTTAATTAAAACAGAAATTAAAGAAAAAAGTTGACAACATTATTATTGTTGGACCTTGGCCCACCTCGCAGAAGTTTGTCCTTTGAGAGCCATTGCGGGGCGTAGATGGGGTGAAGTGTGTGTGAGGCCTCTCTGAGCCACCACACCTTCTCTTCCCTGTGTAGGGATGCTCACACACATTTTGGGATTGCTGCATCAGGACTGCAGCCTGTGTTCTCAGAATAGAGGGAAGAAAAGGGAAGCAGACTGGTCTATGGTAGGAATTTCCCACTGACCCACCACTCCCACCCAGGGCACACCTAGCGCAAAGGCCAGCGAGGCAGCTGTGCATCCCTGGCCTGATTTAAAAAACACAAGTTCTCCTGACCACAGATGCCACCCTCTGTCTTCCGGACACCTAAAATGTTTTCACAGGGGCCAAACATTTTATTACCCCAATTTAAATGTATCCCTTTCTTGGAGATTATTCATACTGATGTGTAAACAAGCAATATTATTCCTTTCCCAGAGAAGGTTTTGGGAGTTGGAGGAGATGCGGGAGCAGGTGAGAGTTGGAACCCCCCTGGATTCTGGAAGCCTCTGCACAAGAAAATGTTAAATATTCACTAAAAGAAAAAGAGCCACTATTAGAAGTTGTACCAAGGGTCACCTGTGCTAATTCTCATTGATCTAAAACAATTTTGCCTGAGCAATCCTGGACTGAGAGCAATTGGGATGGAACAGAGAAGATAGGAAATCAGTCAGAATTGCCTGGAGGTGGTTGTCAGTCATCCCCCATTCATTCAACAGATGTTCATTGAGTTTTTACTCTGTCCCAAGCTCTGCACTGGTAAGAAAACAGACTCATACCCTCTACGATGATCTGGTTCTTCCCCTCTATTAGTCACATGCTGTCAGGGTCATACCCTACCTTGTCATTTTTACTCATAGTAAATCTTTCATAATCACTCATCCATTCTACTTTCTGGCCACAGCACAGATCTTTACACCTCTTCCTTCAGTATGCTATTTCTAACAGTCCTTTGCCTCTAGGACTTCTGATCTGTTATTCTGCCACTCTTCCACTGTCCATTCTCCAGTTCATGTCCTTTCTCCCATTTAAATTTATGGTCAGTCATTTTAATCACCCCCGGTACACATCCTCAACTCCCTTGCTCCTGTTTTGCTTCATTGTACTCAGTTGACAAAAAACATGGCAGAGGTTAGATCCAACCCTCTGTGCAATTGAATGTAACTGGAGTAAATGATGTGATCATGGTGGTGGTCTCATTTTAATCTTGTGACATAAACTGTAAATGAAACTTAATCCCGTCTGGCGATAAGACTATAGTTCTTTATTCAAGTAACTCTCCCAAACAACTCTTTCATCTTCACTTCATCTCCTGTCTTCACTCTCAGCTGATGACCTTGCCCTCCTCTTAAGAAAATTCAAGCAACCAGAAGTGAAACACCAGACTCCCACCACTGCCGGCATCTCTACCAAGATGCCATCTTCCTGCCTTCTTATGACTTAGATGAACTGTCCAAGCTCCTGTCAAGAAGCACTCTCTCAACCTGTGCACTAAATCCCATCACCTCTCACCGGGTATTTTCCCAGCAACAGTCCTTCCTTCTCTTTCCTCTACAACATCAGTGATACAGTCTCCATTGGATTGTTCCCAACTGCTGAACATACATACTATTAGTTTTCCATCCTGAAATATTTACTCTTGGTCCACTTCATGCAACCAATTACCTAAATTTTTGCTCTCCTTTGTGGAAAACTTCCTCAAAATTGTTGTTGATACCCATTGTCAGTAATTCCTCTCCTTCCATGCTTTTTAAATCCATTCCAATGGAACTTTTATCCCCATCGCTTAACCAAAACTACTCTCATTAAATCACTAATGGATTCTACATGGTGCCCTCCTATGGTCAAACTTTAGTCCTCATTTTTTTTTATCAGAAGTACATCACAGGGTTCCTCACTCTCTCCTCCTTGAAATAATCTTTTATGTTGTCTTTTAACACATTATTGACTGGCGGATTTTTGCAAAAACTAATGCCTGTGGCCGGAGATTTGTTATGTAAGTGAATAGTGAAACGTCTCCGGTCAATAACGTTTGGGTAAAAAAAGACGTATTAAGAGGTCTCTGGTCAATAAGTTGTTAAGACATAGCACTCTCTTGATAGTTTTCCTACCTCACTGGTCACTCTTGGTTAATTTTGCTCATTTGTTCTCTCTTTCCTCACCTATTTATGTTAGGGTGCCCCAGGATTTGATCCTTTGTTGTCTTTTCCATTTATACTCACTTCTTTGGTGATGTTATCTGGTCTCACGTTTAAATTCCACCTCTGTGTCATTGTTCACAAATTTATATTTCTAGATCAGACTTCACTCTTGAACTTCAGATGCCTATTTCTACATACATGTCACATAGACATCTCAAGCTCTATGTGCTCCTGATTTTGCTCCATCTTAGTTGATGGCAAATTTATCATCCAGTTGTTTTGATCCAAAAAACTGACACTAACCTTGACTCCTTTCTCTCTCTCACACTCTTTCTCTCTCCACATTCAATCCTTTCAGAAATCCTCTGGCTTTACCTCCAAAATAGATCCAGAATTCGAAACTTCTCATCATCTCCCCACTACCACTCTGGTGCAAGTCACCACAATCTCTCTCCTGAATTACTTCATTAACTTTGTTTTTTGTAAAGAAACAAGATATTAATATAATATTCAAACCTAGTATTTACCATTCTTTTCTTTCCAGTTTTATT
Source organism: Balaenoptera acutorostrata (assembly GCF_949987535.1). Taxonomy (NCBI): domain Eukaryota; kingdom Metazoa; phylum Chordata; class Mammalia; order Artiodactyla; family Balaenopteridae; genus Balaenoptera; species Balaenoptera acutorostrata. The sequence continues at coordinate 109,092,995 of NC_080071.1, forward strand.
GAGATATAATCGAAATACAGCACTGCATAAGTCTAAGGTGTACAGCATAATGATTTGACTTACATACATCAAGAAAAGATCACCACAATAAGTTTAGGGAACAACCATCATCTAATATAATACAATATTAAAGAAATAGAAAATAATTTTTCCCTTGTGATGAGAACCCTTAGGATTTACTCTCTTAACAACTTTCATACATAACATTCTGCAGCGTTAATTATATTTATTATGCTTAACATTTCATCCCTACTGCAATAATTTTCTAACTGGTGTCCATACTACCATATGGTCCACATTCAATATAGCAGCCAGAGTTATCCTTTTAAAACATAAGTCAGGCATGATGTTAGGGAAGATGATGGAGTAGAAACTAGCAGGAATCTATCTCTCCAGCTGAACAACAATTGTACTGACAGAAACAGTGTGAAGTGACTATGTTGTAACTCTGAAATTTATTTGAATATTTGCGGCTTCTATGAAACAGCTTGGCTGATAAATTGCAGTTCATTTCTACTGATTTCAGCCATCAGCATGGTGGCAGCTACCCATCTCCTACCTGCCCCTCACCCCATGGCAGGCATTTGTAGGGACAGCAACACACATTTCTGGCATGACTTGATAGAGCCAGAGTGCACAATAAGGACCTTGTCCTCCAAATATTGGGGTTCTGTGTTCTGACTACAGGTTGCTCCTTCAGATTACTAACGGGAAGGCATGAAGGCTGTATGCCCTTGTTTCAACCCTCACCAGCTGAATCAGCTTCGAGGAGATTTACAGGAGCAGTACCTGCTGTTTTGGGCTTTCAAAAACAACCCTATATATGGCAGAATTTAGAAAGCAAGTCCAGGGAAAGAGGCAGATTCAAACAAGAGCTGAGAAAACCTTAGGTTTTCACTGTAGGCTGAGCCCCAGCACAGAGACACCCTAGAACAATTTTTTAAAAATTAAAACAACAACAAATTTTTTTAATTAAAAAAAGCCAACAATCCAGAGGAAGATGTTGATTTACAGATTTACCACATTATAAGATTCAAATGTCCCAGCTTTCAACCAAAAAAATCACAAGGTATACAAAGAAATAGGAAAGTATGGCCCATTCAAAGGAACAAAATAAATGGACAGAAACATACTTGAGGAAGCCCAGATATCAGACTGACTATACAAAAACTTTAAAGCAATTCTTTTACAGATGCTCAAAGAGCTAAAGGAACACATGGACAAAGACAGAAAAACAATGCATGGACAAAATGAGAATATCAACAAAAGGGTAGAAAATATAAAGATGGACCAAAAAGAAATTCTGGAGCTGAAAGGTACAATAAGTGAAATGAAAAGTACACTAGAGGGGTTCAAAAATGTATTTGAGCAAGCAGAAGAAAGAATCAGAAAACTTGAAGATATGATCATTGAGGTTACTGAGTTGGAACAGGAAAAAAAAGAATGAAGAAAAAGTAAGCAGAGTTTAAGTGATCTGTGGGGCACCATCAAGCTGACCAACATACACATTGTGGGAAGAAGGAAAAGAGAAATGGCAGAAAGAATATATGAAGAAATAATGGCTGGCAGCTTTACAAATGTGATGAAATACATTAACCTACAAATCTAAAAAGCTCAATAAACATGTAGGATAAACTCAAGGAGACCCATAGTGATACACATTATAGTCACATTCAAAAGATGAAAAGAATCTTGAAAGCAGCAAGACAGAAGTGACTTCAAGGAATCCTCAATAAGGATCTCTGTGAGACAGCACAGAACACTACAGCAGCAGAGTTTTTGTATGCTGTTGAAATTAAGTTGGGATAGATTCTAATTAGAATGTTATAATTTTAGGATGTTGAATGTAATGGTAACCTAAAAGAAAATAGAATTTACACATAAGAAAATGACAATAGAAATCAAAATATTTCACTACAAAAAATCAACTAAACACAAAGAAGGCAGTAATGGAGGAAATGAGGGGAAAAAAGCTATAATTCATGTAGAAAACAAATGGCAAAATGGCAGAAATAAATTCCTCCTTTCAGTAATTATTTTAAATGTAAATGGATTAAACTCTCCAGTAAAAAGGCAGAGTTTGGAAGAATGGATTAAATAAAACATAATTCAACTATATGTTGTCTATAAGAGACTCATTTTTTTTAATTTATTTTTTGTCCTTGAGATGTTTTATTTCATGAATTTTTATGCCCTATGCCCAAATAATTTTTTATTGGAGTATAGTTGTTTTACAATGTTGTGTTAGTGTCTGCTGAGCAGCAAAGTGAATCAGTCATACATATACATATACCTACACTTTTTAAGATTTCCTTCCCATTAAGATCACCACAGAGCATTGAGTAGAGTTCCCTGCGCTATACAGTAGGTTCTCATTAGTTATCTATTTATCCATAGTAATGTATATATGTCAATCCTAATTTCCCAATTCATCCCACCCTGCCTTCTCCCTTGGTAACCATAAGTTTGTTCTCTACATCTGTGACTCTATTTCTGCTTTGCAAACACGTTCATCTCTACCATTTTGCTAGATTCCACATATAAGCGATATTATATGATATTTGTTTTTCTCTTTCTGACTTACTTCACTCTGTATGACAATCTCTAGGTTCATCCACATCTCTGCAAATGGCACTATTTCGTTCCTTTTTATGGCTGACTAATATTCCATTGTATATATGTACCACATCTTCTTTATCTATTCCTCTGTCAATGGACATTTAGGTTGCTTCCATGTCCCGGCCATTGTAAGAGTGCTGCAATGAATATTGGGGTGCCTGCATCCTTTCGAATTATGGTTTTCTCTGGATATATGCCTAGGAGTGGGATTGCTGTGTCATACGGTAGTTCTATTTTAAATTTTTTAAACAACCTCCATACTGTTCTCCATAGTGGCTGTACCAAATTACATTAGCACCAACAGTGTAGGAGGGTTCCCTTTTCTCCACACCCTCTCCAGCATTTACTGTTTGTATCAATAGGTTTTTTGATGATGGCCATTCTGACCAGTGTGAAGTGCAAGTCAAAACCTCATTGTAGTTTTGATTTGCATTTCGCTAATAATTAGTGATGTTGAGTACCTTTCATGTGTTTATTGGCCATCTGTATGTCTTCTTCAGAGAAATGTCTATTTAGGTCTTCCGTCAATTTGTTGATTGGGTTGTTTTTTTGATATTGAGCTGCATGAGCTGTTTGTATATTTTGGAGATTAATCCCTTGTCAGTTGCTTGGATTGCAAATATTTTCTCCCATTCTGGGGGTTGTCTTTTCATTTTGTTTATGGTTTCCTTTGCTGTGCAAAAGCTTTTAAGTTTAATTAGGCCCCATTTGTTTATCTTTGCTTTTATTTTCTTTACTCTAGGCTGTGGATTGAAAAAAATCTTGCTGCGATTTATGTCAAAGAGTGTTCTGCCTATAATTTCCTCTAAGAGTTTAATAATATCTGGCCTTACATTTAGGTCTTTAATCCATTTTGAGTTTATTTTTGTGTATGGTGTTAGGGAGTGTTCTAATTTCATTCTTTTACATGTAGTCATCCAGTTTTCCCAGCACCACTTATTAAAGACGCTGTCTTTTCTCCATTGTATATTATTGCCACCTTTATCATAGCTTAGGTGGCCATAGGTGCATGGGTTTATCTCTGGATTTTCTATAAGGATTGCACTGAATCTGTAGATTGCTTTTGGTGGTATAGTCATTTTCACAATATTGATTCTTCCAATCCAAGAACATGGTATATCTCTTTGATTTCTTTCATCAGTATCTTATTGTTTTCTGAGTATAGGTGCTTTGGCCTCCTTAGGTAGGTTTATTCCTTTGTATTTTATTCTTTTTGATACATGGTAAATGAGATTGTTTCCTTAATCTCTCTTTCTGATCTTTCATTGTTAGTGTATAGGAATGTGAGAGATTTCTGTGTATTAATTTTGTATCTTGCAACTTTACCAAATTCATTCATGAGCTCTAGTAGTTTTCTGGTAACATCTTTAGGATTTTCTATGTATAGTATCATGTCATCTGCAAACAGTGACAGTTTTACTTCTTCTTTTCCAATTTGGTTTCCTTTTATTTCTTTTTTTCTCTGATAGCCATGGCTAGGACTTCCCAAACTATGTTGTATAAAAGTGGCAAGAGTGGACATCCTTGTCTTGTTCCTGATCTTAGAAGAAATGCTTTCAGCTTTTCACCATTGAGTATGATGTTAGCTGTAGGTTTGTCATATATGGCTTTTATTATGTTGTGATAGGTTCCCTCTAACTCCACTTTCTGGAGAGTTTTTTTTTTTTATCATAAATGGTGCTGAATTTGTCAAAAGCTTTTTCTGCATCTATTGAGATGATCATATGGCTTTTTTCTTCAATTTGTTAATGTGGTGTGTCACATTGATTTATTTGTATATATTGAAGAATCCTTGCATACCTGGGATAAATCCCACTTCATCAGGGTGTATGATCCTTTTAATGTGTTGTTGGATTCAGTTTGTTAGTATTTTGTTGAGGATTTTTGCATCAATGTTCATCAGTGATGTTGGCCTGTAATTTTCTTTTTTTTGTGATATCTTTGTCTGGTTTTGGTATCAGGGCAATGGTGACCTTGTAGAATGAGCTTGGGAGTGTTCCTTCCTCTGCAATTCTTTGGAAGAGTTTCAGAAAAGTAGGTGTTAACTCTTCTCTAAATGTTTGATAGAATTTGCCTGTGAAGCCATCTGGTCCTGGGCTTTTGTTTGTTGGAAGATCTTTAATCACAGTTTCAATTTCAGTACTTGTGATTGGTCTGTTCATATTTTCTATTTCTTCCTGATTCAGTCTTGGAAGGTTGTATCTTTCTAAGAATTTATCCATTTCTTCTAGGTTGTCCCTTTTATTGGTGTATAGTTGCTTGTTGTAATCACTAATGATCCTTTGTATTTCTGTGGTATCCATTGTAAGTACTCTTTTTTCATTTCTAACTTTATTGATTTGAATCCTCTCCCATTTTTTTCTTGATGATCCAGGATAAAGCTTTATCAATTTTGTTTATCTCCTCAAAGAAACAGTTTCTAGTTTCATTGATCTTCGCTATTGTTTTCTTCACCTCTATTTCATTTATTTCTGCTCTGATCTTTATGATTTCTTTCCTTCTACTAACTTTGGGTTCTGTTTGTTCTTCTTTCTCTAGTTGCTTTAGATGTAAGGATAGGTTGTTTATTTGAGATTTTTCTTGTTTCTTGAGGTAGGATTGTATTGCTATCAACTTCCCTCTTAGAGCTGCTTTTGCTGCATCCCATAGATTTTCATTTGTCTCTAGGTATTTTTTGATTTCCTCTTTGATTTCTTCAGTGATCCATTGATTATTTAGTAACGTATTGTTTATCCTCCGTGTGTTTGTGTTTTTTACCTTTTATTTTTTCCTGTAATTGATTTCTAATCTCAGAGCATTGTGGTCAGAAAGATGCTTGATATGATTTCAATTTTCTTAAATTTACTGAGCCTTGATTTGTGACCAAAGATGTGATCTATCCTGGAGAATATTCCATGTGCACATGAGAAGAACGTGTATTCTGCTGCTTTTGGATGGAATGTCATAAACATCAATTAAGTCTACCTGTTCTAATGTGTCATTTAAGGCTTGTGTTTCCTTATTCATTTTCTGTCTGGATGATCTACCATTGGTGTAAGTGGGGTGTTAAAGTTCCCACTATTATTGTGTTACTATTGATTTCCCCTTTTATGGCTGTTAGCATTTGCCTTATATATTGAGGGGCACCTATGTTGGGTGCATATATATTTACAATTATTATGTCTTATTCTTGGATTGATTCCTTGATCATTATGTAGTGTCCTTCCTTGTCTCTTGTAACAGTCTTTATTTTAAAGTCTATTTTGTCTCATATGAGTATTGCTACTCCAGCGTTCTTTTGATTTCCATTTGCCTGGAATATCTTTTTCCATCCCCTAACTTTCAGTCTGTATGTGTCCCTAGGTCTGAAGTGGGCCTCTTGTAGACAGCATATATATGGGTCTTGTTTTTGTATCCATTCAGTGAGCCTGTGTCTTTTGGTTGGAACATTCAATCCATTTACATTTAAGGTAATTATCGATATGTATGTTCCTATTGCCATTTTCTTAGTTGTTTGGCATTTGTTTTTGTAGGTCTTTTTCTTCTCTTGTGTTTCCTGCCTAGAAAAGTTCCTTTAGTATTTGTTGTAAAGCTGGTTTGGTGGTGCTGAATTCTCTTAGCTTTTGCTTGTCTGTAAAGCTTTTGATTTCTCTGTTGAATCTGAATGACATCCTTGATGGGTAGAGTAATCATGGCTGTAAGTTTTTCCCTTTCATCACTGTAAATATATCACTCCACTCCCTTCTGACATGCAGAGTTTCAGCTGAAAAGTCAGCTAATAACCTTATGGGGATTCCCTTGTACGTTATTTGTTGCTTTCCCCTTACTGCTTTTAATATTTTTTCTTTGTATTTAATTTTTGTTAGTTTGATTAATAAATGTCTCAACGTGTTTCTCCTTGGGTTTATCCTGTATGGAACTCTCTGCTCTTCCTGGACTTGGGTGACCATTCCCTTTCCCATGTTAGGGAAGTTTTAGCCTATAATCTCTTCAAGTATTTTCTCACACCCTTTCTCTTTCTCTTCTTCTTCTGGGACCCCTGTAATTCGAATGTTAGTGCATTTAATGTTGTCCCAGAGTTCTCTAAGACTGTCCTCATTTCTTTTCATCCTTTTTTCTTTATTCTCTTCCATGGCAGTTATTCCCACCATTCTATCTTCCAGCTCCCTTATGCATTCTTCTGCTTCAGTTATTCTGGTATTGATTCCTTCTAGTGTATTTTTCATTTCAGTTATTGTGTTGTTCATCACTGTTTTTTCTTTAGTTCTTCTAGTTCCTTGTTAAACATTTCTTGTATCTTCTCCATCTGTGACTCCATTCTATTTCCAAGATCTTGGATCATCTTTACTATCATTACTCTGAATTCTTTTTCAGGTAGATTGTCTATTTCCTCTTTATTTATTTGGTCTTGGGGGTTCTTACCTTGCTCTTCATCGGCAACATATTTCTCTGTTGTCTTATTTTGTCTAATTTACTGTGTTTCTGGTCTCCTTTCCACAGGCTGCAGGGTTGTACTTCCTCTTGCTTCTCATGTCTGCCCCCTGATGGGTGAGGTTGGCCCAGGGGCTTAATAGGCTTCCTGTTGGGAGGGACTGGTGCCTGTGCTCTGTGGTTGGAGCTGAGTTTTGTCCCTCTGAAGGGCAGGGCCACATCAGGGGGTGTGTTTTGGGGTGTCTGTGAGCTTAGTATGACTACAGACAGCCTGTCTCCTGATGGGTGGGGCTGTGTTTCTGTCTTGCTGGTTGTTTGACCTGAGGCATCCAGCACTGGACCTTGCAGGCAATTGGGTGGAGCCAAGTCTTGGTGTTGAGATGGGGACCTCCAGGAGAGCTCATGCTAATTGATATTCCCTGGGGCTGGGAATTCTCTGGCAGCCCAGTGGCCTGGACTCAGTGCTTCCACCACAGGCATTCAGGCTTCACCCCTGGCGAGGGAACCAAGACCCCGCAAACCATGCAGCATGGCAAAAAAAGAAAAAGAAAACAAACAAACAAAACCCAGGACAAATAATAAAAACAAAAACAAATGAAAACAAACAGAAAAAAAACAGCAAATAAAAACCAAAGATAACAACAAAACAAACAAAAACAGAGAGACTCATTTTAGATAGAAAGACAAAAACAGATTGAAAGTGAAAGGATGGCAAAAGTTATTCCCTATAAATGGTAATCAGAAGAGAAGTGAAGTGAGTATACTAATATCGACATAATAGACTTTAAATCTAAAAAAGATTACAAGGGACAAAGAAAGATATTATGTATTAATAAAATGTTCAATATAGCAAGAGGATATATAATATACATTTGCAGACCTAATAACAGACCCTCAAAATATATGAAGCAAAAATCGACAGAATTGAAGGGAGAAATAGACCATCCTACAATAATAGTTGGAGACTTCAAAACCCCACTTTCAGCAATGATGGAATGACCAGATAGAAGGAAAATAAGTAAGGAAATAGAGGACTTGGACAACATAGTAAATCAATTAGACCAAAAAGACATATGTAGGGACTTCCCTGGTGGCCCAGTGGTAGAGAATCCACCTTCCAATGCAGGGGAAGTGGGTTGGATCCCTGGGCAGGGAACTAAGATCCCCCATGCCATGGGACAACTAAGCCCGTGTACCACAACTAATGAGCTTACACACCTCAACTAGAGCCCATGTGCCACAAACTAAAGAGCTCATGCACTCTGGAACCCACGTGTCACAACTACAGAGCCCATGCACACTGGAGCCTGCATGCCACAACTAGAGAAGAGAAAACCTGCATGTCACAACTAGAGAGAAGCCTACGCACCCCAATGAAGAGCCCGCACTGCAGCGGAAGATCCTGTAAGCCTCAACGAAGATCCCATGTGCCGCAACTAAGGCCCAACTCAGCCAAAAAGAAATTAGATAAATAAATAAATAAATAATAAATCTTAAAAAAAAACACACATATGTAGAAACTCTATCCAACAGCAGTAGGATACATATTCTTCACAAGTACACATGGACATGTTCTAGAATGCATGGATATTCAGCCACAAACAAGTCCCAATATATTTTAAAAGATAGACATCATACAAAGTATCTTTTCCAACCCCAATGAGATGAAGTTAGAAATCAGTAACAGAAAGAATACCAGAAAATTCACAAATATGTGGAAATTAAACAACATATTCTTAAGCAACCAATGGGTCAAAGAAGAAATCACAAGGGAAATTATAAAATAACTAGAGGTGAATGTAAACAAAAGTATAACATACCAAAACTTACATATACTTATAAATGTTAAAATAAATATTTTGTTATATATATTTTAGCACAATAAAAAAAGTAACTCAGATTGGCCAGAATAGCCTAATATCCTCTCTTGCTGGGTAACAGGCCCTACACACAATAAATTTGGAGGATGGGAGCCTATCTTCCCCTTTTTTCACCCTCAAGTCTTGTCCTTGCCCCACAGTCCCCAGGGAATCTAGGTTCAGAAGGACATTGCCTTTGGGCAGAAGCAGGGTTCATTTACTAGCTGGTCAGTGTCATATGACTTCCTGGGAGACCCAAGGAATGAGTGGAGTGATCTGAACCTAAAAAGTCATGGGGAAGTGGGAGCCTGTGAAAGAAGACCCAGGAATGGAATATTTGCTTAGGTTTCTCTTCTCCTTCTGACTCATATTTCTGGACACCCCTGGCAGCAAGCATCTGGCCCTGGGAGGGCTGAATGGCCATGAGGACTGTAAACACTGGGTGAAGAGGCATTCATTTGCAATCTCAGAGAGCATCTGGAGAGCTTCAGGAAGAAAGGAAGCAGTGAGTTGTTGTTTGAGGTGACTAACAGATGAGTAGACAGATGATACATGACTGCTGCCTCACGGTGAATGGCTAGCTTCGCATATCTAAATAGAATTCTGTCTCACTTTGACTCCACATTAGCTGAAGCAGGGGCAGGGTAACGTATACAGGCTGAAGTCAGCAGGGGTGAAATCAGTGTTCATCTGACTATTCCCCTGGAGCTAAGCTCAGATGCAAGTGGAGAAGAGATGAGTTCTCAGGTCCCTCCAGCCACTCAGAACTACTGAAGCTGTGCCAGGTACTTGCTCAGGATGGCTAGAGTAGACAAGTATGGGTGTGGGAGCTGTCCAGCACCCATTTTCCCTTCCTGGAGCCCCCCAACTTCTTTCATCAGTATTACCTTTTGTCTATTGTCATTCAGTCCAATGTGATCAGGGGACCTGCAGTAACTCTGCCCAGGTGTAGGTAAGCAAACAAAGAGAGGCCAATAGCACGATTCCCTTCTGGTATTTAAATCACAGCTGGAGGGACATTAGCTTAAAAATAGTTGGGGTTTTACTCCTTCCTAGCAGTGTTGTCCTGAGCAGGCCATTCCTGCTACTTGACCTTAGCCCTTAGACCTTAGCCCATCTCAAACTGTCTCAGTTTCTCTCTTTTCTAAGCCCAGTTCTTTCAGTCAAGTCTGGAAGTCCCTGACAGTCTTCCAATAAATTTCTTCTTGCTAAGTTGGCTAGATTTGATATAGATTTTTATTGGGTGGAGCTAAAGAACCCAGGTTCCCCTAGATTTTCACAAAGGGCATCCAAGGCCTTCTCCTGACCCTCTTTCTGCTCACCTCTCAGGTCTATGTGCCCCATGTTTCTGGATTACCAGTGCTTTGGGTCCGGTACCCCCTTCAAAGGCCTTAGCCTCATAGGACCCAACCAGCCTGAACTCAAGCTGGGGGAGGGGGGAGGCTCATAGTTTTCAGAACTAGTATGGTTGATTCACTCACCAGTAACCCAATTCAAATACAATAATTATCGATACTTTTTTGACAGTTCTCAATTTTACCTATTTCTGAAAGGAACAATTTTTTCAATAGTAAAATAGCAACAAAAAAACTTTTTAAACAAAAACAACAATGAAAACCCAGATAAAACATCAGATGGTATTGAGTAGAGTGTCCCTTTCAAATAGTTCCTAGGAAATGACTCAGGGGCGGCCCCGCCCTCTTGTAAATCATGACTTGGTATCAAGTCAAGAGCGCTCCAAAGACTCTGGATGAGGCATTTTTCCATTTGCTTAGTTAAGACTGCCTGCATTTGAGCTCCTTTCAGTGACTGGGGTCTTTTCCACCTTTGGAGAGTCAAGGGGTGGCAGAAATCATGTTCTACTAAAAGAGGCTGATGAGTCTAGTTACTTGAATTCCCAGCCTCACTGGCAGCCAAGCATGGGCATGTGGCCAACCAGGCACACCCTCTATGTTCCTTTAAAGGAGAAGCTGGGATTACTGCACACCAGAGAAGGGACAGTAGCTGCAGCAATGCCAAGGGTTTCATCTCAGCCCTCCCTGGCAGCACAGGCAGCAGGAGAGCGGTAACAGCAAATGGATCCTCACGGGATGAGTTCTGTAGCATGATTTTGGCTTGTATCCCTGACCCTGACCTTCTCCTAGGCCTGGTTCTGCAGCCTTATCAGCAATTTTGTGAGCTCCCAGTAGTTTTCCAGTAATTTCCTTCTCAGCTTAAATCAGATTTCCATTTCTGTTGCTTGCAATGAATATTGCGGACTGTTGCAGAGAGCAAGAGATGTAATCAGCAATCCAGACCTTCAGGAGGCCCTAGTGTTTAGATTTTTGGAAAATAATAAGGTCAAGTTCCTTATTTGCTTGGCAAATAAGGGCCTCTATAATTGTGCCAGTGCCTACCTCCTAGACTCTTGCTGCCCTCTCCTCCATTTACCCATGTTTCTCTGGTCGTCCTGAATTACTACAGTTTACCAAGGCTGTTTGTTTAGCTTGAAGAGACTTCCCTACTCCTAAATCTCATCTGACAAATGACCATCACTCAACTAAGGGCACCTGGTCTATGAAGCCCATTGAGTAGGACTGACCCTTACACTTCCTACCCACCTTTTCAACGTACATTCTGCAGAGATTTGTGGATAGTACAAATAACTCCACAGTAGCTGTGCTTATTGGTCTCCTCCCTAAGCTGTGAGCTCCCCAAGAGCAGGAACCACACATTCCCATTGCTTTAACCCCAGTTCACCCCAGAGTGAAGAAACGAAGGAATGATTGGGAAACACCGAGATGCTGAGAAGGGGCTCCCACACAGCTTGCCAGCAGCACCCAGAATTGTGGGTCTCCCCCGTGATATGTGCAAGGAGACAGGAGGAAAGGGCAGGTCAGAGGCCCTTTTATTCTCTTACTAACTTGTTAGATTAGATCAAAAGAATGGTGATCCAGAAAGGCTTTGTGGGGACCTGTGGTTTGTTTTTATCCAGCACAAAATATTGTTCTGCGAAAATTCTAAGGAATTTTATGGCCAATTCCATCTGAGATTCATTCTTCAGGGTCCTTAACCTTAGTCCCAGGATATTAACAGTGGCTACTGATGCTGGATATTCATCTTCCCAAGAACTGGACGCTTTAACAGGGACCCTAGACTGTCAACTGACTACATTTCTGCAGAGGTGAGAGACTGGGGGCCGAAGGTCTTTGCTGAGGCGGTACTTCCTCACTTCTCTGCCCTTGTTGGGGAGTTGACTGTACACATAAAGGCATTTCTAGTCATCTGAAGCCAAACTCTGCCCCTCCCTCCTTTTAAACTATTTTTGAGTAGGAAGATGTGCAATAAACAATACAACTTTGCCTGCGTCGTTTGGTCTGACCCTGTGCTTTTCATTAGATGAGGCTGAAGTCTTGGGGCTCATGATTCTAAAGTCTGTCCTGAGTATGGTGAAACCATGTAAAACATACATGCAAGGAGTTGTATTATAAGTCTACAAAATTCCCAGGCTATTACTGTCTCCCTTGTGTCATTTCTGATCACAGAAAGGAATTAACTAACACTGATTGTGCAAACTGGATATGAATAAGAAAGGAAGTGAAGTGCTGATGCAGAGTTTTTAAAGGCTGGGTGGAGGGAGCTGAAGTCATTGCATTTCCCTAGACTCACTTTCAAAGTGGTCAATTTTATAGAATCACTTCCCCAGGAAAGGGAAGTGAGTGTTTACATTTTAGGACCTACTCTGAGCCTGGCACAGTTAGACATTTACACAGGTTCTTTCTTCACAACCATCCTCTTTAAATGTAAATGTCAGTGTTTCTTTTTCACAGATGAAAAAACAGAGGCCCGGGGCCATTAAAATACACATGCCAAAGGTCACATAGCCAGATCCATCTGACTACAGAGCCCAGATGTGTCCACTACATGAACACTGAATGTCACTGGACCTGAAGGGGGCCAGAGTTATTTAGATGGTGCAGTTATGAGGGGATTTTTATCTCAGGCAATAAAGCTGATGCCATCCACTGTAAGAAATACAAAAAAACTAGAAACTGGTGAGCCCATAGGAAAATCATGAAATATGTAACATATGCTTTTGATGCCCTTTGCCCTGCTTGACATCCTCTCCTGAAAGAGGTTGTGCACTCAGCATTTCCACAGCCAGAATTTATTCTAAAGAGATACTCACAGAAGGCACTGTGATGCAGAGACATTGCAGCACTGTTTGTCACAGCAAAAATCTGGAAGTAGTTGAATGGCCTTCGGTAGGGGGTACCATCAGTAAATTGTGGAATAGTACACAGTTGTTAACAAAAGAAAGATAGATCTGATAATGTTAATTAGGAAAGAATTGCAAGAGTTATTAAGGAGGAAAAAGAGGGGCAGAACAAATGAATAGTATGATCCCAGTGATACAAATTTTAAAGTATATGCATATATTCACTATATGATAGGTTATTTATAAAATTTCTTACAAGTAAAATTGTATGCAAAAACATTTCAACAGTGGCTGTCTTTGATATAAGAGACTGGGGGTGGGAGGGATATAATTTTTAAATCATTTTGAATCACCATTTCATAATAAGAATTGTTAAGCTTTATGTCATGTTTACATTAGCCTTGCACTATCCCAAGTGTTTCATGTATTTGAATGTATTTAATCCACATGATAACCCTACGGGATTGATACCATTTTTAGCTCCCTTGTGCAGATGAGGAAATCTAGCTTAGGGAATTTATGTAACTTGCTCAAAGCCTCATAGCTATTAACTGAAAGAGTAGGGGTTTGAGCTCAGGCACTCAGACTCCAGAGTTTAGGCTCATAACCACTTCCCTACACTGCCTCCTAGAATAGCATAATATATGCACATAAATTAAAAAGTAAAAATTGATAAAAGGCTAATAGCTAAAAAGGAGCAGTCTGCTGCCCCACATTTCCTCCCCAGGGGAAAAAACTTCCAAACTCTTCTAGTTGTTTCTTCTGGTTATTACCTTCATTTTTTTTTTGTCTGTTTTGTTTTTAAGATTTTTTTTGATGTGGACCATTCTTAAAACCTTATTGAATCTGTTACAATATTTCTTCTGTTTTGTGTTGTTTTGGTCTTTTGGCCCGGAGGCATGTGGGATCTTAGCTCGCTGACCAGTGATGGAACCGGCACCCCCTGTACTGGAAGACAAAATCTTAACCACTGGACCATCAGGGAAGTCCCCTTCAATGTTTTTATGATAATATGTTTATGCTGCTATATTTGATTTACCAACTCTAGAACATAATCTATTGATTTCTTGTTATGGAAATAAGGATTTACCTCTCTCCTACTGCCACCCTTTACTTCTCTCAAGCCTGCTTTCCCAAAATTTAACTCAATCTATAGTCAAAGCTTAAATCTTCATGACCGTGTACATATGCTCATGAGTGAGCCAAATTGTCAACTATGATTGCTTTCCCTTTCCTTTAATTGTTTTTCTTGAGTTAATACGTGGCTTATTTTCTTCCATTGGCTTAGTTTCCTATGAATCCATCCTTAAGTTTTTCCAAATGTTCCATCAAATCTGTTTAAAAACAATAAATATTAGTTTTCAAATGACCAAATATTACTCTGTGAATTTTGTTTTTCTGAAAACTCTATCCTGAACGTCGTAATCAAATAATTTTCTATACTACTTGAAGTTTTGAAATCATGTGCTTATATTACATTAAAAATACTAAATAGGGGTTTAAGGCAATTTTATTGAGATATAATTGTCATATAATAAACTGCAAATGTACAAAGTGTAAAATTTGATAAGCTTGGCATATGTATACATCTATGAAACCTTCACCACAATCAAGACATCCATCACCCCAAAAAAGGTCCCTTGTAATGCTGCCATCCTGCCTCTCTCCACAGCCCTCATCCCACAAGCAATCAAGAATTTACTTTCTATCATATTAGATTAGTCTCTATTTTCTAGAGTTTATATAAATGGAACGAATCTACTGTACGTAGTCCATTTGTTTGGCTTTTTTTCATTTAAGATAATTATTTTGAAACTTCCTTGCTGTTGCGTTTATCAATTGTTAATTCTTTTTATTACTTAGTAGTTTTCCATTGTATGCATATATCAGAACTTGTTTATTCACCTGTTGATGGACATTTGGGTTGTTTTCAGTTTTGGACTATTAACAAATAAAGTAGGTTTGAACACTCACATACAGGTCTTTGTATGGACATATATTTCCCTTTCTCTGAGGTAAATACCTAGGAGCGGGATGGTTGGATCATATGGTTAGATGTATGTTTAACTTTTTAAAAAACTGCCAAAATGTTTTCCAGAATAGCTGTACCATTTTACATTCCCTTGGATGTGAGGTCATATCTGTAATTATATACCTGGAAAACAGAAGAATCAGATGAAATAATAAAAATATTAAGAAAATCCAGTGCGGTGAACTGGTAGGAAAATTAATATGCAACCATAGCTTTCTTTATATAAACAACCGTGAGTTAGAAAACATAATAAATATAAGAAAATACCTCATTCATAAGAATGTTAAGGCTCTATGTGAAGAGCAGTTCGAAATTCTACTAAAGTACATTTTTAAAAGACTTCAGTAAATGTCTTGAATAAGACGATTCAATGTTATCACAATGCCATTGTCCCTAAATGAATGTATAAATCTACTGCAAGCTCAATAAAAAAACAAACAGCGTTTTTTGAGAGCAGGGAATTAGACAAGTTTTTTTTTCTACAGTTTATGTAGAAAATAAACATGCAAGAATAGCCAGAAAATGAAAATTAAGAGGTCTGAAGCAAGACAAATCTTACCAAATATCAAAAATATTATGAAGGTGCAGTAAATGAGTTTGTCCTTGTCTACCTATGACAAGACAATAGCAACAAAAGAAAGAGACAGTCCACAAATATTGAAAATATACTTTGAAGTTCAGGGTACAAAAAGGCCATATTTCACATCAGAAAAGAAGAGATGAACTATTTTTTAACATCTTTATTGGAGTAAAATTGTTTACAATGGTGTGTTGGTTTCTGCTTTATAACAAAGTGAATCAGCTATACATATACATATATCCCCATATCTCCTCCCTCTTCATCTCCCTCCCACCCTCCCTATCCCACCCCTCTAGGTGTACGCAAAGCACCAAGCTGATCTCCCTGTGCTATGCGGCTGCTTCCCACTAGCTATCTATTTTACATTTGGTAGTGTATATATGTCCATGCCACTCTCTCACTTCGTCCCAGCTTACCCTTCCCCTCCCCATGTCCTCAAGTTCATTCTCTATGTCAGCGTCTTTATTCCTGTCCTGCCCCTAGGTTCTTCAGAACCTTTTTTTTTTTTTTTAGATTCCATATATATGTGTTAGCATATGGTATTTGTTTTTCTTTTTCTGACTTACTTCACTCCGTATGACAGACTCTAGGTCCATCCACCTCACTACAAATAACTCAATTTCATTTCTTTTTATGGCTGAGTAATATTCCATTGTATATATGTGCCACATCTTCTTTATCCATTCATCTGTCGATGGACACTTAGGTTGCTTCCATGTCCTGGCTATTGTAAATAGAGCTGCAATGAACATTGTGGTACATGACTCTTTTTGAATTATGGTTTTCTCAGGGTATATGCCCAGTAGTGGGATTGCTGGGTCATATGGTAGTTCTATTTTTAGTTTTTTAAGGAACCTCCATACTGTTCTCCATAGTGGCTGTATCAATTTACATTCCCACCAACAGTGCAACAGGGTTCGTTTTCTCCACACCCTCTCCAGCATTTATTGTTTGTAGATATTTTGATGATGGCCATTCTGACTGGTGTGAGGTGATACCTCATTGTAGTTTTGATTTGCATTTCTCTAATGATTAATGATGTTGAGCATCCTTTCATGTGTTTGTTGGCAAATTGTATATCTTCTTTGGAGAAATGTCTGTTTAGGTGTTCTGCTCATTTTTGGATTGGGTGGTTTGTTTTTATGATATTGAGCTGCTTGTAAATTTTGCAGATTAATCCTTTGTCAGTTGCTTCGTTTGCAAATATTTTCTCCCATTCTAAGGGTTGTCTTTTCGTCTTGTTTATGGTTTCCTTTGCTGTGCAAAAGCTTTTAAGTTTCATTAGGTCCCATTTGTTTATTTTCGTTTTTATTTCCATTTCTCTAGGAAGTGGGTCAAAAAGGATCTTGCTGTGATTTATGTCATTGAGTGTTCTGCCTATGTTTTCCTCTAAGAATTTTATAGTGTCTGGCCTTACATTTAGGTCTTTAATCCTTTGAGTTTATTTTTGTGTATGGTGTTAAGGACTGTTCTGATTTCATTCTTTTACATGTAGCTGTCCAGTTTTCCCAGCATCACTTATTGAAGAGACTGTCTTTTCTCCATTGTATATTCATACCTCCTTTATCAAAAATATGGTGACCATATGTGCGTGGGTTTATCTCTGGGCTTTCTATCCTGTTCCATTGATCTATATTTCTGTTTTTGTGCCAGTATCATACTGTCTTGATGACTGTAGTTTTGTAGTATTGTCTGAAGTCTGGAGCCTGATTCCTCCAGCTCTGTTTTTCTTTCTCAAAGTTGTTTTGGCTATTCGGGGTCTTTTGTGTTTCCATACAAACTGTGTAATTTTTTGTTCTAGTTCTGTGAAAAGTGCCATTGGTAGTTTGATAGGGATTGCATTGAATCTGTAGATTGCTTTGGATAGTATAGTCATTTTCACAATGTTGATTCTTCCAATCCAAGAACATGGTATATCTCACAATGTGTTTGTATCATCTTTAATTTCTTTCATCAGTGTCTTATAGTTTTCTGCATACACGTCTTTTGTCTCCTTAGGTAGGTTTATTCCTAGGTATTTTATTCTTTTTGTTGCCATGGTAAATGGGAGTGTTTCCTTAATTTCTCTTTCAGATTTTTCATCATTAGTGTATAGGAATGAGAGATTTCTGTGCATTAATTTTGTATCTTGCTACTTTACCAAATTCATTGATTAGCTCTGTTAGTTTTCTGGTAGCATCTTTAGGATTCTCTATGTATAGTATCATGTCATCTGCAAACAGTGACAGTTTTACCTCTTCTTTTCTGATTTGTATTCCTTTTATTTCTTTTTCTTCTCTGACTGCTGTGGCTAAAACTTCCAAAACTATGTTGAATAATAGTGGTGAGAGTGGGCATCCTTGTCTTGTTCCTGATCTTAGTTGAAATACTTTCAGTTTTTTACCATTGAGAATGATGTTTGCTGTGGGTTTGTCATATATAGCCTTTATTATGTTGAGGTTAGTTCCCTCTATGTCTACTTTCTGGAGGGTTTTTATGATAAATGTGTGTTGAATTTTGTCAAAAGCTTTTTCTGCATCTATTGAGATGATCATATGGTTTTTCTCCTTCAATTTGTTAATATGGTATATCACACTGACTGACTTGCATATATTGAAGAATCCTTGCATTCCTGGGATAAACCCCACTTGATCATAGTGTTTGATCCTTTTAATGTGCTGTTGGATTCTGTTTGCTAGTATTTTGTTGAGGATTTTCACATCTATGTTCATCAGTGATATTGGCCTGTAGTTTTCTTTCTTTACGACATCTTTGTCTGGTTTGGTATCAGGGTGATGGTGGCTTCGTAGAATGAGTTTGGGAGCGTTCCTCCCTCTGCTATATTTTGGAAGAGTTTGAGAAGGATAGGTGTTAGCTCTTCTCTAAATGTTTGATAGAATTTGCCTGGGAAGACTTCTGGTCCTGGGCTTTTGTTTGTTGGAAGATTTTTAATCACAGTTTCAATTTCAGTGCTTGTTATCAGTCTGTTTATATTTTCTGTATCTTCCTGGTTCAGTCTCAGAGTGTTGTGCTTTTCTAAGAATTTGTCTATTTCTTCCAAGTGGTCCATTTTATTGGTTTATTGTTGCTTGTAGTAATCTCTCATGATCCTTTGTATTTCTGCAGTGTCAATTGTTACTTCTCCTTTTTCATTTTGAATTCTATTGATTTGAATCTTCTCTCTTTTTTCTTGATGAGTCTGGCTAATGGTTTGTCAATTTTGTTTATCTTCTCAAAGAACCAGCTTTTAGTTTTATTGATCTTTGTTATCGTTTCCTTCATTTCTTTTTCATTTATTTCTGATCTGATCTTTATGATTTCTTTCCTTCTGCTAACTTTGGGGTTTTTTTGTTCTTCTTTCTCTAATTGCTTTAGGTGTAAGGTTAGATTGTTTATTTGAGATTTTTCTTGTTTCTTGAGGTAAGATTGTATTGCTATAAACTTCCCTCTTTAGACTGCTTTTGCTGCATCCCATAGGTTTTGGGTCATTGTGTTTTCATGGTCATTTGTTTCTAGGTCTTTTTTGATTTCCTCTTTGATTTCTTCAGTGATCTCTTGGTTATTTTTAGCAGTGTATTGTTTAGCCTCCATGTGTTTGTATTTTTTACAGTTTTTTTCCTGTAATCGATATCTAGTCTCATAGTGTTGTGGTCAGAAATGATACTTGATATGATTTCAATTTTCTTAAATTTACCAAGGCTTGATTTATGACCCCAGATATGATCTATCCTGGAGAACGTTCCATGAGCACATGAGAAGAAAGTGTATTCTCTTGCTTTTTTTTTTTTTTTTTTTTTTTTTATTTTTATTTTTTGGCTGTTCTGGGTCTTCGGTTCGTGCGAGGGCTTTCTCTAGTTGCGGCAAGTGGGGGCCACTCTTCATCGCGGTGCGGGGACCGCTCTTCATCGCGGTGCGCGGGCCTTTCACTATCGCGGCCCCTCCCGTTGCGGGGCACAGGCTCCAGATGCGCAGGCTCAGTAGTTGTGGCTCACGGGCCCAGCCGCTCCACGGCATGTGGGATCTTCCCAGACCAGGGCTCGAACCCGTGTCTCCTGCATTAGCAGGCAGATTCTCAACCACTGCGCCACCAGGGAAGCCCTCTCTTGCTTTTTGATGGAATGTCCTATGAATATCAATTAAGTCCATCTTATTTAATGTATCATTTAAAGCTTGTGTTTCCTTATTTGTTTTCATTTTGGATTATCTGTCCATTGGTGAAAGTGGGGTGTTAAAGTCCCCTACTATTATTGTGTCACTGTCGATTTCCCCTTTTATGGCTGTTAGCATTTGCCTTATGTATTGAGGTGTCCCTATATTGGGTGCATAAATATTTACAATTGTTATATCTTCTTGGATTGATCCTTTAATCATTATGTAGTGTCCTTCTTTGTCTCCTGTAATAGTCTTTATTTTAAAGTCGATTTTCTCTGATATGAGAATTGCTACTCCAGCTTTCTTTTGATTTCCATTTGCATGGAATATCTTTTTCCATCCCCTCATTTTCAGTCTGTATGTGTCCCTATGTCTGAAGTGGATCTCTTGTAGACAGCATATGTATGGGTCCTGCTTTTGTATTTATTCAGCCAGTCTATGTGTTTTGGTTGGAGCATTTAATCCATTTACATTTAAGATAGTTATCGATATGTATGTTCCTGTTACCATTTTCTTAATTGTTTTGAGTTTGTTATTTTAGGTCTTTTCCTTTTCTTGTGTTTCCTGCCTAGAGAAGTTCCTTTAGCGTTTGCTGTAAAGCCAGTTTTGTGGTGCTGAATTCTGTTAGCTTTTGCTTGTGTGTAAAGGTTTTAATTTCTCCATCGAATCTGAATGGGATCCTTGCTGGGTGGAGTAATCTTGGTTGTAGGTTTGCACCCTGTCATCACTTTAAATATGTCCTGCCACTCCCTTCTGAATTGCAGAGTTTCTGCTGAAAGATCAGCTGTTAACCTTATGGGGATTCCCTTGTATG
This sequence comes from Balaenoptera acutorostrata, assembly GCF_949987535.1. Classification (NCBI taxonomy): domain Eukaryota; kingdom Metazoa; phylum Chordata; class Mammalia; order Artiodactyla; family Balaenopteridae; genus Balaenoptera; species Balaenoptera acutorostrata. Next base: position 109,113,638 of record NC_080071.1, read on the forward strand.
TTATTTGTTGTTTTTCCCTTCCTGCTTTTAATATTTTTTTGGTATTTATTTTTTGACAGTTTGATTAATATGTGTCTTGGCGTGTTTCTCCTTGGATTTATCCTGTATGGGAGCTTTGTTCTTCCTGGACTTGATTGACTGTGTTCTTTCCCGTATTAGAGAAGTTTTCAACTATAATCTCTTCAAATATTTTCTCAATCCCTTTCTTTTTCTCTTCTTCTTCTGGGACCCCTACAATTCGAATGTTGGTGCATTTAATGTCCCAGAGGTCTGTGAGACTGTCCTCAATTTTTTTCCTTGTTTTCTCTTTATTCTGCTCTGAGGTAGTTACTTCCACTATTTTATCTTCCAGGTCACTTATCCGTTCTTCTGCCTCAGTTATTGTGCTATTGATTCCTTCTAGAGAATTTTTAATTTCATTTATTGTGTTGTTCATCATTGTTTGTTTGCTCTTTAGTTCTTCTAGGTCCTTGTGAAACGTTTCTTTTGTTTTCTCCATTCTATTTCCAAGATATTCTATCATCTTTACTATCATTACTCTGAATTCTTTTTCAGGTAGACTGCCTATTTCCTTTTCCTTTGTTTGGTCTGGTGGGTTTTTACCTTGCTCCTTCATGTGCTGTGTATTTCTCTGTCTTCTCATTTTGCTTAACTTACTGTTTTTCGGGTCTCCTTTTCACAGGCTGCAGGTTTGTAGTTCCCAATGTTTTTGGTGTCTGCCCCCAGTGGCTAAGGTTGGTTCAGTGTGTTGCGTACGCTTCCTGGTGGAGGGCACTGGTGCCTGTGTTCTGGTTGATGAAGCTGGATCTTGTCTTTCTTGTGGACAGGAGTGCATCCAGTGGTGTGTTTTGGGTTGTCTGTGACCTTATTATGATTTTAGGCAGCCTCTCTGCTAATGGGTGGGGTTGTGTTCCTGTCTTGCTATTTGTTTGGCATATGGTGTCCAGCACTGTAGCTTGCTGGTCGTTGAGAGTAGCTTGGTCTTAGTGTTGAGATGGAGATCTCTGGGAGAGCTTTTGTCTTTTGATATTACTTGGAGCTGGGGGGTCTCTGGTGGACCAATGTCCTGAACTTGGCTCTCCCCCCTCAGAGGCTCAGGCCTGATGCCCAGCTGGAGCACCCTGTCAGCCACACAGCTCAGAAGAAAAGGGAGAAAAAAATGAAAGAAAGAAAGAAAAAAACAAATAAAATAAAAGTCATTGAAATAAAATATTTTAAAATATTATTTTTAAAAAAGTAATTAAAAAAAAAGAAAGAAGAGAGCAACCAAACCTAAAAACAAATCCACCAATGGTAAGAAGTGCTAAAAACAAAACAAAACAAAAAAACAGACAGAGAGGACCTTAGGACAAATGGTGAAAGCAAAGTTATACAGACAAAATCACACAAAGAAGCATACACATACACACTCACAAAAAGTGAAAAAAGAAAAATATATATATAAAAAAGAAGGAAGAGAACAAACAGATCAATAAAGAAATCCACCAATGATAATAAGCTCTAAATACTAAACTAAGATAAACTTAAACAGAAACAAATTAGATGCAGAAAGCAACCCTAAGTCTACAGTTGCTCCCAAAGACCACTGCCTCAATTTTGGCATGATTTGTTGTCTATTAAGGTATTCCACAGATGCAGGGTACAACAAGTTGATTGTGGAGATTTAATCCGCTGCTCCTGAGGCTGCACGGAGAAATTTCCCTTTCTCTTCTTTTTTCACACAACTCCTGGGGTTCAGCTTTGGATTTGGCTCCACCTCTGCATGTAGGTTGCCTGAGGGCATGTGTTTCCCGCCCAGACAGGATGAGGTTAAAGTAGCAGCTGATTAGGGGGCTCTGGCTCAGTCAGGCCGGGTGGAGGGCGGGGTATGGAATTCGGGGCGAGCCTGTGGTGACAGAGGCTGGTATGATGTTGCACCAGCCTGAGGTGTGTGATGTGTTCTCTCAGGGAAGTTGTCCCTGGATCACGGGACCCTGGCAGTGGCGGGCTGCACAGGCTCCTGGGAGGGGAGGTGTGGATAGTGACGTGTGCTCGCACACAGTCTTCTTGGTGGCAGTGGCAGCAGCCTTAGCATCTCATGCCCATCTCTGGTGTCCGTGCTAATAGCTGTGGCTCACACCCATCTCTGGAGCTCGTTTAGGCAGTGTTTGAATCCCCTCTCCTCATGCACCCCAAAACAATGGTCTCTTGCCTCTTAGGCAGGTCGACTTTTTCCCGGACTCCCTCCTGGTTATCTGTGGTGCACTAGCCCCCTTCAGGCTGTGTTCACACAGCCAAACCCAGTCCTCTCCCTGGGATCTGACCTCTGAAGCCCGAGCCTCAGCTCCCAGCCCCCGCCCGCCGCAGCGGGTGAGCAGACAAGCCTCTCGGGCTGGTGAGTGCTGGTCGGCACTGATCCTCCGTGCGGGAAGCTCTCCGCTTTGCCCTCCGCACCCCTGTTGCTGTGCTCTCCTTGGTGGCTCCAAAGCTTCCCCCCTGCCCACCCCCTGTCTCCACCAGTGAAGGGGCTTCCTAGTGTGTGGAAACTTTTCTTCCTTCACAGCTCCCTCCCAGAGGTGCAGGTCCCATCCCTATTCTTTTGTCTCTGTTTTTTCTTTTTTCTTTTGCCCTACCCAGGTACATGGGGAGTTTCTTGCCTTTTGGGAAATCTGAGTTCTTCTGCCAGCATTCAGTAGCTGGTCTGTAGGAGTTGTTTCACATGTAGATGTATTTCTGCCGTATTTGTGGGGAGGAAGGTGATCTCCAAGTGTTACTCCTCCGCCATCTTGAAGGTCCCCAGACTATTTGATAAATTATGTTGAGACAACTTGTTAGCAACTCCTTTCCATAAAATTAAATGCTGTTGAATCAGAGATATACATGTAAAAATTTAATAATTGTCAGTACCAGAGGAAATGTGATCTATTTTAGTCTATTTTTAACATTCTTAGAGTAGGTAGGAACTTTCCAAGCAAAGCCAAAACACAGGGGCTGTAAGTTTGAATACATATAAGTTACAGTTAACAATATGGGGAGAAAATACAGTGAAAAGTTTTTCCATTTTAAAAGGATAGGCCAAGAAAAATATTTAAAACACATTTTACAAAGAGCTAATTCCTAAAAATGTAAAGAGTCTACAAATAAATTAAAAATACTAATAGAAGAACAAACAAAGTACATGCACAAGCAGTTTGTAGGGTAGGAAATGAGTCATAAACAAATGATAATACCAATTATATTTCCATTTTTTTAATGTCAGATTTGAAAATATCAGTAAGTTTGACAAGACATTATTGTCAAAAGTATAAGGAGAATAGGCACTCCTGTGCAAAATTGACGGAGGTACAAATTGCCGTGTCTTCTTTTAGGAACAATTTGGCACCATCTATTAAAACAGCCATTTTTTGATGCAGTAATTCCACTTCTAAGCATTTATTTTACAAGTATTCTTGTACATGTGTACAAGGATATTCACAGAAGCTATGTTTGTAAGGAAAAGACTGAAAATAACCAGAAGGCCCCTCAATGTGGAACCAGCTAAATAAATTATGATCCGTTCATACAATGACACCCTAGTATAGCACAATAGTGATTTTGAAATATCACCCAGTGTATCTCTCTTCTTGCTAATTTTTTTTCTTTTCCTTTTTCCTCCTCTGCCCCTGGGCCATCAAGGTGAGGCCCAGCAGCCCAGGCTTGTGAGAGGTGCTTGCACTGCCTCCAGGTAGGGAAGGCTGATACAGGCCAGAGCAGAGAAATCATTTCTCAGCTTTGATTTCTGGACTTCATAAGGTTCAGAGTGAGGCCATAATCTTGAACGTTCGACATTTCCTGAAATAGAAAAGGGACTTCTCAGAACTCCCAAAGCTGGATTTTTTTCATATGTCAAGAACCAAAGTTTGAAGGATAGGCCATAGAGTAAAAGACAATAAAATGACACAAAAGGAATGAGTGGGATGATACCCTCCTGGTGTCAGAGGAGCAGCCAGCAAGGAGGTGCTGAGGGAGAGAGAGTAGTTGAGGAGGGTGAGCGTTTGGAGGGGCAAGTCTGGCTCCCCTTTCAAGGTGCACCCAGAACACCTTGGGGCCCTTGTGCTGCTTTCCAAGACACTCTTAAGGAGGCGACAAGCCTTCAGCATAATGTCATGTCCCACCTGGCTTGGTGAAACCGAGCAGGACCCTGTGGGGCCCTCCTGGGTACAAAAGCCCTTCCATTTTCCCCATTTCTTGTTTGTAGTGTTGACAAAAAATTAATCAGTCAATCTGAGAAAGAAATGGAAAATTTTATTCGAGCCAAATTGAGGAGTATAACCCGGGAACAGGATCTCAGAAAGCTCCGAGAACTGTTCTGCCCATTAGAAGTCAGGGCAGAGTTATAAAGTTTTTTGAGACAGAGGGCTGTACATCAAATGATGTGTTATTGACAGTTTACATGATCCAGATCTAAGCATTGTCATGGTAGGTCATGTGATCCCTTACAAGATCAAGAAGGAATGTTATCAAGGAGTTGTTGCGCTATACAGTTAAGCAGGCATTTCTGCCAATGAGGGAGGTCTGGTCGATGCCTAATGCAGATACACAATGCACAGTGGAGGAGACAGAGGAGGTCAAAGGGAAGAGAAAATTGTTTATGGTTTAAAAAATTTTTTTTTTGTTTTTATGTTTTGTTGTTGTTTATGTTTTAAGTTGTTTTTGGTCTTGCCATAAAATATGTATCTTATTTCACAATAGAAAAATAAAAGGCTTTAGTCTCCAAGGCCTTCCCCAAGTTCCAAAGAGCAGGTTCAAATCAGTTAATGATCAGGACTATTGAGTCACAGGACCCCTGGTTCCTCCTGCTAGGATGTAGGAAACAATCTGATGCGTATCTTTAGATGTTCTCTAGAAACTAAGACTCCCACCCTGATGGAGGATGGTGATTACATGCTGACTACAAGCACAGAGACCCCAGACTGGGTGGAACCAGAAGACTGAGATTCCTAAAACATCACCCTGTTACCTCACCACCAACCAATCAGAAGAAGGTCCAGGAGCTGATCATGCACACATCCCGCGACCCTGTCCCCTAACACTGTCTATCTTTAACACTTGCCTGAAAGCCATCAAGGAGTTTGAGCCTTGAGTACAAGCCACCCATTCTCCTTGCTTGGCTCTTGCAATAAACCTTTCTCTGTTCCAAACTCTGACGTTTCAGTTTGTTCAGCCTCACTGTGTCGGACACATGAAATGAACTTGGGTTCCCCAACATTGGGAGTGACGGGGCACCACACCTGAAGACATTCCTCAAAACCCACAGATCCCAGTGTGATGCGGGGAAAGATACTCTAAGGAGCTATGAAAGCACCAGTGGACCAGACCTGGGCACTGGGAAATGCTTGGACTTAAGTCGAAAAGCCACAGAGGGTAGAATCTTGATTCTGAAGGCATTGGCAATCTCTGAGCACCGTGACAGAGGTGCCAGCACTCTGTGAGGCCAGCCAATCTCAGTGGATACCAGTGGGTGTGCTCAGGGCCAACAGCTGATCACACTGCAGGGGATGCCACCAAAAAAAAAGTGTAAAATTGAGTAAGCTTGTATTTGCAATGTCTGCTTACAGAAAGAGGCATAAGAAACTGATTCCAGTGATTATACTTGGGGAAGGGGCTTGTGGGATTGAGGGCTTGGCAGGGTCCAGGCAGGCTCAGAGCAGATGTGAGCTCCCCAAGGTAAAGGTCAGACTACGCACTCACTAAGCTGAAGGTCATTGCCTCCCCTATCAGACGAGGGGGGTAAAGAACGTGCCTTCCCCAGCAGGTGTCAAGTCTGGAGGTTTCCTGATCGTTTCTGTCAAGACCTCCCTGAGTCCTGCCCCTTCCAGACTTTAGCAAACTTGTGCTGAAGATGACGGTAAGTATTCACTGATTGTTAATAACATTCCCCCTTGCCCTTAAAAGTGTCCCAGTTTGTTGATAAATAGTATAGTTAGTATTCCTAAATAATCTGCAAACAGAGTGTCTCCTGAAGCTCCTGGAAGGGAGAGTCAAGGCTCCTCTACTTGTGGTTCCCGGATGCCTCAGCTTTCCTTCAACGAGAACTAATTCACTATCTCCTGTGAGAGACATGGGATGTGTCAGACATGGTCCCTGGCCTTAGGGAGCCTCTAGACCACTGAAGGAGGCAGGGAGACATGCAGAGAAAGAGCAAACACCACCAGGTGGGGTTTGCTGAGACTTAACACATGTCACAAGAGCTCTAGAGTTCTTCTCTGCTTCCTCCTGGCCTTTTCCTCAGGTAGGAATATGGTCCTTGCAACAACGATAAGAATAACAATAGCTACCTGTTATGTGGGGCTCCCTTCCTTGGGGAGCTTCCAGACCAATGTGGAGAACTGCCTGACTCTGCCCTGGGAGAGGCCAGTCTTGTGGGAAATGCATGGCTACAATCTTCTGTAGTTCCCACACTGATGAGAGAAACTAGCCAGGCACGTCACCAAGAGACTGATAGAAATTCTTTACAAAACCCTGCAAGGGGACTGTCCTTATCCCCGTTTTACAGATGAAAAAGTTGAGGTTCAGAGAGGTGATATAATTTACCCAAGTCACACAGGAATTTAGTGGCATAGCTGGTATTCACACTTCAAATCCCTGCTGCGGCTTCCATGCCCAGGTACGCTGTGGCAGCACATCCATCACACGTCCTATCCCATGGGCACTGTTTCCTCAGAGGCACCGAGTACCACCTCCCATGCCTTCTATTTGGGGCCTGAGCTAAGGCTAGGCTGCCAGTGGCACCAGGAGCTGGGCTCCCTCCCGGTGGCTCTGCCACCAGCGCAATGTTAACAATTTTAACGTTGACCTGAGTTCTTTTTAGAATGATGGTCTGGTTCCCTCATCTTGTTAATTTTTAAATCTTAAGTTGTCTGTGTATCTCTATGAAGCCTCAAATACTATTTGGAACAAGTTGAGAGAGAAAGTGACAGAGAGAGAAATTGGTGACAGTGGTTGGGGAAGGGTCAGAGGCTCTCGTGGGTCTGCCTGTTTACACAAGCCCCCTTCTCACATCTCTGACCAGCATCCTTGACTAGCGGCCACAATGCAATGGTCCTATAGGTCAATATCCCTATAGCGCTCTGATCAGGCATGCATGAGTCAGCACACAGCACCAATCTCAAGCATTCTCTCAGCCTGGGCTGTCAGGTACAGAAAAACTAACATCGATCGCCCCTACCCAAGGAACCTGTAATCTTGTCAGAGATTCCAGGCTCTGGAACAATCAAGGTTACGTATAAGGGACAACAAGGGATGACACAAGGGAGCAAATAAAAGTCACTTCTCTTTTGAGAAGAACTTTCTTTCCTCCAGAACACAGGGAAGTGGGCTTTGGCAATGATCCAGGCAGAAACTTTAGAGCACAGCTCACTAGGAGATCAAGAATGCTGCTTTGGCTTCCTGGGGATGCAAAGGGCCTGTCCACATTGAATCTAAAAACTCAGGGGAATCAAACTTCCTCCCCTTGAACTGTGTCAACATGGGCCAGGCTTGGAGGCTTTTTGAAACCCTCAGATGTTGAGTATTGACTGGACAGAACATGCGGGTATCTGGCCAAATACTTCCTTATTCCAGCTGAACTCTCTTTCTTATTCCAGCTGAACTCTTCCTTATTCCAACTGATGTTCTAGAGTCAGACGATGGGTGAGGGTACCTTGGAACACTTGAAAGGCCTTCAGTCTTTACAGGAGCTGGGTCCTTTCCAGGTCAGGACTCACAAGTATCTGGTCTTCTCTTCTTCTAGGCCCATGGAGGAGTTACTACTTAGCTCCCTTGATTTAGTTGGAGCCATGAGATTAGTTCTGGCTAATGGCCCATGAGTACAAGTTACATGTGGTTAAAAGCTGTTGTGAGTGTTCTGTGCTCTCTCTTGCTCTGCCACAGTGACTCGGGATGCCCCATGGAAAGATAGCAGAGCTATAGGATAGAAAAAGTGTGAACTGCTCAGTCATCACATGGAGGACGGCTGCCCACCAGAATTCCATGAGGAAGAAGTAAACTTTGGTTGGGTTAAGCCATTGAGATTTCACTATCAGTTTGTTACTGTAGCTTGACCTGGCCTCTTCTGACTCTTTGACACCCCAGAGTACTGATGGGGAGCAGAGACTGGGAGAAGGTGAGAGCCTAGAGGTGAAATCCTTTAATTTCTCTCTTAGTGCTCTGTCTTTTCATGCGGTGCTTTTGTGCACCCTCTCCCCACCTCCCTCCACCACCTCCCTTCAGTTATCCAAAGACCTACCATGGTGCTTCCCCACTGGTCTGTCACTACAGACAAAGGGATTTCCCTGACAGCCTTGCTTCATAATCTGCTTGTGATTCAGAAAATATCAGGGCCGAAGGGGGCCCTGGAGCCTACCCAGTTCTGCATCTCACTGAACAGAGAGAGAATTCATGGTTTAGGAGGTAGTGTGACTTGCCCAAGGTCACATGACACCTGATGATAGGACTGGTACCCAGGTCTCCTGACTCATAGGCCCAAACTTTCTCCTCCATCTCTTCCCATTGAGCTAGGTCCTAGTCTCAACTAAGGGTGATATGCATGTTATTCTACATCTCTTGTGTTAAGAAAAATTTACCAAAATCTTGAAAATCAAAAGAAAGCACAGCAAGTCCTTTAATGTTGTACCAGGGCCTTGTTTAACAAGCCTGCTAAAGGGTTATTAATTCTCTGGGAAACCATACTTGTGCTTTATACTATTTGATTAGAGCCTGGATACAGTGAAATTACATGTTTAGCTGTAGATTTCGGTCTGGCAAAAGAATATAACCCCAATGGTTATGCTTTCATTGCCATATTTATTGTCATATTGGTATGACATTAATCAGTGTTTATCTAACCTGACAATCTTTTTCTTTTTTTCCCTCCCTTCCTTCCTTCCTCCCTCCCTCCCTCCCTTCTTTCTCTCTTTCTCTCCCTCCCTCCCTTCCTTCCTTCCTTCCTTCCTTTCTTTCTTTCTTTCTTTCTTTCTTTCTTTCTAAAAACACCTTTCTTATGACTTCCCTGATGGTCCAGCAGTTAAGACTCCATGCTCCCAATGCAGGGGGCCTGGGTTTGATCCCTGGTCAGGGAACTAGATCCCACATGCCACAACTAAAAGATCCCATACGCAGCAAAGAAGATCCCGCATGCTGCAACCAAGACCCAGTGCAGCCAAATTAAAAAAAAAAAAAACCTTTCTTGATGGGCTGTATTAATCTAAGTTCTTAAAGTGCTCTTGGAACTAATTTTACCATCTTACCAGTTCTCTCACTCATTAACTGATACGTTGAATAAAATCTGTGACACAGGGGTACTCTATATTTGTAATGAAAGTCATGTTCTTAACTTTTTAAAATTATACTTTGACACTTGAGATAAATATCCACTATCTTACAGCACCTACCATAGTGTCTGACTTAGAACTGGAGGTCATAAATGTCCACTGAATGAGTGACTGAATTAAGGTCTACCCATCAAGATCATTGATCATAGATCTGCATTTTATCAGGATCTTTAATGTCTTAACTCAAAGGAGAAGCTCTGATGTAGGAACCTCAGGCACCAGGAGAATCTGGTAGGGAAATGTTTGGGTTTTTATGAGCCTTGCCTGATCTTCCTTCATAGTCTAACTCCATCTTCACAAAGAAACAAAGTCCTTCTGTCCTAGTACCCCTGGGGATACACTGTCTACCTCAGAGGGAGAAGCTGGGATGGGTATAATCCTCTAAGTTACTCTCATACAGACCCAACTGTGACCTGTACATCCCCCCTGAAGTTAAGAGGGAGAGTCAGTCTATAATTCCACCCTCTCATCCTTCCCCCATATTTCATCAGCTTAGCTGGTCATGTCTGATATTCAGTAAAACCGCAACAGGCAGCCAGGAGCCAGAAGAACTTATCCCTTCTCCTACCTGCTCTAATCTAATGATAGCCCTTGTACCAAGAGCCCTGTCCTTCAGAATGACGTGGCTTATAATGGTGTCATTCCCCAGAAACTTCTACAAGAGCTTCTGATTAATCTTCCCTTTCACCTAAAGACGTTGTCAGGTCCTCAACAATGTAAGACAAGTTAGCTTTCCACGCTCCCACAAGCAGACCCTGACACCCAGACAGAGGAAGATCTTCTGAGTGCGGCTGAGCAGTGTCCTTCGCTTGCCCAGGAACTTCACTTGAGCTGAAGGAAACAGTTCATTTTGCCTGTCATGATTTAGCCTTACCGACAGTGTTTATCATTCAGCACAAGGCTTGGATGAGACTGAGTGGATCGGAACTAAAGCAGCTGATTTATATTCAGAGAGGAGTTTAAATTAACTGTGCAGAAGTCAAATCTCGCATTGCTCGTGTTTGCTTTTTCTGAGCAGTGCCGAGGGCTTATGCTTTGGTCCATCCAAATTCCTAATGGGCCAAGTGCCCCGATTATAGATGATTTTGTGAACATCTGTAGCTCCTGAGAGCCGATGCAAGGATGATTCAGGAGAAGCTTTGGTGTCCTTCAGCTGGTTGTAGGCAAGTGACATCGCGAGAAGCATGGCTGCTCTGGGCCCAGGAGAGCTTTGGCTGGGTGGAGTGACTTTCTTAGTCCTCCATGCCTCTCTCCCAGCTAGACCTCAGGACAACTCCAAAGGGACTTGTGTGCTTTTTAATGGAATGGATACTGGGCAGCGGGAGTGGCAGGTGCTATAAATGAAATAGGACTGAATCGCTGGGAGATGAGCACTTGGGGGACATCATCCTATTCTCCCCACTTTGAATGCATTTGAAATTTCCATAGTTAAAAGTGTTTTATTTTTCTTTTAATGGAAGAGACTTGCTTTTGTGGACCAGAGACCTGAGAGAGAAGCAGAGGAAGAGGGACTTTGAAAGTTCATTCTTAGAAAAGTCCTCGAAGTCCTGACAGACTCCCCTGCTTCCTGCTGCCCCGCCCTGTGGGTTAATAACCTGTTGGGGGAGCCAGGAGATTGGAGCAGACTCCAGGGCTAAGTGCTGAATGGAAAGTCTCTGTGTGGCTGGCGCTCTTGTTGCACACCCAACAGTCACCCCATCTTTGTCCTTGCTGCCAGACCTCCACTGTGTTCAGCCACATGCTTGCAGGAGGTAGACCCAGATCCTGGGAATGAATCATGCCAACGATTGGTTTAGAAGTGGCCATGTGACCCAGTTCTGGCCAGTGAAATGCAAGGGAAAGTCTTTGGGGTGGGGCTGGACAGCTGGGAAATACTTTCCGCTCTCATAAACAAAAGAGTTGCACTAGGAGAAGCCTTTCTTTCCTTGGTATTTACACATGCTGTCATGTTCTCTCAAGGACTTGAGGCCTCCTTTTTCTCCCTGACCTCATCCCCTATGATGGTCTTCCTCCATCACACTCCTCCAACCACGGGCCTCTTTGCTTTCTTAGAACTTGCTAATCACACTTCTACCTCAGGGCCTTTGCACTTGCTGTTTCCTTCTAGAATGTTCCTCCTCCAGATCTTCACTGGCTCCTTCTTTCACATCCTTCAGGACTTTGCTCAAATGTCAGTTTCTCAGACATTTCCCTGCCATCATTAAAAAAAAAATTCCCATCCTTCTTCTCCTCCTTAATCCTTATTCTCCCTTTTTATGTTCTCCTCAGAACATACCACTAACATACTATGTAATTTTTAAATTTATTTTGCTCAGTGTCTCCCTTTTCCCCACTAGAATGGAATCTAGGGCAGGGATTCCTGTAAGTTTTATTCACCATTGTGTCCCCAATACCAAGAAAAGGGCCCAACACATAGTAGCACTATTAAATATTTGCTGAACGAATGAATGAACTGATGCTATACTTCAAGCTTCAGCAGCCATTTTGTGACCATGAGGGGAAGTAAAGAAAATCACAGAGAAACAGACCCACAGCCCCATCATCATGGAGCCGCTCACTTAACAACTCTGCCTGTGAAATATTGTTACAGAGGTAGCATTGTCCTAATAATTTAAGCCACTGCTAGTTGGGGAATATTTTACTTGTGACTGAAATCACCCTAAATGATACACCCTTCAAAGCTGCTGGGATGAGAGTCAAAGAAGCCTTTGTCATTCCATCGCAGGAGGATTGAGGCAGAGGCTTTCCAGGAAGGGGATGGGGAATCGGGCTCTGGAAAGCCTGGAGTGCTATCAGTTGAGGAGGTGTGCAGCCTGACCTCTACCTGTTCCCTGGTGCACTCAGGGTCTCAGTGTTTCCACCAATGCAATGGGCATTCTAATACCCATTTTCACTATAGATCCCAGATCCAGAAACTTCAAAGGAGTTTCAGGCCTTGGTCAAGAAATAACCTGTCAGCATGTCTGTTTTGTAAATGAAGTAACAGAAGTTGGTGGCATTGGGGTGGGTCCCCTTTAGCCACACAGCTCTTGAAGCAGAACTGAGACAAGGGCCAAGAACTCTTGCCTTCACTGTTGATCTTCTTTCTCCCTATTTACACTAGTTCCAGAATTCACTGTCATTCCTGGGAGGCTGAGAATTTCCCTCTTACAATATGGAGAAGTGGGATGCTGACGATTATCTGGTCCTCTGAACTTGCCTAGACAGGTAAACCAGCCACCAGCAGGGACGCTGGGACAACCACAAATCAGGTTGTGAAGATAGGGTTCTACCTGGTCTCCATGAAGTATCAGGGGCTCTTTTACAATGTAAATCACATCATGTCAGTCTCCTGCTCAAGAACCTTCCATGCACTTTCATTGCTCTGAAATTGATATCCAAATTCCTTAGCAGATCCTACAAATCCTTGCTGGATCTGGCCCCCACTTCCCCATCCCCATCCCCATCCCACCAAGCTCCGGACACAAGCCTTTCCCTGTTCCTGCCCCTGAGTCTTTGCAACCATTGTTCTCTCCCCCTGAGGTGCACTCCCAGCACTTTGCATGACTGACATTCTCAACCTCAAGGTCTCCACCTGTGTATTCTCCTCTTTAGAGAAATAGTCTCTGACCTCCCTCCCTACCTGACGGGCAGCATCCCACTTCCTCTGCAACATCACTCTGTTTATTTCATTCATAGCACTTATCACCCTCTGTAACTGTCTTGGTTGCTTATTGACTTACTGAATGTCTTCCCAACTGGACTGTCCAGAGTGCAGGGACTGTCCTCTCTTCTTAGCTGCATTTACAGGGCCTTGCTCAATGCCCAGCACATGACAGTGCTCAATAACTATGTTGAGTGAATAAATGAAAGGATAGATAAATGCTTCTGCTCACCTCCACCACAACGCCAGATGGTCAAGCCCCAGCGGGACACTGGCCTAAAGATCCTTGATGGCCCTGGACAAACCAGAAGTGTTGCAACCACCATAACATGGTGATGCTTCAACTCAGTCCAAAGGGGACCGTGCAAGGCAGCCAGACCTCCAGGGTGTGGAACTGCTTCCAGCCATCACCCCAAGTCCTGCCCTGAGCAACCCTCAACCTTCTCACCACAGAAGGGCTGTCCCCCCAAGTTTCCCCTGCCACTGTTTGGAGGAAGGCTTGGCTTTCCTGCAGCCAACTGGGCAGTCCAGCAATACCTGAGGGGTAACCAGTGGGATGTCGGGGCAGTAGAGAGCAGCAGTCCTCCAGGGAGGCCCCCTGGGTCTTTCCTATGCTGACGTGATTCGTGGGAACGTAGTCAGAGTAGCATCCCACAGATCAGGTATGTTTGGGGAATTCCAGGGATGAGGGAATGGAAACCCTCCCCTTATATTAGGGATGGGATTTGCAGTGTTAGAAATATAACTAGTAAGGCCACATGTACCCTTTCTCCTCACACCCAACCCCAGCAAAGAAATGGATTAACATCACACACAATGCACACACGTACATACACATACATACCCCCCCAACACACAAAAATACACAGTTACTCCTGCAAAAAGATTTATTTCCTTTTTTCAAAAGTATTTAATGTTTCAGCAAAAGTTATTCTGAGATCAGAAACTCCCTGGCCTGTACCCTGGCCATTAAGGAGGTCAGGATTGTCACACGGGGTCAGCCTCTTGGCTTACACAGGGCACAATAATATCTCTGCTGGAGATCCTGGAGAAATGGTTAATGAAATGATGGGGATGTTTTTCCAGATAGCAAATTCTGAGTGTTCCTGATGTCCCCAAACATCCAGTTTCCCTTAATACTTTCCAATCTGGGTCTGTCATCCTTGTCTTAAATCTAGTTATAATTTCAGTTGTCAGTTTATTTCCCAAAGTGAGAGTAGTAAACAGGACTTTAATGAATCCATCAGCAAGTGCTGTTGTGCAAACAGGAGCTGGCAAAGGGATGGATATTGTGCTGGGAAGTGAAAGTCCTGAATGTTGGGCCTCTTGCACCACTACCTGGCTGAGAACCCAGGAAGTCACCACCTCAGGAGGTCTCAGTGTCCACATCTGCATGTGCAAGAAATATTAACACTTGCCTGACTGAAGATGGACCCAAGGTTTTCTCTGGTGCTGAATTGTCTGCCTAGCACTGACTCCAAGGAGCATGAAAAATGCACAGCTCCTTCCCTTGGGGAATTTGCAGGTCTATCAGAGAAAGTTCTGAATCTTTCTCTGCTTATTTACAAAGCATCAGCGTTTGAGCATTGTCTGTTCTGTTCTCCGACTCTTGGAATGATTGGTATGTGAGACTCAGGTTCCTGAATCCCCTTTGTAATAAACACAGTTGGGTGACCTCACAACTGTATCCTTCTCCTTTCTTGCAAACAAAATTAGGTGGCCTTATGTTTCAGGGGAGAATGGGCCCCTCGGCTGCCCCTGGGGAAGGAGCTAGTCTAGCAAATCAACATTGATTCCTTCCCCCTTGACAGTGTGGTAGAGATGTGACACAGTTCTGGCCAAGGTGGCTTAAAGGAAACTCCAAACTCCACTGGGGGAAGGACAGGGGCTTCTAGAAAGGTTATGCTTGTTCCTAAAAAGAATAGGAAATAACCTGTCAGAATGTCTCTCTCTCACTCTCTGACTCCGGATATTTTTGTATGTGAGTCTGATGTCTGGAGCTGCTGACACTATTTTGCCCCTCTGAGGGGAGTAGTTAAAGTGCTGAGGATGGCAGGTGGATAAATACCTGGATCCTTGACGACATCATTGAGTCTCAGAATTGCCCAAACTCAAACTACTCTATTTACATACTTTGTGTTACAGGAGATAATAAATGTCCTTATTGTGAGCCATTTTCTGATGGATTTGCTTTTTCCTGCAGCTGAAAGCATCTTAACTGTATTAGTCAGGATAGGTTAGATTATGCCTGGTAACAAATGACACTCACATCACAGTGGCTTGATATGAGTTAATTTCTCACTCAGGCCATCTGCCCCTTGGGGTTGGCAGGGAAATCTGTTCATCACAGTCTCTCAGGGCCATAGAGGAGGCTGGGAAGACAATCTTGTGAATGACACACTGGCCCTAAAAGCTTCTGCCCTGAGGTGACATCTATCACTTCCCTCACATTAAAAGCAGGTTATGTGGATATGATTTCCTTCAAAAGCTTTTGGGAAGTACCATCCTGCCCTCTGCCCAGAAGGTGGAAATGTGGAACTATTTGGTGACAACACTAATGTCCACCACATTAACTGATATAAACTCTAGGAACAGGGAGTTGTATGGCCTTGGATCAACAATGTAACTTCTTTAAACCTTGGTTTCCTCATTTGCAAATTTAATTTTTTGAACGTTTTCTCCTTCTCCAACTGTTGTGAAGATACAATGAGTAATAAAGATGAAGGTATCTTTGAAAGCATAATGAAGCCTAATTGTGTGGGTAGTTGAGGGGTATTCATGCCTTCTCAGCAAAGATCACAGGCTAGTTCCTGCAACTCTGCTTTACACATATAACTTTCTCATCTTCACCATGTGTCTGCAACCAGACCACCTGGTAGTGAAGACATTGGCTGTTTTCTGTTTTCAGGATAGAATAGAGAAAGAATGTTTGTTTTAGAGGTGGAGGTTGAGGATGTTGGAGGAACTGGAATGAGTTTGGGGGCAAGTTTCCTCATGGCACTTCTAGGAGGCTGTTTTAGTTAGCTCAGGCTGCCATAACAAAAATGCCACAGACTGGCTGGCATAAACAACAGAAACTTATTTCCTCACAGTTTGGGAGGCTGGAAGTCCAAGATCAAGGTGTCAGCAGGGTTGGTTTCTCCCGGGGCCTCTCTCCTTGACTTATAGAAGGCCATCTCCCCCTGTGTCTTCATAGGGTCTTCCTTCTGTATGTGTCTGGGGCTAATTTCCTCTTCTTATAAGGACATGTTGGATTTAGGGCCCACAATATCGGCCTCGTTTTAACTTAATTACCTCTTCAAATACAGTCACATTCTGAAGTACTGGGAGTTAGGGCTTCCACATATGAATTTTGAGGGAACAAAATTCAGCCCATAACAGAGGCCTTTCTTTTCCTCCCAATGAGAAGGGGAAAACCACAGGAGAAACACATACTAATTTCCACTACAAGTAAGAGGAAAAGGAGAAGATAAAGGAGTAAGACAGAGAAGGAAGAGGAGGAAGAGAAGGAAGAAGAAGAGAAACAGAGAGAACTTGAAAACCTTCCAAGCAAGGGCTGGAAGAGCCCCGGGATGAGAGGGATGCAGGTGTAGAGCTGTCTGCAAAGGGATCGGTGTGTGGGCATCACCCAGCTCTGAGCGTCTACCCCCTGGACATCAGGCAAGTCTGCAGAGGACAACAGACATGAGGGGCAAGGAGAGCCAGCTCAAGCCACTTCTAGCCAGTGAAATGTTGCCAACTTGCTGTGTGCAGAGGGATTGGTGGTCTAAATGAAGCCCAGTGCTGTGGAGTTTACTTACAGATATAGTTGTATAAGATATTCATAATTAATTTTGTAGGTTTAAATGCTTATGAAAGTTTATTTATCATCTTAACCAGAATCTCTGCATTAAGGGCATTTTAAACAGAATCCTAATTTAGGGAACTCAGCAAGACATGAGTCATAGCTAACATATTGAAATCTGGGTGAATTCTGCCCTTCACCTAGGCTCTTACGGCCAGGAAATATTGGGCAAAGAAAAGAGGTTATAGGAAAGGAACCATGCAAATATAAAATATGAATGTCCTGATAGCCTTTGCTTTGTAATCCCTGTTATGGACTCAATTCCAAGACCTAAAAGATAGGACAGTGGGCAGCCAAAGGAATCAATTCAGAACAGTGCAGTGGGAGTGGCCATCATTTCAGCCGCACTCAGGCACTGCTGAAGGACCCCCTAGGCAGACAAAGCACAGGTTTAGGCAAAAACAATGTAAGTCAAAGAATTCTTTTGAAAGCATTTGATTTTCAATCTTTGGCCCCCAAATAATTCAAGTAGCCATCAAGGAGAAAGAGGGATTTATTGAAATTTCTTGCAGTTATTTTACAGTTTAGTTTGGGTGTAGGGGCATCTTAATCATCATTAAGTCTTAAATGAGGCGGGTGAGTCTATACATAACTCGTGAAGTGAAGAATCAGATGGGATCATTCAGTCAAATATTCAATTGTGCAAAACATCCAAATGATATAAGGACAAGTATTTCCTGTATGGTCCCAGCATTTCACTCTCTCTGAGTCACAAAGGGCAGCCTCAGCCTGACGTTGACTCACAAAGTACTTTGTCCAACTGCAGACACAAAGTGAGGATGAGGCGATTTTTATTGTTATTGTCATCATTAATCCTTTAATTAAGGTCTCCTTTATTCATGTCAATATCCTGCCCCTCTCTCCCCTCCCTCTCTTCTAAACCTCATTCGTCGGGCTGGTTTCTCCAAGCTCTCCCAGCTCAAATTTTAATTAAAGTGAGTCACAAGCCTTGAATCTCTAATGAGCCCCTCATCCAGATTCCATTAGAAGTCAGAGTTGCTGCACTCTCTGTGGTGTTGTTCATTAGCATGGTATTATTTTTTGAATACAGACGGCCCTTGTTCTGAGACTTTTTGCTTTATGTTGATATTCAGAGGTGAAACTGCCCCTTTCTCACATTTTGCATCGGCATCAGCGGCACATGCCACTGAAGATATCAAAATGAAACAAGCAAAAGATGTATGAGTGGAGACTACCTCATCCTCCATTTATCCTGCATCATTGGAGACTGGGGGGGGGTGGGAGGTTCCATATGGGTGGGCTTTTCAGATGACTGAGCCCTCTTCTCCTGGAAATCAAGACTTCTTTTGTTTTAGCCAGTTAATGTAAGTTTTCTAAAATGCAGCCTCTTCTTAGACAGAGGTCAATACTTTCTTGATGCTTCAGACCCGTCACTATGATGAGTGGTCAGCCAAGGTTTGGTACAGAGCATCCTGCAATCACACAGTAGGCTATAGCCCTGCTCTGGAAAGTTGAGCTTTCCATAAGCTGGGTTCCCAGGAAAGTCTGAAGGGGGGATGGATTACTAGCAAGGAGAGGGTGGGTTGCTGCATTTGCTCCATGTTCTTTTTATTTATATATTTTTTGTTTTTCTTTTCTTTTTTTTTAAAATAGATCTTTATTGGAGTATAATTGCTTCACAATACTGTGTTAGTTCTGTTGCACAACAAAGCAAATCAGCCATATGCATACACATATCTCCTCCCTCTTGAGCCTCCCTCCCATCCTCTCTATCCCACCCCTCTAGATCATCACAAAGCACTGAGCCAATCTCCCTATGCTATGCTGTTGCTTCCCACCAGCCAACTGTTTTACATTCGGTAGTGTATATATATTGATGCTACTGTCACTTCTCCCCAGGTTTGCCCTCCCACCCCATGTCCTCAAGTTCATTCTCTATGTCTGCCTCTTTATTCTGGCCCTGCAACTAGGTTCATCAGTACCTTTTTTTTTTTTTTTTTTTTTAGACTCCATATATATATGCATTACCATATGGTATTTGTTTTTCTCTTTCTGACTTACTTCACTCTGTTTGACAGACTCCAGGTCCATCCATCTCAGTGCAAATAACTCAGTTTCGTTTCTTTTTATGGCTGAGTAATATTCCATTGTATATATGTGCCACATCTTCTTTATCCATTCATCTGTAGGTGGATATTTAGGTTGGCTCCATGTCCTGGCTATTGTAAATAGTGTTGCAATGAACATTGTGGTACGTGTCTCTTTTTGAATTATAGTTTTCTCAGGGTATATGCCCAGTAGTGGGATTGCTGGGTCATATGGTAGTTCTATTTTTAGTTAAAGGAAACTCCATACTGTTTTCCATAGTGGTTGTACCAATTTACGTTCCCACTAACAGTGCAAGAGGGTTCCCTTTCCAACACACCCTTTCCAGCATTTATTGTTTCTAGTTTTTTTGATAATGGCCATCCTGACTGGCATGAGGTGATACCTCATAGTAGTTTTGATTTGCATTTCTCTAATAATTAGTGATGTTGAGCATCTTTTCATGTGCCTCTTGGCCATCTGTATGTCTTCCTTGGTGAGATGTCTATTTAGGTCTTCCACCCATTTTTTTATTGGAGTGCTTGTTTTTTTATATTGAACTCCATGAGCTGTTTGTATATTTTGGAGATTAATCCTCTGTCTGTTGTTTCATTTGCAAATATCTTCTCCCATTCTGAGGGTTGTCTTTTTGTCTTGTTTATGGTTTCCTTTGCTGTGCAAAAGCTTTTAAGTTTAATTAAGTCTCATTTGTTATTTTTGTTTTTATTT
Organism: Balaenoptera acutorostrata; assembly: GCF_949987535.1. Taxonomy (NCBI): domain Eukaryota; kingdom Metazoa; phylum Chordata; class Mammalia; order Artiodactyla; family Balaenopteridae; genus Balaenoptera; species Balaenoptera acutorostrata. The sequence goes on from NC_080071.1 coordinate 109,133,229, forward strand.
CTGTTACTCTAAGAAGTGGGTCAAAAAAGATCTTGCTGTGGTTTATGTCAAAGAGTGTTTTTCCTATGTTTTCCTCTAAGATTTTTATAGTGTCTGGTCTTACATTTAAGTCTTTAATCCATTTGGAGTTTATTTTTGTGTATGGTGTTAGGTAGTGTTCTAATTTCATTCTTTTACATGTAGCTGTCCAGTTTTCCCAGCACCACTTATTGAAGAGGCTGTCTTTTCTCCATTGTATGTTCTTGCCTCCTTTGTCATAAATTAGGTGACCATATGTGTGTGGGTTTATCTCTGGGCATTCTATCCTATACCATTGATCTATATTTCTGTGTTTGTGCCAATACCATACTGTCTTGATTACTGTAGCTTTGTTGTATAGTTTGAACTTGGGGAGCCTGACTCCTCGAACTCCACTTTTCTTTCTCAAGATTGCTTTGGCTATTCGGTGTCTTTTCTGTTTCCATATGAATTGTAAAATTTTTTGTTCTAGTTCTGTGAAGAATGCCATTGGTACTTTGATAGGGATTGCACTGAATATGTAGATTGCTTTGGGTAGTATAGTCATTTTCACAATATTGATTCTTGCAATCCAAGAACATGCTATATTTCTCCATTTGTTTATGTCTTTGATTTCTTTCATCAGTGTTTTATAGTTTTCTGAGTACAAGTCTTTCACCTCCTTAGGCAAGTTTATTCCTAGGTGTTTTATTCTTTTTGTCGCAATGGTAAATGGGAGTGTTTCCTTAATTTCTCTTTCTGATTTTTCATTATTGGTGTATAGGAATGCCAGAGATTTCTGTGCATTAATTTTGTATCATGCAACCTTACCAAATTCATTGATTGGTTCTAGTAGTTTTCTGGTGGCATCTTTAGGATTTTCTATGTATAGTATCATGTCATCGGCAAACAGTGACAGTTTTCGTTCTTCTTTTCCAATTTGTATTCCATTTATTTCTTTTTCTTCTCTGATTGCTGTGACTAAGACTTCCAAAACTATGTTGAATAAGAGTGGTGAGAGTGGGCATCCCTGTCTTGTTCCTGATCTTAGTGGAAATGCTTTCAGTTTTTCACCATTCAGTATGATGCTTGCTGTGGGTTTGTCGTATATGGCCTTTATTATGTTGAGGTAGGTTCCCTCTATGCCCACTTTCTGGAGAGTTTTTATCATAAATTGGTACCGAATTTTGTCAAAAGCTTTTTCTACATCTATTGAGATGATCAGATGGTTTTTATTCTTTAATTTGTTAATGTGGTGTATCACATTGATTGATTTGCATATATTGAAGAATCCTTGCATCCCTGGGATAAAACCCACTTGATCATGGTATATGATCCTTTTAATGTGCTGTTGGATTCTATTTGCTAGTATTTTGTTCAGGATTTTTGCATCTATGCTCATCAGTGATATTGGTCTATATTTTTCTTTCTTTTTTTAAAAATTTTTATTTATTTATTTATGGCTGTGTTGGGTCTTCGTTTCTGTACAAGAGCTTCCTCTAGTTGCGGCAAGTGGGGGCCACTCTTCATCGCAGTGCATGGGCCTCTCACTATCGCGGCCTCTCTTGTTGTGGAGCACAGGCTCCAGATGCGCAGGCTCAGTAATTGTGGCTCACGGGCCTAGTTGCTCCACGGCATGTGGGATCTTCCCAGACCAGGGCTCGAACCCGTGTCCCCTGCATTGGCAGGCAGATTCTCAACCACTGTGCCACCAGGGAAGCCCTATAATTTTCTTTTTTTGTGATATCTTTGTCTGGTTTTGGTATCAGGGTGATGGTGGCTTCATAGAATGAATTTGGGAGTGTTTCTATCTCTGCAATATTTTGGAAGAGTTTGAGAAGGATCAGTGTTAGCTCTTCTCTAAATGTTTAATAGAATTTGCTGGTGAAGCCATCTGGTCCTGGACTTTTGTGTTGGAAGATTTTTAATTACAGTTTCAATTTCATTACTTGTGATAGGTCTGTTTATATTTTCTAATTCTTCCTGGTTCAGTCTTGGAAAGTTGTACCTTTCCAAGAATTTGTCCATTTCTTCGTGGTTGTCCATTTTATTGGCATATAGTTGTTTGTAGTAGTCTCTTATAATCCTTTGTATTTCTGCAGTGTCACTTGTGATTTCTCCTTTTTCATTTCTAATTTTATTGATTTGCATCCTCTCCCTTTTTTTCTTGATGAGTCTGGCTAAGGGTTTATCAATTTTATTTATCTTCTCAAAGAACAACCTTTTAGTTTTATTGATCTTTGCTATGGTTTTCTTCATTTCTATTTCATTTATTTCTTCTCTCATCTTTAAGATTTCTTTCCTTCTACTGACTTTGGGTGTTCTTTGTTCTTCTTTCTCTAGTTGTTTTAAGTGTAGGGTTAGATTGTTTGTTTGTGATTTTTCTTGTTTCTTGAGGTGAGACTGAATTGCTATAAACTTCCCTCTTAGAACTGCTTTTGCTGTGTCCCATAGGTTTTAGGTTGTCGTGTTTTCATTGTCATTTTTTTCTAGGTATTTTTTATTTCTTCTTTGATTTCTTCAGTGATCTCTTGGTTATTTTGTACCGCACTGTTTAGCATCCATGTATTTGTGTTTTTTACAGTTTTTTCCTGTAACTGATTTCCAATCTCATAGCGTTGTGGTCAGAAAAGATGCTTGATACAATTTCAATTTTCTTAAATTTTCTGAGTCTTGATTTGTGACCCAAGATGTGATCTATCCTGGAGAACATTCCATGTGCACTTGAGAAGAAAGTGTATTCTGCCACTCTTGGATGGAATGTTCTATAAATATCAATTAGATCGATCTGGTCTATTGTGTCATTTAAAGCTTGTGTTTCCTTATTTATTTTTTGTTTGGATATCTGTTCATTGGTGTAAGTGGGGTGTTAAAGTCCCCTACTATTATTGTGTTACTGTCGATTTCTCCTTTCATGGTTGTTAGCATTTGCCTTATGTATTGAGGTGCTCCCATGTTGGGTGCGTAAACATTTATAATTGTTATATCTTCTTCTTGGATTGATCCTTTGATCATTATGTAGTGTCCCTCCTTATCTCTTATAAGAGTCTTTATTTTAAAGTCTATTTTATCTGATATGAGCATTGCTACTCCAGCTTCCTTTTGATTTCCATTTGCAAGGAATAACTTTTTCCATCCCTTCACTTTCAGTCTGTATGTGTCCCTAGGTCTGAAGTGGGTCTCCTGTAGACAGCATATATATGGATCTTGTTTTTGTATCCATTTAGCCAGTCTGTGTCCTTTGGTTGGGGCATTTAATCCATTTACATTTAAGATAGTTATCGATATGTATGTTTCTATTACCATTTTCTTAATTGTTTTGGGTTTGTTTTTGTAGGTCTTTTTCTTCTCTTGTTTTTCCCACCTAGAGAAGTTTCTTTAGCATTTGTTGTAAAGCTGGTTTGGCAATGCTGAATTCTCTTAGCTTTTGGCTTGTCTGAAATGCTTTTGACTTCTCCATTGAATCTGAATGGGATCCTTGCTGGGCAGAGTAATCTTTGTTGTAGGTTTCTCTCTTTCATCACTTTAATTATATCCTGCCAGTCCCTTCTGGTCTGCAGAGTTTCCACTGAAAAATCAGCTGATAACCTTATGGGGATTCCTTTATATGTTATTTTTTGTTTTTCCCTTGCAGCTTTCAATAATTTTTCTTTGAATTTAATTTTTGTTAGTTTGATTAATATGTGTCTTGGTGTATTTTTCCTAGGGTTTATCTTGTTTGGGACTCTCTGTGCTTCCTGGACTTGGGTGACTATTTCCTTTCCCATGTTGGGAAGTTTTCAACTATAATCTTTTCAAATGTTTTCTCAGACCCTTTCTTTTTCTCTTCTTCTTCTGGGAGCCCTATAATTTGAATGTTGGTGCATTTAGTGTTGTCCCAGAGGTCTCTGAGATTGTCTTCAATTCTTTTCATTCTTTATTCTTTTTTTTTTTCAAGAATCTTTTTAATTTATTTATTTTTATTTATGGCTGTGTTGGATCTTCGTTTCTGTGCGAAGGCCTTCTCTAGTTGCGGCAAGTGGGGGCCACTCCTCATGGCGGTGTGCAGGCCCCTCACTATCGTGACCTCTCCCGCTGTGGAGCACAGGCTCCAGACACGCAGGCTCAGCAATTGTGGCTCACGGGCCCAGCCGCTCAGCGGCATGTGGGATCCTCCCAGACCAGGGCCTGAACCTGTGTCCCCTGCATTGGCAGGCAGACTCTCAACCACTGCGCCACCAGGGAAGCCCTCATTCTTTATTCTTTATTTGGGTCCTCAGCAGATATTTCTACCATTTTGTCTTCCAGCTCACTTATTCATTCCTCTGCCTCAGTTATTCTGTTATTGATTCCTTCTAGTGTATTTTTCATTTCAGTTATTGTGTTATTCATCTCTGTTTGTTTGTTCTTCTAGATCTTTATTGAACATTTCTTGTAGTTTCTCAATCCATGCCTCCATTCTATTTCTGAGATTCTGGATCATCTTTACTATCATTACTCTGAATTCTTTTTCAGGTCCTTTGCTTATTTCCTTGTCATTTATTTGGTCTTATAGGTTTTTACCTTGCTCCTTCATCTGTGACATATCTTTTTGCTGTCTCATTTTTGGTTTTTTTGTGTGTGTGTGAGTGGGATTGTGTTCCTGTCTCACTGGTTGTTTGGCTTAAGGTTTCCAACACTGGAGTTTGTAGGCTATTGGGTAGAGCTGGGTCTTGGTGCTGAGATAAGGAACTCCATGAGACCTCACTCCGATGAATATTCCCTGGAGTCTGAGGTTCTCTGTTAGTCCAGGGGTTCAGACTCATAGTTCCCACTGCAGGAGCTTCAGCCCGACCCTGGGCTCGTGAACCAAGATCCCGCAAGCCGTATGGGGCAACAACAAAAAAAGAGAACAATAACAAAGTAAAAAATAAAATTAGACTAGGAAAATAACAGATATTTTAGAAAGAATATAAAAATAAAAATATAGATGAATCAACAACTGGAAGGTACATCAGTACCACAATAGTAAAAAAGAGGTAAAAGAAAAAAAGGGGGGGAGGCCTTGGCTGTGGAGGGCGGGGTCTAAGCAAGGGTGAGGTTTGGGTGGTGGGTGGGGCCTATGCTCAAGACCCACAGGGCTGGAAAAGGCCTTGGGGGCTGTGGGGGTGGGGCTTAGGCTCAAGGAACAGAAGGGGCCCAGGTGTGCCTCCCACCCCTGGTCTCAGAGGGCAGGGGACCTCACCTGGGAGCCCAGCAGTCTCCCCAGCCTGAGTGGGACAGGTGATTGCTCTCCACTCCTCTCCCGCTCTTCCTGGAGAGTCCCTCCCACCTGCCTCTCCTTATGTCCCCGTCCTCAGGGGCACGATCCTGTCTAGCCTCCACTTCTCCTCCCCCCTCAGTGCCCCTACATCTTACCAGTTCACTCTGGGGTTCCTCCCATCTCCTGGGGCGTCAAAGTCACCCACCAGCAGCTGGCAGGTGCCCTAGTTGTTGGGAGACGCTAACTCTGCATTTTCCCACACTGTCATCCTGACTCCATCCATGTTCTTTTTAGAATGTGAGAACTGGAGAGAATTTCAGCAGTCATCTAGTCCAATGCTATAAGCTTACAGATTAGGAAAGGCAGGAAGATGTTTGCCCAAGGTCACAATGGAGTTGTAATCAACGTGGGCACTGACATAGTTCTGATCCAGAGCCTGGGCTTTTCCTGATCCAGAGCAGGTAGGACACCGCACATGCATTGTCCACCATATGCAGTCTCCTTGCCAGTCCTTTTTTCTGAAAAGGTACAAGGAAATGGGTCATCACCTGGGGTCTGCAGCAACAAGACAGGTGACTGGACCAGATGATCACTGTCACTGGAGGAGAATCACATTCTTGGTTCCCTTGTCTAAGGACAAGTTTCCTCGTCTCCAGTTCCTCTCCACACACTCACCCCTATGATTATTAGTTAATAGTTACATATTTGTTCTTCACAGAGTCCTTTAATCCAAGTTCATTTACATTTTTTTAGCTTTTTATAATACAAACGGTCAAGCATGGAAATGAAAAAAATAGTGTAATGAATGCCCGTGCACCATCACTCATGACCAACCTTCTTCTGTGTACTTCCCGACACATTTCCCAGTCCAGACATCACATTGCTTCATCTGAAAATATTTCAATAAGTATCTCTAACATTCCACTATTGTTACTTTTGCTTCGTTTCCTGACAATAATTTCTTCTTTTAAGATAAATATAGTAATCTTTTTATCTGCTTTCTTTTTCCCTTTTTCTAGTTTTGTGAGTTAGTCTTCAATTTATTTTCATGTTTTCATTTTTATCAATAGAGATATGTAATGGTGTAAATTTCCTTCTGATAACTGCTTTACCTGGTTCTATAGAATCTGATATGTATATGGCATTTTCATTATCATTATTTTAAAGAAATTCTATAATTTTGTACTTCTTCTTTGACTCAAAAATTATTTAAGGGCAAGTTGTTTTTCCTTTTAGATTTCCAAGTGTAAAGGCCTTTGTGTGTTATAAATTTCTAGTTTTATTGCATTATGATCAAAGAATGTTGTTTTTATATAGTTTCTGTTTCTTGTAATATATTGAGGTTTTCTTTGAGTCCCAATACATGGTCAATTACTGTGAAGGTTACATGTGTACTCTCTATTATTGGGCTTCAGAGTTTGATATCTATCTTTAGATTCATCTCATTTATTATGTTATATAACTCTTCTATGTCCTTACCAATTTTTTTCCATTTGATCTTTCTCATACTGAGAGTGATATATTAAAGTCCTCATGGTATTATGTGTATATCTACTTTTCCCCTTATCTCCAGGGGCTTCTGCTTTGTAAACACTGCTGACGTGTAATTGGGTATCAGCATTAGGAATGGTAGACTTTAGCATAATAAAGACTTCTTCTGTGTTTTTTTTACAGCATTGTGGTATAAGTTCTATTTTATTAGGTATCAAATTGCAATTCTTAATTTCTTTTAATTTGCAGTTGCCTGTTTTATCTTTGTCTGAACTATTATTTTTAACCTTTCTCAATCTCTTTGTTTTAAGTATCTCTTTTTATAAAGCATGGCATTGGATTTTGCTTTATTAGCCCATCTGAAATTTTATGATCCATATATTGGGCCTCCACTCTGTTCCATTGACTGTGTATTTTTAAAGAGTTGTTTTTACTATGTGGCTTTTTTTATTTGCCCTGTTTTGTTAGTATATCTTTTTGTTTTTAGGAAGGTTTGCATTTTTGTTCTGATGATTACTATATCTGACTATCTTTATATAATACTGTTAGTTGCCCTCTCCTTTTTTAAAAGAAAAAATCACTTCTTGGCTATTGGTTACCTCCTATAAATAATACTGAAATTGGCTAGTTAAGTTTCTTTCCCTTCTTTTCTCTATCCCCCAGCATGGATCTAAGGGATCTCTGTACTCAGTTAATAACTCTAAGACAATTAGTAGGTTTATTTTATTTTCACACATTCTTCCCATCCTTTCTTTTAATAATTGTATTGTATTTACATTGTTAGCACATATAGTCATTACATACTGTACTATTTCTCTCATAAGCATCATTTATTTTAGAACCACAGTAAACATATATTTAATATTTTACATATTAAACATATATTGAATATTTACCACCAGTCCTTGCACTGATGTCTTTCCAGTCAAATGTTTTGGTTATTTGTAGTTGTTTTGTAATACATTCCTGAGAAATGGACCATGAGAGTAATATTGTCTCTGTTCCTACGTGGTAAAAACAATTAGCTCTGCCCTTTTACTCAAAGGATGGTTTAGCTGAATACAGAAATCCAGTGTTGATGTTGAAAAGTCTGATCACAATCTGATTTTCTTTTCCTTATAGATGATGGCATTATATTGTTGTCTGGGTTCCCATTGGATTTTTTCCCAATAAAGTCCAATCATTTTACTAGACTATGTCTCAGTGTTGTCATTGTGGTTCAGTTTTCCTAGATGTGTGCTGTGTCCTTTCAATATGTTTCAAAATTTTTGTTTTTCTAATTCAAGAATATTCTTTATTTTACAGATTATAGTATTTGTTCTTTTCCAGTGCTTTGGTCCTCTTTGTGATCTCCTCTTACACATAGGTTGGATCTTCTTTCCACATCTTCTATAGCTATAATTTTTTCCTTGAATACTCTTTAAAAATCTCTTCCTTTGTTTCTTCTTGATATTTAAAATTTTCTGCTTTCCATCTTCTATATGTCTTAAGGCACTATCTACTGTCATTCGTCACTCTTGTGTTCATTTTAGTTCAGTTTTCATTTATAATTCTTTTCCTTTAGTGCTAACTCTTTTCTGAATGTTAACCTGTCTTTTCAAATCTTCCTTTTATCTATGACCTCATTTCTGAGCTTTCCCAATTCATGTTTATGTGGTCCTTTCCATCATTTTTAAAATGACTTTAGCTCAGTTGGAACATTAGGGTACAATTTCACATGGTTTGTGGGCATGTTGTTTTAGCCTGTTTTCATCATTTTTGTAGGGACATTATTCTATTCCTTTTTTCCATCTTCTTATATTGATTTTGTTTATATTCTTTGGAAATCTTTTTCTGTTGTTCATTTTTAAGGGAAATGACATTTCTAGTACTTTTAGAAGTGTGAGTGGCCAGCTTTTCACAGCTCTGGCTTCCTTCCTATGTTGTTTTTATGAAGCAATCAAAAACGTAGTTTCTACTTTGTGATATCTGCCTCCTCTACTTCCCTCCCCTTGGATCTTTTCTTTCCCATGCCTTTATTGTCCCTGTCTTGCTCAGTTTCAACTCCACCCTCAGCAGTTTCTTCTCAGGGTAGGGCTCTCTCTTGAAAGTCATTTTGTATTTGCTTTTCATGAGATAACAGGGCCCATATTACTCCAGTACTTTCAGACCTCCTGAGGTCTCTGCACTCATTCATATACTGGATTCTGCAGAACCCCTTCCAGTTGAAGCTGCTATTCTCAGGTTGGTCCACTGTGTTTTCCAGTGGTGATTCTGGAGTTCTGTTTGTAGGGCCATCAGAGGTCCCCTGTCTTCATTCTGCATAAATGCTGATATAAGCCAGGCCTTGTAGCTGTCAGTGACTCATCTCTCCCCCACTCATATTTTCAAGTTTATAAGCATATCTTTTCACTCAGTTTTGTTGTAGATATGTCCATGGGTTTTTAATTTTTCTACCCTGGTCTTTGTATATACCTTAATGGGGGACTTTTACATAAATTTTAACACTATGCTGCTGCAACTATCTTACCAGAATCCATCCCAAGTCACTTTGATCGTGGCTGTGTGGCTGGTGTTTGATCATTGATTTCTTGAAGATAGGGAGACTGATAATCTGTGTCCTAGAGCAAGGACACAGAGTTCCATATGTGGATAGGTTTACATTTTTGTTAATAAATTATAACAGTAATACACAGACATTCCCCAAATTTGGAAACTACATAATAGTATATAAGAAGAAATTAATATTGCCAGTTATACTACCACCATAGAAACACCCACTGTTAACAACCTGGTGTTTTCTCTTCTAGTCTTTTACCCAAGCAAACTTTTAAAAATATGTGTTTTAATTGAGATCATAGTATACACTGAAATCTCTTTGTCACAATTACCAGAGACTCAATTTACCTTAGGGAAGAGGGAGATTATAGTTATTTCCAAACTGATAATAGAAATTTAATGGAGTGCTACCAGGAACTGTGGCTACTTAGGAATTGGTGATTCCCATGATTTCTCTCCTGGGCCATATGCGCTTCCGTCTAGCTTCTCCATGTCTCCCATGTCTGCTCTATTATAATTCAGATTGTCTGTGATAGACCTTGACTTCTTTCTACATTACAGTCTTTCAGCCTTAGCTCCTACTGATAATGGATCCATTTTCTGGACATTTCTTAGTCCAGATTCCTCAGAGAGAGGATCAGATTGTCCCAGATTATCTCTTCATGTTTAAGAGGCCCATCTTAAACAACCAATGGATCAAAGAAGAAATCACAAAGGAAATTGGAAAATATCTTGAGACAAATGAAAATAAAAACAAAATAAAACTTATGGGGTGCAGCAAAAGTAGTGCTAAGAGGAAAACTTATATCTATAGACACTTACATTAAAAAAGAAGAATTCAATAGAGACACAGACGTAGAGAACAAATGTATGGACACCAAGGGGCGAAAGGGGGTTGGGATGAATGGGGAGATTGGGATTGACATATATACACTAATATGTATAAAATAGATAACTAATGAGAACCTGCTGTGTAGCACAGGGAACTATACTTCACTTCGCTGTACAGTAGAAACTAACACAACATTGTAAAACAACTACACCCCAATAAAAAAAAAAGAATTCAAGTCAACTGCCTAACTTTATACCTTTAGGGAACTAGAAAAAGAAGAACAAATTAAACCTAAAGCTAGAAAAAGGAGAAAAATAATAAAGATTAGAGCAGAGATAAATTAAATGCAGAATACAAAAGCAATAGAGAAAAATTAGTGAAACCGAGTTTGTTCTTTGAAAAGATCAACAAAACTGACAAATCTTTAGCTAGATTGGCAAAGAAAAAGAGAGAGAAAACTCATCTCAAATGATGCAGAAAAAGCATTTCACAAAATTCAACACCCTTTCATGATAAGAAAAAAGAATGTTCAACAAACTAGGAATGGAAGAAAATATCTCAACATAACAAAGGTAATATAGGAAAAGTCCACAGCTAACATCAGACTCAGTGGCAAAAGACTGAAAGCTTTTGCTCAAAGATCAGGAGTAAGACAAGAATGCCTGCTTTTGTCACTTCTATTTAATGTAGTAATGGAAGTTCTAGCCAAAGCAATTAGACAAGAAAAAGAAATAAAATGCACCCAAATAGGAGAAGAAGAAAAACTATACCTGTTGGCAGATGACATTATTTTATACGTAGAAAATCCTAAAAATTCCATACACAAAAAATCTGTTAGAACTAACAAATGAATTCAACAAAGTTGTAGGATACAAAATTAACATGCAAAAATAAGTTGCATTTCTATACACTAACAATGGACAAACTGAAAAGGAAATTAAGAAAATAACTTCATTTAAAATAGCATCAAAGGGGTAGGATCTTCAAGATAGCAGAAGAGTAAGAAATGGAGATCACCTTCCTCCCCACAAATACATCAGAAATACATCTACATGTGGAACAACTCCTACAGACCAGCTACTGAATGCTGGCAGAAGACCTCAGACTTACCAAAAGGCAAGAAACTCCCCCAAATACCTGGGTAGGGCAAAAGAAAAAAGGAAAAACAGAGACAAAAACAATAAGGATGGGACCTGCACCTCTGGGAGGAAGCTGTGAGGGAAGAAAAGTTTCCACACACTAGGAAGCCCCTTCACTGGTGGAGACGGGGGGTGGGCAAGGGGGAAGCTTCAGAGTCACCGAGGAGAGCACAGCAACAGGGGTGCAGAGGTCAAAGTGGAGAGATTCCTGCACAGAGGATCAGTGCCGACTAGCATTCACGAGCCTGAGAGGCTTGTCTGCTCACTTGCCAGGGCGGGTGGGGGCTGGGAGCTGAGGCTCTGGCTTCGGAGGTCAGACCCCAGGGAGAGGACTGGGGTTGGCTGCATGAACACAGCCTAAAGGGGGCTAGTGCACCACAGCTAACCAGGAGGGAGTCCAGGAAAAAGTCTGCAACTGTCTAAGAGGCAAGAGACCATTGTTTCAGGGTGCACAAGGAGAGGGGATTCAGAGCACTGCCTAAATGAGCTCCAGAGATGGGTGTGAGCCACGGCTATTAGCACGGAAAACAGAGACAGGCATGAAACGCTAAGGCTGCTGCTGCAGCTACCAAGATCCCGTGTGTAAGCACAGGTCACTATCCACACCTCCCAACCTGGGAGCCTGTGCCGCCCGCCACTACCAGGGCCCCATGACCCAGGGACAACTTCCCCGGGAGAACACACGGTGCACCTAAGGCTGTTGCAAAGTTATGCCGGCCTCTGCCGCCGCAGGCTCACCCAGGATTCTGCATTCCATACCCCTCCTTCCCCCTGGCCTGAGTGAGCTAGAGCCCCCGCATCAGCCACTCCTTTAACCCCCTCCTGTCTGGGTGAAGAACAGATGCCAGAGGGCGACCTCCATGCAGAGGTGGGCCAAATCCAAAGCTGAACCCCTGGAGTTCAGAAGGAGCTGTGCAAACAAAGAAAAAGGGAAATTTCTCCGTGCAGCCTCAGGAGCAGTGGATTAAATCTCCACAATCAATCTGATGTACCCTGCATCTCTGGAATACCTGAATAGACAATGAATCATCCCAAAACTGAGGCAGTGGAATTCGGGAGCAACTGTAGACTTAGGGTTTGCTTTCTGCGTCTAATTTGTTTCTAGTTTTATGTTTATCTTAGTTTAGTATTTAAAGCTTATTATCATTGGTAGGTTTGTTTATTGATTTGATTGCTTTCTTCCTTTTTATATTTTTTTTCTCTTTTTCTGAGTGTGTATCTGTATTCTTCTTTGTGTGATTTTGTCTGTATAGGTTTGCTTTTACAATTTGTCCTAGGGTTCTCTCTGTCCATTTTTCTTTAGTATAGTTTTCAGCTCTTGTTATCATTGGTGGATTTGTTTATTGGTTTGGTTGCTCTCTTCTTTTTTTTTTTAATTACTTTTTAATTTTAATAATATATTTTTAATAACTTTATTTTTTTTCTTTCTTTCTTTTTTTTCTTTTCTCCCTTTTCTTCTGAGCTGTGTGGCTGAAAGGCCTGTGCTGGGCATCAGGCCTGAAACACTGAGGTGGGAGAGCCGAGTTCAGGACATTGGTCCACCAGAGACCTCCTGGCCCCTCATAATATCAGTTGACGAGACCTCTCCCTGAGACCTCTGTCTCAATGCTAAGACCCAGCTCCACTCAATGACCAGCAAGCTCCAGTGCTGGACATCCCATACCAAACAACTAGCAAGACAAGAACACAACCCCACCCATTAGCAGAGAGGCTGCCTAAAATCATAATAAGTCCAGAGACACCCCAAACACACCACTGGACGTGGTCCTGCCCACCAGAAAGACAAGATCCAGCCTCATCCACCAGAACACACACACCAGTCCCCTCCCCCAGGAAGCCTACACAACACACTGAACCAACCTTAATCACTGGGGGTAAACACCAAAAACTATGGGAACTACAAACCTGCAGCCTGTGAAAAGGAGACCCCAAACACAGTAAGTCAAGCAAAATGAGAAGACAGAGAAATACACAGCAGATGAAGGAGCAAGGTAAAAACCCACCAGACCAAACAAATGAAGAGGAAATAGGCAGTCTACCTGAAGAAGAATTCAGCATAATGATAGTAAACATGATCCAAAATCTTGGAAATTGAATGGCGAAAATACAAGAAACGTTTAACAAAGACCTAGAAGAGCTAAACAATGATGAACAACACAATAAATGAAATTTAAAATTCTCTAGAAGGAATCAATAGCAGAATAACTGAGGCAGAAGAACGAATAAGTGACCTGGAAGATAAAATAGTGGAAATAACTACCACAGAGCAGAATAAAGAAAAAAGAATGCAAAGAATTGAGGACAGTTTCAGAGACCTCTGGGACACATTAAACGCACCAACATTTGAATTACAGGGGTCCCAGAAGAAGAAGAGAAAAAGAAAGGGATGGAGAAAATATTTGAAGAGATTATAGTGAAAACTTCCCTAATATGGGAAAGAAAATAGTCAGTCAAGTCCAGGAAGTGCAGAGAGTCCCATAAAGGATAAATCCAAGGAGAAACATGCTGAGAAACATATTAATCAAACTATCAAAGATTAAATACAAAGAAAAAATATTAAAAGCAGCAAAGGAAAAGCAACAAAAAACATACAAGGGAATCCCCATAAGGTTAACAGCTGATCTTTAAACAGAAACTCTGCAAGCCAGAAGGATGTGGCAGGACATATTTCAAGTGAGGAAAGGGAAAAACCTACAACCAAGATTACTCTACCCAGCAAGGATCTCATTCAGATTCGATGGAGAAATTAAAACCTTTACAGACAAGCAAACAGGAATAAAGATGCAGACCTACTAGAGAATGGACTTGAGGATACAGGGAGGGGGAAGGGTAAGCTGGGACAAAGTGAGAGAGTGGCATGGACATATATACACTACCAAATGTAAAATAGATAGCTAGTGGGAAGCAGCCGCATAGCACAGGGAGATCAGCTTGGTGCTTTGTGACCACCTAGAGGGGTGGGATAGGGAAGGTGAGAGGGAGGGAGATGCAAGAGGGAAGAGATATTGGGACGGATGTATATGTATAACTGATTCACTTTGTTGTAAAGCAGAAACTAACACACCATTGTAAAGCAATTATACTCCAATAAAGGTGTTAAAAAGGTGTTTAAGTAATTAATTAATTAAATAAATAAAATAATAAATAAATAAAATAAAAAATAAAATAGCATCAAAATTTTACTCCTAAGTTTAGGAGTAAACCTAACCAAGGAGGGGAAAGATTTATACACTGAAAACTATTGATCAAAGAAACTGAAGAAGACACAAATAAATGGAAAGAAATTAATGGATTTTAATACTTAATATTGTTAAAATGTCTACAGTACCCAAAGCAATCCACAGAATCAGTGCAATCCTTAAAAAAATCCTAATGGCATTTTTTGCAGAAATAGAAATATCCATCCTAAAATTCATATGGAGTCTCAAGAGATCTCAAATAGCTAAAACAATCTTGAAAGAGGAAAATAAAGTTGGAGGTCTCACACTTCCTAATTTCAAAACTCATTATAAAGCTGCAATAATCAAAACAGTGTTGTACCAGCAGAAAGAAGGGCATATAGACAGACAATGGAATAGATGAGAGTCCAGAAGTAAATCCTCACATGTGTGGTCAAATGATTTTCAACAAGGCGCCATGACCATTCAATAGGGAAAGGAGAGTCTTTTTTAAAAACTGGTGCTGTGAAAACTATATCCACATGCAGAAGAATGAAGCTGGACCCTTACCTTATGCCATATACAATAATTAACTCAAAATGAATCAAAGACCTAAATAAGAGCTACAAAACTCCAAGAAAAAAACATAGAGGAAAGGCTTCATGACGTTGAATTTAACAACGATTTCTTAGATAAGACACCAAAAGCACAGGCAATAAAAGTAAAAATAAATTGGACTACGTGAAAATTTAAAACTTCTGTGCATCAAGGGACACAATCAACTGAGTGAAAATGCAACCTATGGAATGGGAAAAAATATTTGCAAATCATATATCTGGTAAGGGGTTAATATCCAGAATACATAAAGAACAACGACAAAAATAAACTTAACAGCCTGATTTTAAAATGGGCAAAGGACTTGAATACACATTTCTCCAAAGAAGACAAACAAATGCCCAATAAGCACATGAAAAGATGTTCACCATCACTAATCATTAAGAAAATGTAAATGAAAACCACAATGAGATAGTACCTCACACACATTAGGATGGCTACTATCAGCTCTGTGAGTCGATTTCAAGAAACATGTTGGAGCAGATCAGGATTTCTCAACCTTGGCACTATTGACATTTTGGATCAGATAATTCTTTGTTACAGGGGGCTGTCCTGTGCATTTTAGGATGTTTAGCAGCATTCTTGGCCTCTACCCACTAGATGCCAGCAGTACCCCCCTGCCTAGTCCTGGCAATAAAAAACATCTCCAGACATTGCTATATGTCTTTTGGGAAATCAAGTTGCCCCCAGATGAGAACCACTGAATTCAATCACACAAATACATGAAGAGCCTGCTTACTCCATAAAGTTGGTGAGAGAGTTGACCTTCATAAAAGCATCCTTAAAATATTTTGGTTTAAGGAACTGCATTTTGCATTTACCAACAGCTAAAGGGAAAGTTTGTCTTCAGAATTCCCTTACCCTCCCCTTTAGACTCCCCTTGTATTTTTCTCCTATAAATGACTGCCACCTCTCACCCCTAATCTCAGGAATACAGTAGCTTGTCTTCCTACTGCCATTCAAACATAATCTCAAGAAAATAACTAGTAGGGAATTTAAAAGATGGTACAGGAGCAATATGATGCAAGGAACCGAACTGGGACCCAAGCACCCTGGGTGCTGGTCCTGGCTTTGTTACAACCAATTGTTTAGCCCTGAGCAAGTCAATTAATCATCTGGGCCTCTATCATCTCCTCTGCAAAGGTGAGTATTGGATCAGATGATCTTTCTGCACTCATTATCACTAATGGGTAAATGACTAACACAGAAAGCTTTGTTGGTTGCGTATTTGTTGCAACAAGATGCAACAAGGCAACAGCGTGCAACAAGGTGGTCACACCTTTGTTGGAAATGATGCTTTCACTAGGCAAAGAAACACCTAGCCTTGAATGCCAGATTCTATGTCTATGTAACATGAGAAAGCATAGAAGATTCTGGAACATACATTCAGTCATGGAATGTAAAACTCTCACAGCTGCAAGGTATGGAGAAGACCTTGTCCTACCCTCTCAAGGAAATCCTGAGGCCTAGAGAGGGGGTGGGTAACTTGTCTACCTTTTATTGAAAAGTGGCATAATCAACATGGTGTTTTAAATACAGGGGACTTGGAAACATAGGGAGAATGGCTTTTTGGAGGCTCTACACTTTATTCAGTTCTATACACTGTCAGGGTCACTTATCTGAAACCGCTTAGCACACTCACTCGTGTCTCCTGCCCTTGGTGGAGTGAAATAATGTATTTCCTGTATTCCTACAAACAAGTCCATTGATAATCAGGACAAACACACAATATGAAGACCAGATGGATGCTGAAAGACAAAAAAAAAACCCTCCACTTGCCAAGACTAGAGAGCCAAACTACGCAGAATATTAAACAGAGAAAGTTGAGTAAAGGATTATTGACTAGTAACAGGGGGATGTAGTAACAGGGCATTGGCTACTAAGGGTGAGGAGAACGCTAAAGAATCTGGGAATGGCAGATACGGGCAGGAAGCAGGCACAGTCCTAGGGCCGAGGCAGAGGACCCCAGAAAAACTAACTTGGGGGCCTTCCCCCAACACACTAGGCTGAGATTCAGATCTCGCTGGAGAGTGGGGTGGGGGGGAGGCTGGCCCACTGGATGGTGAAGTTTGCAGAAGTGACGCAGGTGGAGACAGCCAAGCAGGAAACTGTCCCCTGGGGTGGCAATAAAGCTTTCCAGAAGCTGCCTGAAGGGAACGTGGTTGAAATTTCTGGAAAGCTGGCTGAGGCACTGGAGGGACTTGCCAGGAAGCTTCCGGGAAGCCAGCCCCACGGGGTGCTCTTGAACTCAACGGAAGCCGGATGAGTTGCCTGCAGAACTAACCAGAAAGCCATGCACAGGGGTGAAGGGGGCTCCGTGGGCATCCTGCACGTCGCAGGAGCGAGAAGGAAGGACACCACCAGCAACCAGGAAGAGCAGCCCTTCCTCCTCCGGCAGGGCGCCTCCAGCGCCCTCTACTGGCGAAGCGCAGCATCCGGCCTACTGGCAAAGGAGAGAAGTTTGCAAGATTCAGTTCCCGAATCACAGTCGGGCAAAAAAGGATGGATTGGGAGACACGAGGCAATAAGCTGATAAGCAACACTTTCATAATCAGCAACACGATCATGGTTGTTATACACACACACACACCACACACCTATCAAAATAACACAATACACACATGGCTGTTCAGGTAACAACTATCAAACAAGAACGCCTTCCTTTAGTTCAGTCTCTCCTGGATGCACAGAATCTCCACCTGCCTGCGCTCACCGGGGAAGGCACCACCTCCCCCTTGGTCGCAGGCAGAACCCCAAGGTCCAGGCTTTCCAGTTTTCTTACTCACCTTCTTCCCTCATCTCTCCCACAGGGTCTGCACTGGATGATCACACAAGTGTCATGAAAGCTTAAACAAAAAGTCCTGCTTGGGTCTCAGAAGCTTGGGGCATTAGAGAGGAACGGTAATTTAGCTCCAGGGGCCTCGTGTCAGGTTTGCATCTGTGGTCCCAGCTACTGGGCATTTGCTGCCCCTTCTTACTCTCCAAAGCGTCCTGCTTTAGGCAGTGAATTATATGGTCCCCCAAATGTAGCCAGCAGTCAATCCACTCCCCTGGGTTACAGATGAGGAACTCTCCCACGTTGATGATAAACAAGAGACCCCTTGGGGTGGCGGGGAGGACTGGACTCAGGTCTACTGTGTGACTCTGGCTGGTTACCAAGCCTCTCTCTAAAGGACCCCAGGTGGGCGTGCTGCGAGGATAAGTGGAGACAGTGAATGCAGAGCGTCAGGCACAAGTTGAAGCAGCCCCATCAAGTAGCTCCTCCATCTGCACACCGCCCCATTCTGCTCACATCTTCTCTATCTTGCTTTCAGGATGCATTTTTCTAATCACCCTTCAGAATAATCACTGCTAACAGGGAGGTTGAAGGGGGTGAATCTGAGGGTCCCAAACTTGCTAAGCAAGAAGTCGATATTGAACTCTTTCTCCAGTTCATGCCTCCCTCCCTCCCCCCACAAATTCCTTCTTTTTGAAGGCTGTCAGGCACTTAGAGCAGCGGAACAAAGGCCACTCTCTGGGAAGACTGGTCCACCCAGGTACATGTCCTCCGTGGGAAAGAGCATCCAAGATCCCCATCTGGTGGCCACACTGTAGAACACACGCCTTGGGCAATTTGATGTCCAGATAGGTGGGCAGTTGCCCTGAGGCTGTTTATGAGACCAGAACCTCAGGCTGGGACCCCTTGTCTGGGACACATCCCTCAGGCCGAACTTTGACACCCATTCAGAGACTGCTCTGCCAGGCTTGCTGCCCTGGATCCAGGACAGGTTACTCCAGGGTTTCTCAACATCAGCACTATTGACGTTTGGAGCCAGACAATTTTCTGTCATGAGAGACTGTCCTGCACATTAGAGGAAGTTTAGTAGCATCCTTGGCTTCTACCCACTAGATGCCAATAGGAACCCCTCCCAGTTCCCAGTTATAACAACCAAAGATGTCTCCAAGATGTTGTCAAATGTCCTCTGGGGGGCTGGGGAGGAATTGCCCCTGGTTGAAAACCACTGGACTATTCAGCCAGGGAGCTGTTCATTTAATAAACATTCTGGTTCTTAGCAAAATGGCAAGGAGGGCAGGGACGGTGCCCAAGTTGGCTCAGCAGGAGGCCCCGGGACCCACATCGTGTGGGGTCCTGGAAGCAGGTGTTAAATCAGCCCCCGGTCCTAGTCCTCCAGAACAGCCCTCCACACGCTTCATGCAGGGAGTCCCTCCTTGCCCATACACATGTAGGGCTATTTTGAGACTGGCCTGTTTTAAGTCTCAGTGGAAAACAAAACCTGTTCAGGACAGGTCTGGGTGATTCCATCTCAGAATCCTCAGATTCAGGAGGGCCTGTAATCATAAGAACAGCTACTGTTTATTTCCATCATGAAATAAGAACCAAGCCCCACGCTCAGTATTTTCCTGCCTTTGTTCCTCACTCAACTCTGCGGGGGGCGGGGGGCGGAGTGCCATTTTACAGATGAGAAATGGGGTCGCAGTGGTCAAGGAACTTGTCCAGGGCCTTGGAGCTCGTACTTGGTAGAGCTGAATTTTGAACTTGGGTTCCACACAGCCTTCTACCGGCCCCTGCTGTCTCCACGAGCTCACTTCTCAGATGCCCTTTAGAACTTGTCATCAGTAGCTCATGGTGTAGGCGCTGATGAAGTTCTCCTTTTACTCTGCCTTGGGTATGCTAATTTTGTCTCTCTGAACAAGCTGGAGACACCTCAAGGAGGAAGATCATGCCTTTTGCTTCTCTTGTGCTGCTTTCAGAGCCAGCACAGTGCTTGGCACAGAGGTCTCTAAAGCACCTAACAGGTTCACCAAGCCAGCCTCCTTCCATGCAGAGTGGGGTCTCTCAAAATTATGATTGCCCTGCCTGGAAGTCCCCAGAACCCCACAGACCTAGCTGGCCCCTCTTTCCTTGGAACCATACCTAATGAAGAGATCCTTTTCATCTCCACCTACATCTCCCTCCGGTGGCCATCTAATTAGGTTCTTTCTACAATTAACTATTCATAATCAAAGAAGAACAAAGCCCGTGTGTCACTCTTAAACTTCATCCATTAAACAACAATGTCCAATTTTGAAATCCCTCTGCAGACAAGGAGGCATGGTATATGTGTGGGATAAGAATTCTCCAGATATGCTAACCTAAATTTAATTATGCAAGGAGAACAGAGGTTTAACTTCATTCTTCCTGGAACTGCTGTAATGAAAACTCAATTAGGGACCATGCTGGCCAACATCGTTATCCGAGTGTCACTCTATTGAAAGGACAAACAGCTCGGCAACGTTCATACGGATGCTGGCCTGAAGCCTTTGCAAGGAAAGGGGACATTTGGCCCATCCTCTGTCTTTCAACAGTCTTCTGAAAACACCATTTGTTCAATTGTTTTCTCTTCATTTATAAATTTTTTAAATTGTTCTATCCAGGTCAAAGGAGGAAATGGCCATTCCGATGTCTTGTCTTATAATCATCTGTCAAGTGTTTATGACTGGCCGGGTGCTTCACATACAGTATGTGAAGTATCTTATTTAATCTCTACTTCAACTGTAGGAAGTAGATATCGTCCTTATTTTATTTATTTTTAAGGGTTTTTTTTGATGTGGATCATTTTTAAAGTCTTTTATTGAATTTGTTACAGTCTGCTTCTATTGTTTATGTTTTGGTTTTTTGGCCATGAGGCATGTGGGATCTTAGCTCCCCGACCAGGGATCGAACCCACACCCCCTGCATTGGAAGGCGAAGTCTTAACCACTGGACCACTAGGGAAGTCCCAATATCATCCTTATTTAAAGACAAGGAAATCAAGGTTCAGAGAAGTTACAGAAACTGCCAGTCACACCAATGTGAAATGGTGGGGTCAGGATTTAACTCCAGAGTCTGTGCTCATTATGTTACATGGGTGTTTTGAAATAGTTTCCCAAATATTTGATATTTAAATTAGAAGTATTCTTACTCTGTTTTTGATTATAAAACAAACAAAAACAGGATTCTTAACTCTTCCTGCATGCATTGTGCTAGCAAGTAGGACAATGTGTTGGGAGATTCCATGTTGGCCTTGTGCTGGGGTTGGAGAGTGATTGGCTTGTTGGGTCATACATTCATTCATTCATCTGAGTGGCAAGAGGCTCACCTGACTGGAGAAGGTGCTGTTCCCGGGAAACCCACTCTTTCCAAATCTGGGTCACAGTGCAATGGAGCCAGACGGCCAGGGCCACTACAGTTATCAGAATTTCCAGGAACTCAGCATTCACAAAGGGTTTTGTCAAATGTGAATTTGTATATCAGTGCCCCCGTTCACTATGTCCCTTTCTAAATCCCTGTCAGGAATCTGGGTGATTTTATCGTGGTTTGGAATCAATCATAAGGAAACTGCGGTGTTTCCATCCTGGCTATGATGGGGCAGATCATGCACTGTTGTCAGGGAAACACATCCCAGGTGCAGTCCATGTCTTTGGTGGGGCTGTCTGCACAGACCACCCATGTCAATGGACATTTCTTGTGACTCTTCCTTGGGAGTACCACCAAGAGTGCATGTCAGGCCAGGCACCGTGCCCAGGGCCACCACTTCCAGTAGGGAAGTCATGTCCTTCCCAGGGAGGAACCCCTGCAGGGGGTGAGTTGGCCTGAGATCCATCTTACCCTCTACACCAGCCAAAGAAAGGGCACCTTTCTAATTTGCCCAAAGGCACAGATGGGATAGCGGTGGTGTAATCCTGTTGGTTTCAGAGTGTCCAGGCCCACAGCCCACTGGACATGCTGCCCCTAGTTCTTCCCACATAGAAAACAGAGTGAATTTGAAATCTCTGGAGGCAAGCCTCTGGACCCACTACAGAACAGGAGCAGAAATTATGAGGACCTGGAGGAAGGGCACCACTCCTAACCTTCTCCTTTTTCTGGGGATTCAAGGCCTCTCCATTCATACCTTCTCTGTCTACGTATTTTGTTCTACCACGCTTCTGGAGTCTGCTTCTCCATAGACAACGAGATTATGTGAAACAAAGTTCTCAAGGAATCAAGGTTTCAGAATGAGGACAGGAAGAGCTTGGTGTTGAGATGATCACGTCTTCCAGTAACAGAAAATCATGGTCAGGAACTTCAAAGGGCTCCAGATGCAGAAAAGGGAACCCTCCTACACTGATGGTGGGAATGTAGATTGGTACAGTCACCACAGTATGGAGGGTCCTTAAAAAACTAAAAATAGAGCCACCACATGATCCAGTAATCCCACTCCTGGGCATATATCTAGAAAAGATGAAAACTCTAATTTGAAAAGAAACATGCACTGCAGTGTTCAGAGCAGCACTATTTACAATAGCCAAGACATGGAAGCAACCTAAGTGTCCATCGACAGAGAAATGGATAAAGAAGATGTGGTACATATATACAATGGAATATTACTCAGCCATAAAAAAGAGTGAAATAACACCATTTGTAGCAACATGGATGGACCTAGAGATTATCATACTAAGTGAAGTAAGTCAGACAAAGACAAATATCATATGATATCACTTATATGTGGAATCTAAAAAAATGAAACCAGTGAACTTATTTACAAAACAGGAATAGGTTCACAGACACAGAAAACAAACTTATGATTACCAAAAGGGAAAGGGTGGCGGGAGATAAATTAAGAGCTTGGAATTAGCAGATACAAACTACTATATATAAAATAGATAACCAACAAGGACCTACTGTATAGCACGGGGAACTATATTCAATATCTTGTAATAACCTATAATGGAAAAGAATCTGAAAAAATATGTATCTTATATATATATTATATAAATGGACATATATAATATATATATATTATATATATAATAAATCAACTATACTTCAATAAAAAAAAGTCTCCAGGTACATCTGAGCTGTCAGAGAAAGGTGAAGCACAAGGAGGTGGGTTACCCAAGGAGGGATGAAACCAGCACCTGCGTCCCATCCTCAGCCTCCCCCAATATCCTGATCCATTGAATGGGTCACTGCCCATACAGGGAGAGCCATTAGAGGCCCCAAGCTCATTTGGAGGATGAGTTGATGGCAGAGCTGGGAATGGCACCCTGGGCTGCTCTTTTTCTCCAGTCATGGGCATCTGCCTCCTGCCCTCCTAAGTGAAGGGAATGTTCTTTCTTTAGGATTAGCTTGGCTGGGTTTCCTGCCAAAATATCTGCAGTAGGAATGTGGTTGAAAACTCAGCAGGGACTAACCCGGGTGGGGACTCTTAGGGGGGTTTTCTGCACAAACGGAGCAGCAATGCATTGGAGAAAGGCAGAAGGATGGGGCTAATGAGCTGGGGGTTTCCATGTCAGCCTCATGGTATGTTGGAGGGTGAGTGGTTTATAGGATCATTCATTCATCCACTCATTCATTGAATGACTACGTACTTCCAAAAGGTACTTGAGACAGCTTAAAATATATCTGATATTGAAGGGTAAACAAAAGAGAACACAGTACAACTCCTTTAGAAAACTGTCTGGAAGTTTCTAACAAATGTAAACATATGCCTATCCTTTGACTCAGCAATTTCATTCCTAAGTCTTTACCCAAAAGAAATAAGCTTATACACCCATAAAATATTTAACAAAGAATATTTGTAGCATCTTTATCCATGATAGCCCCCCAAATGGAAATGTCCAGGTTTCTATCAGAGGAAAATGAACAAACAAGCTACAATATATTCATACAATAAATTTCTACTCAGTAAAAAAAGGGAACAAATTTGGGGTAGATACAACAACATGGATGAACTTCACAGAAATTATTATTTCACTTAGCAGAGAAAGAAGCCAGATATAAAAGTGTGTGTATTTATGAGTCCACTTACATGAGGGTTAAGAAGCAGCAAAACTCTTCTATGGTAACAGCTGTCAGAAGAGCGGTTGCCTCGATGTGGTTAGAGGGAGCAGGAAAGAGATTGAGTGACAGCTCAAGGGAAATTTGGGGGATGATGGAGAGGTAGTACATCTTTTTTTTTTTTTTAACTGAAGTATAGTTGACTTTCAATGTCGTGTTAGTTTCTGGTGTACAGCAAAGTGATTCAGTTATACATACATATATACTCTTTTTCAGATCCTTTTCCATTACAGGTTATTACAAGATGTTGAATATAGTTCCCTGTGCTATACAGTAGGTCCTTGCTGGTTGCCTATTTTATATATAGTAGTTCGTATCTGCTAATTCCTAACTCCTAATTTATCCTCCTCAACCCTTTCCCCTTTGGTAACCATAAGTTTGTTTTCTGGGTCTGTGAGTCTGTTTCTGTTTTGTAAATAAGTTCACTGGTATCATTTTTTTAGATTCCACACATAAGTGATATCATATGATATTTGTCTTTCTCTGTCTGGCTTACTTCACTCAGTATGATAATCTCTAGGTCCATCCATGTTGCTGCAAATGGCGTTATTTCATTCTTTTTTATGGCTGAGTAATATTCCATTGTATATGTGTATCACATCTTCTTTATCCATTCTTCTGTCAGTGGACACTTAGGCTGCTTCCATGTCTTGGCTATTGTAAATAGTGCTGCTCTGAACATTGGAGTGTGTGTATCTTTTCGAATTAGAGTTTTTCATCTTTTCTGGATATATGCCCAGGAGTGGGATTGCTGGATCATATGGTAACTCTATTTTTAGTTTTTTAAGGAACCTCCATACTATTTTCCATAGTGGCTGCAAGGTTGTACATCTTGGTTTTGGGGTGAGTTACACAATGTGTATATTTGTCAAAACTCATCTAACTGCACACTTAAGATGCGTGCATTTCACTATACATGCAATATACCTAGAACAAAGCAGAGCAAACTACAACAAAAACTTCCACAGGCTGCTTTAAGAATAGACAAACAAACAAACAAACATCAGAGAGGCAGTCTAGAGACAGATGGGCTGCATTCAAACCGTGACCCAGCTCCTAACCAGAGTGGGACTTCAGTCACACGTAGTGGATGGTAAACTGTCAGTGCTGTTTAAAAGAAATAGTAACCATTCAGGAAACTGACCCTTTACTTGGAGGCCATAAATGGTCTCCAAGATGGGGCTCACAAACCTCTGAGCGTAATGCATATTTGTGTCGGCAGCGGCTTCATAGCTTTCAATCAGACCCTA
This sequence comes from Balaenoptera acutorostrata, assembly GCF_949987535.1. Classification (NCBI taxonomy): domain Eukaryota; kingdom Metazoa; phylum Chordata; class Mammalia; order Artiodactyla; family Balaenopteridae; genus Balaenoptera; species Balaenoptera acutorostrata. The sequence continues at coordinate 109,158,309 of NC_080071.1, forward strand.
AGATAACTGCTCCTAGATCCCAGGACGAGGTGATTCCTACAAATGAACAACAAAGGTAGACATGGAGCCTCCTGACGTTCTACCCCCTGGAAGTGAACCACTAAATCCAGGTCGCCCTTAAGGGGAGGGGATTACTCACAGCGTGCCTCTCAGGGACGCCTCCCACAGGTGGGAACGAGTATCAAACACGGCTTCTTGCGATTTAACTGAAAGCAAGGCCAAGATTTGAGCTTTCCCAGCCTTGCAAGAGCAATGATGCTCGTCTGTGTGGACCACTGAACCAGGGATGTAAGGGGTAGGGAGCAGTGCTGGGTCATGGGAAATGGAGATGAGAAAAATCCTCAAGCTGGGGCTTTCCTGGTGGCGCAGTGGTTAAGAATCCACCTGCCAATGCAGGGGGGACACGGGTTCGAGCCCTGGTCCGGGAAGATCCCACGTGCCGCGGAGCAACTAAGCCCGTGCGCCACAACTACTGAGCCTGTGCTCTAGAGCCCACGTGCCACAGCTACTGAGCCCGTGCGCCACAACTACTGAAGCCCGCATGCCTAGAGCCCATGCTCTGCAACAAGAGAAGCCACTGCAATGAGAAGCCCGCGCGCCGCAACAAAGAGTAGCCCCCGCTCGCCGCAACTAGAGAAAGCCCACGCGCAGCAACGAAGACCCAACGCAGCCAAAGATAATAAATAAATAAAATAAATAAATTTATATAAAAAATAAAGAAATGCATAATAAAAGACCCTTCACAATCTGGTCCCAATTTCCTTTTTAAAAAAAATCCTCAAGCTTGTAAAGAAGCTGTGATTCGGAATTTCAGGAAGAGGGAAGAGGGTTTGAAAGCAGAACGAACCATGCAGTGGGAACCCAATCCCAGGAAAGGGGGAGTCTCCTCTTCCTCTTCCCCCGCCTTCCCCCCACCTTCCCCTCCTCCTCCAGCCTCTCCCCAGACTTGCCTCCTGGCTCCTTGCCCTTGGAGAAAGCTGTTGGAGTCTCTCCTCCAGGCCCCTGCAGTTGTTTCTACTCAGAAAAGGAAGGACGGCAGTGGAGCGTGGTGACCCAGCCCCATTGTGAGTGGAAGACAGATGTGTTGCTCTCGGGCAGCAGCGCAGGACAGAAATGACTCAGAGTTTGGAGGCCGGCTGACTGGGGAGAGCTTCAGAAAGCCTCTCGATTTCCGTGTGCCTGAACTTATCGTCTACAAGTAGGGATAAAAATCTCTTCTTCACGTGGTATCATGAAGTCTGGACTAGAGAGGGCCTGGCACTTAGTAGGGCTCTGCACACAGTAGGCACCACATTAAAGCTCCCACAGCTACAACTGACCCGTGGGGAGCTTCTGACCTCTTTCTATTCTGTCACCTGATGAGTTCAGTGAGTGCCACTTGGGTTAATTAATAAGTTCAGCTAATAAGCCTGAGCTCCTCTCGAAGGCCAGGTGCTGTGCTAGGACACACTGGGGGTCAAATGGTTGTGGCCCTGTCCTTCTGGGGCCCACAAACACCTCTGGAGCCATTGGAGTCTGATGGGTCACAGCAGCCTCTGCTTCCATCCGGGCGAGACTCCGCCCTCCCCCTTCCCTTCTCAGCCTGCTTGACTTGCCGGGGAGGGGGAGTGGCCCACAAGTGTTGGCAGGTACCTGTGAGTTCTGGCTGAGAGCACCTCTGATGAAGGTGCCAGAGATAATCCCGGTGATTCATTACTGCTGGGTGTTAACAGCTGCCTTGGCGTCTTCCCAGACTCTGCTTGAGGCTCAGAGCCGCAGTACACCCTGTGACCCAGTGTGGAAAGCTGCCACACACACGTGGGCTGGGAAAGCAGGCACAGTGCTAGGGGCTCCTGTGTGGGGCGCTCGTTCCGGGCACAGCTTCGAGTGCTGGCAAGAATCTGGCCTGAGATGGAGCCGATGCAGTCGGCCACAGGCCATCCAGAAGCTGATGGCAATGGTGTCTGAGGACCAGCTGTTCCGGGAGAGCAGTGCGGGGAAGGGGTTGGTAGGAGGCTGGGGGTGGGTACAGGTCTCTAGTCTTGACACACCTCCGCCCATCCTGAACAGCAACAATATCAACTCTGATTCTTTTCTTTTTTTTTTTTTAAGTTTTTTCCCACTACTGATTTTTTTTTAAATAAATTTATTTATTTATTTTCGGCTGCGTTGTGTCCTCATTGCTGCGCGTGGGCCCTCTCCGGTTGCTGCAAGCGCGGGACACCCCTCACTGCGGTGCGTGGGCTTCTCATTGCCGCGGCCTCTCCTGCCGCGGAGCACGGGCTCTAGGCACGCGGGCTTCATTAGTTGTGGCCCGTGGGCTCCAGAGCGCAGGCCCAGCAGTTGTGGCGCACGGGCCCAGCTGCTCCGCGGCATGTGGGATCTTCCCGGACCAGGGTTCGAACCCGTGTCCACTGCACTGGCAGGCGGACTCTCAACCACTGCGCCACCAGGGAAGCCCCTCAACTCTGATTCTTGAATAAGGCCCACAATCCCTTATCCAAAACTCTGGGAGCCAGGTGCATTTGGAAATTCAGAATTTGAAAGGTTTTAGGAAAGTAATATGGTATAAATACCGTGTGGTATCTGATATCCCTGAGCGGTCTGGGACAGCACCCTATAATCAAACACGCAAAATGGATGAGTATTCAAACCAAGCCAGAGAAATAAAGACTATAAATTGTTTCACGTTCATTTAGGAAGAGTTTGACAGCCAAACAAGTTGTGCAAAATCATGGTTTACTGAGCCCTTTGGATTTAAGATCATAAAGAAGGAATCGTCAAAAAGCGCTAGTTACAAAAACAGTTAAAACAATAATAATATCGTCACATATCTACAATTGTTTTCTTGATCTTATTCAAGTGGGAAGAAAGTACCTCTAGAAAACTGCGTTTATATAACAGGCAGTTTAGGTGAAAAACAGCATTCTGCTGGGTCAAGGCCCAGGTCCCCATTCCTATACCTAGTCCCCCCAACATAGAAATTCTGGAGCTGCCCCTGCAGGAGTGATTGCCCAGGAGAAAGCCTGCGTAAGGAGGTGCCTGGAAGGACTTCTTAGAGTACCTGCTCCCAGAGGTGGGCAAGGACCTTCCCCAGCCCTGGCGGAGACCCTGCTGGGGCTGAGGGCCAGCCTAACACTTCTGCTTAAAATAGAGAAAGAAGAAATCTCTCCCTTCTTCCCCCAGGGCTGTCAGGGCTGCTCCTCTTTGGTTTAGGGTGTTTCCAGGTGTGTGTGCACGCGTGAGATGGGTGGGGACATGGCCTTGGACACAGGCTTGATGGGCAAACTGCAGGTCGCTCTGTCAGCGTTAAGTCCTCTCTTTTATTTCTGACTTTGAATAAGGGAACCCAGGGGAGAGGCAGAGCCCAAGCTCTGGCCAGAGCCTCAAAGGGTAGACAGTGTCCTGGAGACCTCAGCACTGGCCACCTGTCACAGGGAGACACCAGGGCAGGCGAGAGTGTTACAGGTGTGTCTCGATTGCCTGGGGACTGGTCCCAGAGACTGAATTTTTAATCGTGTTACCCGAGAGCATTTGCACATCAAAGTTTAGGAACTTGTGACACAAGAGAAGGGGCAGCTCTCTCTGAGACGCAGGTTGTTGAGAATGGAGAGGTCCAGCCTCCTCCACCCAGCATGGAGGGGGAAGATCAGGGCTTTCTCAGCGAGAACTGAGACTTAATGAACATATACTATGCTCACACAGTTACTGTATTGTGTCATTCAAACAACCCTTTGAATAAGGTGCTATTGTTCCCATTACATATTTGCTCTCAGGGTGGAGTGAGCCAGGGGTGGAGTTGGGATTCCAACGCTGGTCTGAGTCTGTCCCCTTTTGCTGTCCCCTGTTGTCGTCTGTAATATAGTAACCACAGGAGCGGTGTGGAGTGTCCACAGTGCTTGCACCGTAACTGAGAGAACAGAGAGCTTATGATACAACCGAAAAAACCCTAGGAACTTGATCCTCCCTTAGCTTTACCTCCTGTTTTTAAAAGTCAATCCAAGGACTGTTAATCCAAGGCATGCTGCCAAGCATTTTTAGATGATTTACAATTTACAAAACCCTTCTCCATATTGCATCTTGTTTTGATACTCTCGACAAAGAGGCAATGTTTGTAGAGGAGGACTTTATGTCTCTATTTTATGAGTTTGGGAACAAAGGCTCACTGAGAAATGTGCCTTCCATGGCCAGAAGGCAGACGGCAAGGACTCGAGCACCAGCTTCCTTTATGATATGTGTGCTGTCCCATCAGCCCCCCTCATTCTACTCCAAACTTTATTTCCAGTCTTCCTGAGCCAGTTCAGGCTGGCTTTACCGCTTTGGGTTCTTAGAACCTAAAGATTTATAGCCATAAATAATTGTGCTCTAAGAGTTAATTTCAGGAAATTGACATGAAAGGGACCATCTAGCATAAGAACAACGTTTCTTGACTCCAGGGACAAGGAAACACCCACCGAGGGACTATGTCTTCATCAAACCAACCTCACCTCCACTATCTTAAAATTTAAAAAGCCTTAATAGGGAAAAATTAGGTTATGAGAAATCCAGAATTCAGGTGCTTTCCCATATGTTTATATCTGTTTACTAGTTGATGAGTTCATTTGAGAACTTAATGGTTAAACTTTTTTTCAGTTGAACCTCCCTGCTGCAAACTATCAAGGGGCATAAATATTGATTTAAATACATGCATTGGGACAGCTTCTCACTCATCAGATGGAGGCAAGCCGCACCTGGGGACAGGGTAAATTTTTGTGATCCTCTTCAAACACTATGGCAGTCTTTTATCCATATATAAGCTAAAACAAAATTTTCATGAAGCAATCCTTACCCTTATTTATGGATGAACTCTTAGTTTTTTTATTCTATCTTTTCTTTGTTTTTAATGTTGGACGTGTCCCACTACATTGATTTCATAGCTCACTAATGGGGGTTAAGATCTGCAGTTTCAAAAATACTGGCCTATGGGTTCTTACCCACTCTCTTGTGTCCAGTCGTCACCTATATATGAGATTAGTCTCTACTTTCAGTTTTGATCTTTCTCCTGAGCTACAGACCCTAATCCCCAACTGTCTACTGAGCTTCTTCACTAAGAGGAACTCAAAGTGAATGTAACCCAAGCAGAACTTAAAACACCTCTTCCTCCTTTCCTCCCAGTGTCCCTCCCTAGAGTTCCCCATCTTCTGAGGGGATCACTCTTGATCCAGATGGCCAAGCCAGACACCTGGTTGGTGTCCCTCTTCCCCTCCTCACTGCCCATACCCAATCAATCATCGAGTCCTTTCTAAATATCTCTTGGATCCGCCTACTTCTTTCCAACACCACCGTCTCCCAGACATCAGGCCATCATAGTCTCTGAACTGATCCAACAGTCTCTAACTGGTCTTCTTACTTTCTAAAATGGTCCCCTCCAATCCACCCCATTCACACTGGAGGGAAGTCCTTCTAAAATGTGAAAGCTCATCAGTTCACTCTTTAGCATGAAAGCTTACAATAATCTCCTGGAACTTGTGGTAACATGGTTTCCTTTGCCTGGAACCCTCTTCCATCTACTCACCAACCCCACATCTTTCTCTGCTCAGCCCCTATTCATTCTTCAGGTCTCAACTAAGATATCACTCACTATGGGAGCTCTGACCGCCATCTAGACAGCAAATTCAGGTCAAATCTGACCTCGGCATCTTTGTGTGTGGTCCTTTAGCACCTTACCCTCTCCTATCCCAGCACTTACTGCCCTGTACTGTCTGTCTAGTTCTTCATCACAGCACGAATGCCCAACCCAATGCCTGCAACAAATATTTGCTGAATGAAAAAATGAATACATCATAAAACATTTTTCTACTGCATCGTTTTAAAGGAGGGGGGTCTTGTATATTATTACATGAATGTACAGTAATGTATTCAACTATTTGTCAAGCATTTAGGTAGTTTTGTTTTTTTCGGACTATATATATTATTACAGTGAGCATCTTTGCACACAGTTCTCAACACGCAATCTTAATTGTTTTCTCGAGCTAAAATTCCTAAAAATTGAATTGCTAGGCCAAAATGTATGCATGTTTTAACAGGTTATGATTTATATTGCTAGATTGCCCTACAGGAAGTCTGGGTTAATTTGCACTATTACCAACAGTATAAAAGAGCGCTCATTTTCCCTCATTCTTAGCAACGAGTTTCAGTTTTTTTTAAACTTTACCCAAGTTTTAAGGCAGAAAATAATAAATCCTTATTGTTTCATATGGGATATTAGCATTAACAGTTTTGTAAAATCTTTTCATGTATTATTCATCATATGAGGGTTTACAGAGGTACACAAGATAATAGCTGTTGTTTAGAGAGTGTCTACTTTAGGCACTGTCATATAGAGAAGAAGATTGTTTGTTGAGAACTTACTGCATGCAGATACTGTTAAAAGTTCTATTTACATGACTCCTCACCAAATCCTCACAAAACCCTACAAGTTGTGTAGTATTACATCTATTTTACAGAAAATCTAACTGAAATAATTACATATTATAAATTAATATTTTAAATGATTATAAATGTGAGAATAATTGTTATGCAATTACTATGTGCCAGTTATTAATGTTTAGTGCTTTCAAAGTTCCATTTAATTCTCACAACAGCCCTGTCATATAGATATGAATTTTTGACAAAGATGCTAAGGTAATTCAATGGGAAAAAGATAGACTTTTCAACAAATGTGCTGGACCAACTGGAATTTCATATGCAAAAAAGTATTCCTTGACCCTTATCTGATAGTATACACCAGATTTAACTTGTAACGAATCATAGACCTAAAATGTAATAGCTAAAACTTTAAAAGTTATAGAAAAAAATATAGGAATAAACTTGATCTTGGATTATGCAAGAATTTCTTAGATAAGACACAAAAATACATAAACTATTTTAAAAAAAAGATAAATATAATGGACTTGACCAAAATTTAAAAATTGTGCTCTTCAAAACACACTGTTAAGAAAATAAAAAGACAAGTGACAGCCTGGGAGAAAACATTCCCAAGATACATATCTGATAAAAGACATACCCTGAAAATATAAAGAAGTCTTACAATTTAATGAGAATACAACCCAATTTTTTTAAAAAGTAAAAGATTTTAACAGTCCTTAATCAAAGAAGATATTTAAGTGGCCAATAGGTATAAGACAAGATAAAAACAAATGAGATACAATTACATATTTCTACAATTGGCTAAAATTAAAAAAGATTGACAATACCAAGTGTAGGTGAGGATATGGAGGAACTTGAACTCTCATACACTGCTGGTGGGAGAACAAAATGGTAAAACCACTTTGAAAAGCAGTTTGGCAATTTCTTATTAAGTTAGATATATACTTACCATGTAACTCAATAATCCTACTTCTTGGTATTTACCCCCCCAAAATGAAAATACTTTTCTGTGCAAAGAACTGTAGAAAATAATGATAGCAGCTTTATTAAAAAGACCCCTCCAAATGGAAAAAAAAAATCCTGAAAGTCCATCAACAGATAAATGGAAAAATAAAATGCAGTATATCCCAATAAAAAGGATTGAACTATGACATACGCAATAACACAAATGAACCTCAAAATAATTATGTTGAGTGAAAGGGACGAGGCACGAAGGACTATAGAAACTATAGCTTCACTTATATGAAATTCTAGAAAAGGCAAAACTATAGTGACAGAAATCAAGTGAGCAGTTGCCAGGGGCTGGGGATGGGGAAAGGTGACTGCAAAGGGACACAAGGAGACTATTTGGAATAATAGGACTGTTTCATATCTTGATGACTGTGGCGGTTACACAACCATATACATTTGTCAAAACTCATTATAATGTACAATTAAAATTGTTGGATTTGATTGTACGTAAATTATATACTGCAAATTCTATCATAAAGGTGATTTTAGAGAGAAAGGAAGGAAGGAAGGAAGGAAGAGAGAGAAAGAAAGAAAGAAAATTCAATACCTATCATAGTTCAGAAATTGGACTATTGGACTCCTGGGATTAGACCAATTTAAAGGTGTACACGTGCACTACAAGTCATGTTCAATGATGTTCACAGCAGTTTTACTCACAGTAGCCCCAAACGGAAACAACCAAAACGTCCACCAATAGTAAAATGACTCCTGACACATCAGACAATGGGTTTTCACACATTAGTTGAAAAGAGCAAACAACGGTGACATGTGATATCCCGATGAATTTCACAGAGGTAACATTAAGCTAAAGAAGCCTTATGCAGGGACCTCCCTGGTGGCACACTGGATAAGACTCCGTGATCCCAATGCAGGGGGCCCAGGTTCGATCCCTGGTCAGGGAACTAGATCCCACATGCATGCTGCAACTAAGAGTTAGCATGCCACAACTAAGGAGCCCACGTGCTGCAACTAAGGAGCCTGCCTGCCACAACTGAGACCTGGTGCAACCAAATACATAAATAAATAAAGCCATATGCAAAAAATACATGTGATAGAATTCCATTTATAGGAATTTCAGAAACAGGCAAAACTAATCTATGGTGATTGAAGTCAGAATAGCAGCCACCTGTGGGGGACATGACTGAGGGGCACAGGGAGCCTCTGGGGCCAGGAAATGTTGAAGAGCTGGATCTGGGCGGTGGTTGCACAGTGTATACATGCGTAAAAGTTTAGTTAGCTGGACACTCCAGATTTGCAAACTTACTGACTTTAAGTTGTACCTCAGTGGAAAAACAATGTTTTAAAGGATATACCTAAAAAATACTATGTGCTTATTCATTTCAGTTCCTGGATTTTAGACTTGGGAGATGTACAGACAAGCTCGGTTGGGTTTTTTATCTGCTCTTTATGAAAACAAGGAAATCGGTAGTATATACGGTGGCCATGCTGAGTCTCCCTATGAGTGAAAACTTGTTTGAGAACTGTCTTGATGGTTTGGAAAACTACTATAGGGCAATCACATGTGTTCACATAGACTGTGCTAATTATAACTATTTCTTATCTGTTCATCGGATCAGATTTCCCAACCACTCCCTCCAGGGCACCTGGAGCCTTGAGAAGACCTAATTGCCATCTCCCTGTCTGAGGACCTATTAAAAATTGCTTTAAGCAAACACTTGAGATGCAGGAGGAGTGGCAGTGGTTCATCGTGCAAGGCTCAGAGGGTCAGGGCCCCTTCTGCTGCTGTAATTTGCTCTGGGTTCCCTGGTGGGTGTGTAAGCTTGCTATGGTCGGGAGATCTCTTTGCTCTCCTTCTATCCAAGAAAGTCCTTGTTGAAGGTGGGTGAGCTCTGAGTCCCAGCTCCCCTACAGCCTGGACGGGAAGGGAAACTCAGAGTTCACAGGACTAATCTCAGTCTCACTGGATAGGCCCGGGCGCTGGGACAAGCATGTTATGTGCTCTACCTAATTTAATTCCCTCAGTGACTTCCTCTGGAAGAAATAGAAAGTATCCCTCCTTAGAGATGAGACAACAGTGACTCAGCAACCTTAAGTGACTTGCCCAAGGTCACAGAGCTGGAAAAAGGCAGAGGTGGGAATTGAACTCAAATGTTCTGACATGTGGTCCTCACACCAAGGGTGTGACCCACCCAGATCCCAAGCCAGTCCCTTTCCCCAACCTTCTTCCCTACATGCACAGCCTCAGCTACTCCCAAACAGATCTTGTGCTGGAATAAAACCCAGAACGACTCATAGATGTATCATGGAACAAGCAAGGCATGGAGACCCTCCCTTTGACACATCCCAGCTGTGGGGGGCTGAGCCCTCCCTCTCCTCTCCTGGGAAGTGCTAACATGTTTGTCTTGGCGGCTGGTCAGCGGATCGTGGGACTCTCAGAGTCATGCCTGAGGTGTCCAGGAGAGAGACCTCGCTAAAACAAAGTCATGGTACAGCCTAGCTGCTTAGAGCAAGGACTTCTGGGTAAAGATGGTGGCCCTTCCACTAACTAGCTGTGTAACCTGGGGAAGGTCACTTAATGTCTTTGAATGTCAGTTTCCTCATCCCAAACAAAGATATTAGGAGACATATCATATGTTCATACATAGGAAGACTCAGCATTTTGAACATGTCAATTCTCCCCAAACCAGTCTATGGATTCAATGCAATCCCAATAAGTTCCCAGAACTAATAAAATTAGTATTTTTTTTCATAAAACTTGACAATAAAGAATACATGGCAGCCCCGAGGGCTAAAAAATAGTGAAGACATTGCTGAAAAAGAGTAGGTTGGGGGTAATTTGATATCAGGATTTATCATGATGTTATAGAAGTTATATGACAAATGAAACAAAGTAGACTCCAGCATTAGATGTACAATGTGGACATGACATGACACGGTGACATTGCAGACCGCAGGGAAAGAGGCACTGGGGCTGGGACTACTGGTTGTCCAAAGAGAAAAAAATAAAATTGAATCCTTTCCTCCACCGTATATTCTGGATTTTGTGTAAATTCCAGAGGTACTGAAGGACTTAAAGGTGAAAGGCAAGACTTCCAAAGTTTCAAAGAAAATAGAGGGAGTATCTTTCTGACTTTGAGTACAAGAGGATTTCTTCAACAAGAGAGAAGAGAAAGCACTAATTATAAAAAGGAAAGATTAATAAACCTGACTACATTAAAATTAAGAATTCTGTTCATCAAAAGATGCTGAAAAGAAAATGAAATGGCAAGCCATATCCTGGGAGTAGATATTTGGAACATCTATAACTGACAAAAGATTAGTATCTGGAATATAGAAAGAGCTCCGGCTAATGCATAAAAGAAAGACAACACAACAGAGATTGAGCAAAAGCCGCCAATAGGCATTTCTCAGAAGAGGGATCACAATAAACAAGCCCACTATAATCAAGGAAATGCAACACAAGAACCCAGTGGAAAACCATTTTAGAAAAAATGCTAAGCTCCGGGCAAGACATGAATTAAAAGGAACTTCTATGTTTATACATTTCTTTTTTTGTTGATTTGATGCAATCTCTTGGGAAAACCATTTGAAGGTTTCCAAAATTGAGCGTTTGGATACTTGTGGCCCAGCAATTCCACTTCTAATTATACATGCTAGAGCAGGGTTGGCAAACCATGGCTCACGGGCTTTTGTCTGTTTGTTTAGTTTTTGCTAAATAAAATTTTATTGGAACTCAGCCACCCTTATCTGTAGGGCCTGTGGCTGCTTTTACCCTAAGACAGCAGACCTGAGTGGCTGTAATAGAGGCCATAAGGCCCACAAAACCTAAAATATTTACTAACTAGCCTTTTACAAAGTTTGCCAACCCTTCTCTAGAGACATTTTTTACAGCCTCATTTTGTTTTCACCTATCACTTTTTCTAACCCACAACATTTTTGATAGACTTTACTTTTCAGGACAGTTTTTAATTTACAGGGAAGTTGAGGAAATGGTACAGAGAGCTCTCACATGCCCCTGGATCTAGTTTCCCCTATTATTATATTATCATCTTACATTAGTGTGCTACACGTTACATATTCATACATTGTTCTGAACTGAAGGGCATATTTATTCACATTTCCTTAGCTTCTATCCATTGTCTTCTTCTTTTCCAGGGTCTCTCTCAGGATGCCACATTACATTAACTTGTCATGTCTCCTTAGGCCCCTCTTGGCTGTGATAGTTTCTCAGACTTTCCTTGGTTTTGATCACCATGACAGTTCTGAGGAGTACTGCTCAAATATTTTGTAGGATGTCCCACTGTAGGATTTATTTGATGTATTATTTCTCATGACTTGACGGGAGTTATGGGCTTTGGGGAGGAAGACCAGAGAGGCAAAGTATCCTTTTACCAAGGGTACATACTAACAAGAATTATCTCTGCTGATAATGACCTTGATCATCTGCCTGAGGCAGTGTTTGGCAGGTTTTGCTAGTAAGGAATTCTTCCCCTCACCCTCTGCCTTTGCACACTGCACTCTTTGGAAGGCGGTCACTGTACAGGCCACGCCTATGGGATGGGGATGCATCGTCTTATTCGTTGAGGGTGAAATTAAGTATTTGGAAATTTTCTTCAAGGGAGATCTGCCTCTTCTCTCCCATTCATTTATATTTTCAGTCATTTATATCAGTATGGACCCATGAATACATATTTCTTTTATACTTTGGGTCACGTTCCAATACTACTTTATTTTGTAGCTCAGAGTGTTCCAGCTATACCTTTGGGAATTCTCTCAGTTGGTTCCTGTATACCCTTATCAATGTAGGTTTAAAAAAATTTTTTGAGCGCCTTCTTACTTTCTAGCAACACAAGATACTCCAGGCTCACCATGTATATTTCCTGTCCCAGTTCTAGAATTGGGTTTCTCCAAGGACCCTTGGCTCCTTATTGAAGAATGGCATTAGAAACCAAGATCTGGGTGCTAAGACGCTTGTTGTTACTGGCGTGTCATTGCTTCTAGGCCCTCTTAGCTTACAGAACAGGAAATACATGTGTGTATATTAACCTGTATATACATATGTATATATATGCATATCTACAAATACTTCTTTATGTAATCATCTGTATAAGCTACACATGAGTTCATACTAATGTCTCCAACTCTAATCCATTACCACATGAATCATTCCTGCTTCTTCTCCTTGACTATTTGTAAATTCCCACTCCATCGATAAGAAACTGGTCTCCCATCATCTGCCACCTATTTACTTGATTGTCCAATTCCAGTGTACATGTTTAGTAATATCAGAAAAACTGTTGCATGCCCCCCTGGGAAACAATTTTATTAACCAGAGTACAGTGTTTACGTGTACTTTTTTATGCCTTTAGTCTTACTTATTTCCAAAGTTGCTTAGATCAGCATCTTACCCCACTCCCTCCAGTGGGGTTGTTTTATTCATTTGCAATACAATTAAATTCTCTGCTACAGTCTGCATCCCCCCCATAGGATCCCCTGACCTCCTAGATGATTTTTAAAATTTTGTATATATTAAGGTTCACTGTTTGTGCTGTGAAGTTCCATTGGCTTTGACAAGTGCATACTATCATGCATGCATCATCATGGTACCACACTTTTAGGTGGTAAAGCTATTTAATAATTCACCCCTGCCCCAAGCCCCTGGCAACCACTCAGCTTTCTACTGCCTTCTAGAGACATTTTTACACATGTATACCAAGAGACACAAATGAGAATTCTCACAGAAGCAAAGAACTAGAAACAACCCAGATAGATGTCCATTGACAGGAGGATGGATAAATACATTGAACTATAGTGCAATAATGAAATCTCATACAGCTGTAAACATGACTCAAGTCCAGTTACACGTTACATGGATAAGTCTTAGGAAAGTAATACTAAGTGAAAAAGCAAGTGCCATGGGACCTTATAATACCATTTTTATGAACCTCAGATGCAAGTAAAACTAAACAATATATAATCAAACCAGCTACTTAAAAGCAAAGAAATGAAAAACACAAAATTTAGGATAGTGATTAGTCCTGGCAGAGGCAGGAGAAGGAGATGGGGGAGGAACAAACGCATAGAAGCAGGTCAGCACTGATGTTCTAGTTCTCGGGTGTAGTTCATAGGTGTTCATCATAGTATTATGATTTTAAATTTACGTTTGAATACACATGTATACATATATGTGTCAGATATTATATTAAATATTTTGAGTCGACGTACTCATACCTAATTTGTGGGATGCTGTGAGCATTAAATGAGATAGCATATGTAAAGTACTTAGTCTCCACCAATGACAACAACTGTGGTTGTATTATCACCTCCTTAGAAATCACGGTTGGTTATCTCTGCTCCATGTTGGGTCACCTCACATTAGGCCCTTTCTTGTAGGTGACCACCAGTGAGGGGTTATTTGAGTGTACTCCACCAACAGCTGAGATTCCACCATCAGCTTCATGGATTTGGGGAGCCAGAAGTGAGGTGAGAGGTCAGGTGCTACAGCCATTTGTTTTGCACTTGAGGAAAAAGGGGTCCAGGGAGGTAGACAGACATTCCTAAGACTAGCCAATTTTTTGCGAGGTTTCCAGGCTTGAACCTCTGTCTTCCAGACAGAAATTTCTAGAGCTGTTCTCTTGGATAAGGAAAACCTCCCAGTGGGTTAGTGGGTTAGACCCAATATTGCAGATGTGGCAGAGCTGAAAGGAGGTGTAGAGGATAACAGGAGACATTAAGGGGGAAAACATTCTTCTGCAAGTGTAGTGATTCTGATTTATTAGCCCATCCAGTGTGGTAACTACAGCAAGCAGTGGGAAACACCAGGATAGGGAAATGGGGACCGCAGGCAGCCTGTCGTTGGTGTAGTACCAAGCAATGGCCACATGATGTCACCAGAAGCCACTTTTTGGAAATAAGTCAACTAGGGCTCCCAGCCTATTTCTGCCCTTTCAGTGCCTAGCTAGCAGAAAGGGAATTTCCCTGGAGCTCTGAGCCGCCTCCATGCCATGGGGCTAACAAGAGAAGGAAACTGATAAGCAAGTCCTCAAAATAGCTTCAAAAGGGAAGGGTTTACTTAGACCAGCACTGTCCAATAGAAATATAATGTGAACCCTGATACAAGCTGAAAATGTAATTTTAAATGCTTTAATAGCCACATTAAAAGAAAATAAAAAGAAACAGATGAAATTAATTTTAATAATTTATTTTATTTAACTCAACATATTTAAAAATTATCATGTCAACATATAATCAATAGAATAATAGTAATGAGATACTTTATTTTTGTCTTGCTAAGTCTTTGAAATCTGCTCTGTGTGTTTTCTTTTAATTTTTATTGAAATATAGTTGATTTACAATGTTGTGTTAGTTTCAGGTGTACAGCAAAGTGATTCAGTTATACATATACATGTATATCTATTCATTTTTAGATCTTTTCCATTATAGGTTATTACAAGATATTGAATATAGTTCCCTGTGCTATACAGTAGGTCCTTGTTGGTTATGCTGCGTTTTAATTTACACTGACAGCCCATATCGATTCAGACCAGCCACACTTCAAGTGCTCAATGGCCACATGGGGCCAGTGGCCATCGTACTGGACAGAACTGAAACAAAGGCACACACACCAGCTCTGAGAAGCAGTTTACATACAGTGGAGGGATAGTCGGACCCAGGGGCATCCCAAGTGCAAGGCTGATTTGGCAATAGCACCAGGTCAGCCTGCACTCCCCCAGATTCCTTGCCACCTGCTGGATAATGCCTGAAATTCTACCGTCTGCTCCTTTGGGGCTTCATATCATTTAACCCCTAAATGTGACACACTCTTCTCTTTTTTTACTCACAGGCCAGAGACCTGGGATCTGAGTTTATGGAAGGACGTGGGCCAGGAGGTCCTCCCTCCATGGGCAAGGGTACAGACCCAGAGGACAGAGGAGCAGCTTCTCTGGCCCACCAGAGACTTGTCAAAGAGAGTCCAAGGCCCTGTAACCCTCTCTCACCCACCCCTACCCCCAGTTAGCTTTCCTGACCCCTCACAGGGAATGCTCAGGACAGCCGAGCTCGCCAGCCCTCCCATCAAACTAGCTTCTGGGCAGAAGTGCCAGAGGAAGACCAGCCCGCCTGCTCTGTGAGCCCAGTTCCTGCAATGCGTCTACCACCCTGGCCCAGGACAGCGCGTCTGCACTGGACGGGGCAGTCTCGTCCACAGGTGCTGGGCAGGTTCCCCTGGACAGAAATGGGAATGATGTCCCCATGCTTCCTCTCCAACCTCCCGCCCCCCGCCCCTACCCCTGCCTCCGCCTTGAGGGAGAATTTCAGTCTGGTGGTTTCTATAGGCCTTTGGGCCATTCTTCTGTAAGGACGCCTGTGGAGAAGGGAAAGGGGAACTCGATTTCCCAGGCTATTGTGGGACCTAGTAACATGCTATTATCTGGAGGAAATGTTGAACATTTCGGCTCCCAGGGCCAGACAGCCTACAGTGTGGAAATATCTGAATTTCTGGAGAGATATTGTTTTTCAGTGTCTGACACTGTGTTGACAGCCCACGGAGGAGGAGAAGGGCTTGCTTGCCGCAGTGGAATAGAAGCCACATTTCCTGAACAGCCCGCTCAGATCAGAGTGTTTTTAAAAGAATTAACCAACATTATGAAACAAAATGCTTGGGTACCCACAGCCCACGACAAACACAGCAGCCAGGGTAGAAATACAGATGCTGAATAAAGATTGGGAGTTCTGCGTGATGAAAAGGGTGGTGGCAGTGAGTGAAAAGGAACAAATAAAGCCAGCGAGGGAAAACAGTAGCTCTGGGCAGCACCACAGAGCTGAGACCCTCGTCCCACAGGACACTGCTCGCTCTGTCCAGCCTCCCCCCTACCCCACCTTCTCTCCCCTTGGTCCAGAACCTGGCCCTGCGGTATCGCCTCGACTCCACCCCACACTCCCCTCCCACCAACTGGAGGAAACCAAAGGACAGAAATTTAAAAAAAAATTTTTTTTTTGGCCATGGAATTCCTAGAGGAGGGAATGTTTTCTGGTGAGTAACATCTTCAGAAAAACAAAAAAGCTGACTCGGCAGCTGTTGCCAGAAACTTATCTGCAATATCAAGTGTGTCTTACTTGGTGACTTATCTGATTTGGAAACAAATTCTTCATGATGCAGCAAGAATCTCACGTGGCACCAAGTAAAACAACAACAAAAACAAAACAAACTTGTTGAAAATTTACAAAAGTTACACATGCATATTCATTCCCGTTTCCCCCCAAAGGTTCCTAGGAAAGAGTGAAATGGCAAAGTCTAGAATTCCTTTTAACTGTGCATTTGTGTTGTGTGTGTGAGTGTGTGTGTGTGTTGTCAGTGTCTGACCTTATAAACCTCTTCAGTTTTGACCGTGAAATATCACATGGCCTAACCCCCAAACCCTAACACTCCCACTGTTAAGAGCACTCCTATTTGGACACCTTAAAAAAAATACCCAGGAAAGCACCTGTTTCTGTATGATTTGTAAAAAGTTTTACTTTTAAAGGTAAGGTGTTTTTGAGTTACTGAAGCCTAGCTTAAACAAAACAAAGCACTTTGTTTTCAAAGCTTAACTAGACAAGAATTTGTTTCTTTTGAATAATAATTTTAAAATGTCAGCTATTTTCTTCCCAAATGATGAGGGGTATGTCATCACATAGCAGTAAAGACTGAAAATCCAACCAAATTAGGTCTAACAAAAAATGGCAGCCGGAGGAGCCTGAAATTGTAACCTATTCCCCAAGTCACTGAGAAATAAAATTAGGGCAAATTGAAGGGTGAGGAGAGTAGCAGTAAAGTATCCAGGTTTTGACTCTACAAAACCCCTAAAAGGCCCAATGATTTCTGGAGGAAATTTCCAAAAGCCTCAATCATGAGTCACTGTAATTTGCTGCCCTCTGAGCCTCCACTGGTTTTGGCAGACTTCAGTGTCCCATATCTTCAGCCCAGCAGTAGTGGGGAAGCTTCAGCTGGGAGAGGATGGGGGTGAGGGGATGGGTGGTGGTGAAATTGCCTTATAAGGAAACTTTAAGTCCTGGGGAAGGCCTGGTGTTTCATCAAACTAGAAAAATGTTAAAGACCTGAGACCTCTTGCCCCTCCCATTGACAGTTCAGAGACAGAGGGGAGTTAGGGATGTGTGTTCCCTAACAGGACATCCTTCTATTTAAGCGTGAAGGGTAACCAGGGTATAACCCTCCTAACGGCTATGTCTTAACCAAGCTCTGGAAGATGGAAGACACCCAGATCACAAAGGTCAGACCTTGATGTGAGCACACCGTGGAGCCTGTCGGAGCCTGGAGGAAGCAGAATCCACCACAGGGGTTGCCACACCCTGGGAATCACTAACTTCCCACTTTACAGGTGATGGGCTCCAGTGTCAGAGAGGGCAGTAACGTTAGGACTCCCAGCCAGAATTAAACCCAGGTGATTTACAGGGGATGGGGGCAGGACCTAGAGTCCCCACCTTACACCTGGCCACTCAGAGCTGGGGCTCTGCAGCAGAAAGGACGGCTGTTCCCTGGGATTCTCTTAGACTCGCACATCTGGGCTCAGCATTGGGCTGTCTGGGATGTGCTTCCTGGCACATAATGACCACCATCAAGATTATTATTGGCATTAGGCATTTATATGACACTTAATATTTTCAAAGCATTGTGCTGCCATTTAATTAGTTTTCCCTTGCAACATTCCTGTCGAGTCCACACTTGATAGCTGGGAGACTGACAGGGGGTTGGGGTGCAGGGAGAGATAAATGCTAAAGGTTGATGGAGAAGAGGGGATGGCAGCACTGTCTCTTGGCTTTCCTTCTCTCTGGTGACCCAGCCAAGATAAATAACCTCCCCTACTCCCTGCAGATTCTGCACTCCCAACCCCCAGAACCCCACAGTCAAGGTAACTGTAACCTCCAGGACGGAGCGGGGATTCGGAGAGGGGGGGGGGGAGGGGGGGGGAGGAGAATCTCTTTGGTGTATTTTGCCTCAAGGTTCAGACACCTTTCCAAAAAAAAAAAAAAAGTCAAGTTCAAGTTCACATTCATTCATAACTGCAGACACCTTCAGTCTCTTTCCAAATCTCCATTAAAGCAAACTGTGAATTTATAGGGTTGTGATTCCCAGACCCAGGGCAGCCTTGGATAGGATAGGAAGATTTTAGCATCTGACGAGTCCTAATTAAGTTTGTTAAAATAGAGTGGCGCTGGCCAGCGGACCTCAGAGTTGGGCTGTGAAAGGGGCAGCTTCTCCGCTCACTGATCATTGGAGAAGTGGCTTCACTGGGGAAGCCACAGATCCCACCTTAGAGACAAGACCTCACAGCAAGGCCTCTAGTTCTGCTCCTGGGGCTCAAGGAGAAAGCTCCGGGGAAGAGATAGAGGAGGGAGCCATGGCTGGAAGACTAAAACCCCAGGCGGTTAGCTTCGGAACGCACCAGCCCGGGCCGACACCAGCCCCCTCCTCTCAGCCCACCTGCGCTTTTCTGAAGCGAGCTGAGGGCACCTCCTTTTCCTCTGCCTGGAAAGCCCTTTCACCAGGGCCCAGGGGAGTTGGAACCAATGGCAACCCCTTCTGCGAAGCACCAGCTACAGGTTCTCGGGGCGGCAAAGTTTCCCCTTGCCTGCAGGTGACCTGGAGCCAAGGTAGAGAGGGATGGACCTGTGTCTCCTGGCGCTTCTTATCCTAGGTCCCCTCCTTCCCTCCCGAGAGAGATTCGCGTCCTTTCCTCCCCATTCCCACACTCATCCTGGTCAAGGGAGCTCCAAGACATGGGAAGGGCTGCTGGGGCCTGGGAGGGGAGCGATCCCGAGGAGTGACGGCTGGGAAAGGCTGGGTCCCCGGGGTTTTGCCACTGGCCTCAACCGCCGCCAGGACGCCCAACACCTGAACCGGACGGTTGAGGCGCAGGTCTGAGGAAGCCCGGAGACTTGTCCTCTGCGTGGGACCCGAGCGCCCTGCGCGTCCCGGCCGGGGTCCTCGTCCGCTGCCTGAAAGCAAGCGTGTAAAGGTCTGGGCCTTGGCGATCACCCTCGCAGCAGCCGAGACCAGCCACTGAGCGTGGCACCAGCTCCGACCTGCCTGGACCAGCTGTTCTGCCCCCCGCCGCCCGCTGCAGCCAACCAAGGCCGAGTCTGGGCCACTTCCGAGGTCACTAAGCTCGGAAGCGCGAAGAAAGAGAACCAACACCAGCAATGAGTGGCTGCGGCCTCCTCCGCGCTGCGCCCCGGCGGGGCTGTCCGAGTGATGGAAACGGAAGGCCATCTCCCCGGAGAGGATTCCAGCCCCTGCAGGGGACGGGAGATCTGCCTACCCCGGGGAGGGCCTGGAAGCCCGGGCTGAGGGCTCCCCTGAAGGAGCCCCGCAGCCAGACTCTGGCCCAGGGCCGGAATCCGGCCCGCCTTGAGCACCTGGGAGCGCTGAGGCCTCGCGTCGGTGCGGGGGGAGGAAAATGATAACCTGCGTCCTCCCTGGGGCCTATGGGCGACTTCGAGAGTGCCCTGAGCGGATTGCCCCCTTCTGGCTCCTCCAGAGCTGCGGACAGATTCTGCTTTCTATTTTCCACTTGCTAGGGGCATGCCCTTGGGCTACTTTACGACTCTCCGTGCCTCAGTTTCCTTCTTTGTAAACCGGAGAGGAGAAGCTACATATCTCAGTAGGTTACTGTAAGGATTAAATGAGCTAACCTAGGTGGAGAGCTTCGAGCTGCGTCCAAAGCACACCCGATGTCCGCTGGCTATCCACTCCTCAGCGTCCTAGCTTCTCTTTTGGAGATAGGGGACCTTTAATCCATCTCTCTCTCTCTCTCTCTCTCCCCTTCCCCTTCCCCCCCATCTCTCTCCTTATCGCTCTGTCTCTCCCGATGGCTCTGTAGACCGGCAACATCTGAGTGAAGTGTGAGAAACGTGCAAAGTAAATCCGTTCCTTTTCTTATGTCTGTCCCACCACAGAGGTTAGCCTGAGCTGTGCACACTGGAAGCGGCGTTTTCCGCCCCAGCGCGGACGAAGTTCCCGTGTCTTGGTCAGCTCTCCGCAGTGCACTCGTCACTGGCGTCTTGTGATTCCTGAAATCTGGGTTTCTTGGCCCGCCTGGGACAGTCCAGGAGGTGGTGGGATGGACACGGAATCCCTGCCATTCCTCGTTCCGCCGGGAGACAGTGCCCACGCGGCCACCCCCGCTCAGCCCACAGCGGCAGCCCAGGGCTCCCCTCGGGCCCCAGTGCGTGGGCCGTGCGTACTAGGCCCAAGCCTGGAGTTCCCATCTCCCAGGCCGACCTGGCTTAGCACCGTGGCAACCAACAGGGCTTCAACACCGAGGCCAGGGGGCGCAAAGTTCAGAATTCCACGGGTCAGTTGTGAGGGGCTGGGAAAGCGCCCTTGCTGTGTGAGTTCCGTGGAGAACCGGGACCAGCAACCTCCCCTCCCTCCCCACGCCGGCCACTAACGCGACTCGACCTCGCGGAAGCGAGAGAAAAATTCTGAGCCGCACAGACCGCCAGGACGTCAGGGCTACGCCACCAACGGACCCCTCAAGGCCTCGTTTCACGTTCACCAGGACAAGTGACCAGACCCTTGATTTTCCCATCTCCAGATAAGAACACTAACCCTTGGCCCTGAATCGCACTGTGCGCTGGTTGTCAAGACGCTGAAATTCACCACTTCCGAGGAGCCGGCAGCCCATAACGATTCCTGGACTCGCGGATCGAAAGACCAGAAGCGTCCCCTCCATTCCGAAAGCAATGGGTCCCAGGTTCAAAGCGGCAGCCCCTCTGGGTGTCCCAAGGGGAGTTTCTATTCCCAGAGGAGGGGATGCGCGCCTTCGCTCAGCTGTCGTCGGATGCAGCCGATCCGGCCTTGCGCGCTGCCACTGGCCACTCAGGAGCTGAGGACGAGGCTAGCGGGCCTGCCTGCTGCTCTGTCAGGTGCGGACCGTTTGGGGGCTCCCCAGTCTGCACGTCTAACCTGGGCAGAGGCAGGCTGTCTCAAGCTCGAGCTCCAGGCCTTGCGGAAAGGACCCGCAGCCGGAACCCTCGCTTCCCTCCGCTACACAAACCCGGAACTCCAAGCAGGAGTCATAAGAGATCTCCGGGGAACTAGAGCAAAATATTGTCTCCCACCCCCTCTTTCCGTTCTTCATTAATTTCATGGAGAGTTCAAGGGGAACTGGCTTAAGGTCTGAGCTATCCTACATTGGTCTCCACGCCCGCCTGTTCTGCTCTTGCGACACCGTCTATCAAGGAGCCTCCGGTCAGGAGCTACCCCCTACCCCACCCCAGGGGTCTCAGAGTGTCCATGGCTTCAGCCGTCTCTCTAGTTCCGTCTAGCCTCTGTCCTTCCGGGTCCTCTCTGACACTGGCCGCAGTCCAGGGCCTGGGTCTTCTCTCCTAACCCTCCCACATGAGTGTCCATTATGTTTTTCCTGGCCCCATGACACCAGTCCTCCCCAGCAGTGTCCACACTGCAAAGTGAACGAAGTTTTCCTGTTAGATTCTTTTTTTTTTTCAAGTTTAAGTAAATGGGCATTTATCAGGATTATTCGGGCCAAGGACCATCCTGACCCCACTCAAATGAAATCTTTGGACAACTGAGAAAACAGTAATATTAACTAAAGCAGGTATACATTAAATATGTATAAGAGATTAGGATATAAATGGCATATAAAGGTCCAGAATCTATTAAGAGCTAGAAACAAATACAAGACACAGGTGTCTACATATACTGCTTAGATTCAATGTTAGATTCAAGGTCAGAGTTGAGAGGGGATCAATATAATCCAGTGCTCTCAGTTTAGGAGCAAGGAAACAGGCCCGGAGAAAGCCAGGGGCCTTCCCAAGTTCGCATGGCAGGCAGAGGCGTCAAAGGAATCCAGTCGTGACTCCCAACGCAGGGCCCATCCCACTGCAACTCAGGCGTTTCTGCTTTAGGAATCACAGAGCAAAGAGCCCCTCATAGTCTTTTCTCTCCACTTTAGCTCTCACGAGGCGAGGAGATTCCAAGAAGGATCCCCTTCCGGGAATCCCGTAGTCTGTCCCCAGTCAGGTGTCGACTGTCAGGAAAGGTTCTGGTTCTCCCGGCCCTGGGAGTTCAAATCCAACCTCCCCCCAACAGCCTCGCGGGCCGGGAAGCTCCACACGGGTGCAGTTCTCCGAGAGCATCGATAGGTGGCGCGTTCCTCACAGGAAAACCGGCCGGGAATCCGCCCGCGCCCGTAAGACCCGGCTCCCTGCCCTACCCACCCGCCTAGGGTCCCTCTCCCGAAAGAAAACGGACAGAAAGGGGGTGCAGCCGGGGGACTCAGGCTGGGTGTCGGAGGGTTTGAAAAGACCCTAGAAACCCTGATTCTAGCTCTTCGGCTCAGAGTGGCCTCACGCTCTCTTTTAAGAGGCCAAAGACCTTTGAGGGCAGAGGGTAAGGCTCTGATCACTTGGCCAGAGAAAACACCGGGACCTAACAGGGTCACCCCCTGTTGGGGTGTAGGGGGCGTTATCTCCCCTCAACGAGCGCGTCCACGCACCCGCTCGTTCACGCACGCTCGGCGGCTGCCCTCCTCTGCCACTATCCCCAGGCCCCATTCTTCCGCCTACTTTTTATTTTTTTTTCTTTTAATATTGGGGCAGGGGGGGAGTAGGGAAGCCCGGCGCTTTTTCAATTGCGACGATAATTGTCCTCGAGATGGGTTTCTTAATCTGCTCATCCATTATTGACTTCTCTTCTAATATTTGGTTTTGCCGCTTTGATCGCCAGAAGATCACAGACTTGACTCCTTTGCATAACAATTTTGGGGCGGGCGTCCTTGGTGCGGGAGGGGAGGGACGTGCCTGGAATGGCTTTGGGGTCCGTATTCCATCCCTCCCCCCGCCCACTGCCCGTGAGGCCAGCCTTCCTCTCACTGACCTCCCACTCCTAACAGCACCATTCACGCCTGGAAAGTTCTGAAGGCGAGGGGGGGTGTGGAGAGGAAGCAGCTAGACCCAGCCCCGCCTCCCCCCCACCCCGTGGGAGCAGGAACAGTAACGCCCTCCAGTGGGACCGACGAGGGGAGGGATTGTGTTTCCCCCTCGCCTCCCACTGCATTCCCAGCCCCAAGAGATGCAGTCTCTTCTATCTCACAGACAGATTGGGGAGAGAATGCACCTTACTTGGAGGTGAATGGAATGGGGTTGGCAGGCGCGGGAAGGAGACCACGCTCTCATCTGGCACTTAGGGCGAGGGACAAAACTCAGATGTCCAAGGTTCCTGATGGCCTCTGTGGGACCCTGACCTAGTCCCTTCCCCGCTCTGGGCCTCAGTTGGCTCATCTGTGGAATGGGCTTTTGGGCTATTCTCTCCCCGAGGTCCCTTTGATGTTGACCTTGCCACGTGTTGCCCGCTCTTCCCCCAGTGGGGCCTTAGGACTTAGGGATTGCACAGGTGGGTTTTGGTGGGGAACAGAGAACCAGTGGCTATTTTAATCAGGATTTAAACAACTACTTCCCCCTGCCTTTGCGTAGTTCAGTGATGGGGGCGGAGGAGTGGTGGTAGGGGAGGTTTGGGGTCAGAGCCCTCTGATCGCTGCTCTTTCACACACCTGACTTGCAGAGCCTCGGTCGGAGGGAGTTGCTCTCAGGTTCCCAGCTGGCACACAAACGCACACACGGAGACTGTACACAGGGCCACGCACAAGCACAGCCACCGGCGCAGAGCCCATGCACACACTTACACTTGCACACACGGACACAGCGCAACCACGCAAGGGTTAGAGGGACACGAAAAATGCACACAACCGTTTCGTGCCCACTGGCACACACGTACACACGCACCCACCTGGGGCCTCTCACACACACAGTCACGTACAAACACGCAGGCTCCCGGCCGCACGGTCGCCCCCCACTCCGGTTTCTGCAGGAGCAGGGGGACAGGGAAGGTGGCCGGAGAAGGCCTCGACACTGCAGTGACCCCTCCCCCCCACCGCCGACCTCCCCCGCAAGCGATCCAGTCTGAGCTCGGAGGTGGGGCCGGGGGCTGGGGGGAGGCACGCGGGTGCTCCCCCCTCTTTCCCTCTCCTCTCCCAGGCGCGCCAGACTTCCCTTCCCCACCCGCCCCACTTCCAGCCCAAACTTTTCCCTCCCTCACCTCCCCACCAGTCCCCCGCAGCGCCGATCTCGGTGGGAACCCGGAGTCCTCCCCGCACCCTCCCCGGGAAGGGGGTCGGGAGGCTACACCCCGGAGAACCAAAGGGGGGCGCGGCCTGGCTCGTGCCCCGGGGCTAGCGGGGAGGGCGGCGGGAAGGCGCCGGCCGGGAGCAGGAGCGCCGAGAGCCGGGTGCGCGGACTTCTGCTTCCTCTTCCCGGGTCAGTGGGAGAAGAGCCCTGGGACCAGCCCTCAACCCTGTAGGAGTCGAGGGAAGAAGGATGACTGCTAACTCTGGGGCGAGCCAGAGAACACGGTTTTGGAACCACAGGGGCACTTCTATGCAAAGGACTTGGATATCGTGGGTGATTTCTTCTTTTCTTGAGTTCTTTTTTTGACCACACCTTTGGAGTTGGGTCTGGACCTCCCGGGGAGCACGGACTCAGCCGAGGGGGGGGCAGCAGAACCCGGAAGCCACGCTGGTGTCTCTCACTCGCTCTCAAAGCGGTACCCACGGGCGTGCACACTCCCGAGGCCAGTCGGTGTGGACCCCGACCCGCGCCGAGCCGGATCGAGGCGGGAGCCGCCACTCGGACAGGTGGGGACCTGGGTGGGCAGGGGGCCCCCTAGGCCTGGGGTCGCCAGGCTCTGGGAACCTTCTGGGGAGGAGGAGGGAGTGAGAGAAGGCGAAAAGCAAAATAAAGGAGAGAAGAAAATTCGAGCGTAGCAGCTGAATTTACTCTGGGTTTTTTTTAGGCGGGGGAGGGTGCGAACATTAGGGTTTCGATTCTGGGGTTTGGGTGGAATTCAATGTAAGGAGAAAAGCAGGATGTCTGATTAAAGTGAAAAATATAGAGAGGAGTGTATGTAGTCGCCTTGCTTTTGGGAGCCATGAGCTCTAAAATTCCCGGCTCCGGGGGGCCTGGCTGGCTGCGTGGTACAGCTTTAGGGTGGTTTGGGGATACCGAGGAGAAGGTGAAGGCTCCTTTCCGTAATCCGAGCCGAGGGGCCCTGCATCTCGCTCCCCAACGACCCCGAGCAGCCCTAAGCCGACGAGTCAACCTGCCGGCCGGCAGCGACGGGTCTGGTGTCTGTGCCCTGGTGTCCGGGATGTCAGGAGCCGACCCCGTGCTCAATTTTCGGGAGTCACTGAGATGTTTCCCCCATTTCCCATAGTCAAGCGGAGAAAGGGCTTAATTTTCTCTGCTTGTCCGGCTTTAAAGGGGAAAAAGCACACCAAAACAAAAACTGACTCTAGAACAAAAAAATCCGTGCTGTGAACTGCCCCTCCCTCGGATAAATGGGAGAAAACCCTGAGGGGAGGCAGGATGGTAGGGGCATAAATCCAAATATTGAAATCCCCAAAGGTGACAACCTCCCACAGGAGGCTTTTGGGTGGCTTTCTAGGAACCTGGACATTTATAGCTGTACTTCTTGCACACAGAAAAAAAGAGAAATTCTCCCTGCCTCGCCCCCCCACCCTAATCTTCTAGGTTATCTACAAATAAAGCAGCCGCCCCAATTTCTAGAGTCAACAGAACATTTTATTTCTAGGGTTTGCCTCCCACGCACTGCCCCACCCACCTCAGCTTTATCCCTTCCCCTGCCTCCTCCAGTTCCACTCCAAGCTTCTGGCAGAACCAATACCCAAGGAATCCCCCTGCACCCACCCACCTCCACATTATTATCGCCTCCAAATGAAGACCAAAACCCCAAGCGCTAATTGAATTAGTCTATTGAAAGGACTGTCAGGTAACAATGACGTGGCCCGAGGCCCTACATTTCCCAAGGTCTATAGGCTTTGGGGACCTGCGATGTATAGTCTGACCTTCCGGCTCATAATAATACCGCAGCACTTGTAGCAGAAATCTCCTCGCATTCACTCCCAACAAAACCTCTGGTCACCCAGTCCCCGTAGGAAGGCTGCCCGCTATTGTGTTACGACAACTCATTCATGTCCCGCTCCACGAGGCCCCACCGCCATCTGATCTACACTCGAAATGCGATTACCACCATGTGCATGCAAACGCTCGCACTCTCGGCCCAACGCACGCACGCCTGGCCAGGCTGCGAGGTTTTCTTTCACAATTCTCCTCCTCACAACCATCCACAAAAGAGAGGTGGAAGCAGGCAGGACCGTGACATTTGTCTCTGCCTAAACGAAATCCAAACTTCTGTGGAAATGTGAGATGGAGGGAGACTTCTCTTTTCTGAACAGCATACACCCAAACCCTCAGGAAACACATTTCTCCATGCCCAACTGGTGGTGCAGACTCGGGGGTACACACTGATGTGTACATACACGAGCCTCCAGCCATGCACACAAACACACAGACACACAAACAGTGCTTTTATGGACTCACTTCTCTCTCTTTGGTTCTCACATACACAAGCAAATAGACACGAATCCAGGCTCCTACCCCTCACAGCCAAGGGCCACTCTCCACATCCATAAGTAGTTTTTGCAAGATTGGGAAACAAAGGAACAATATCCCAGCCTTCACTGTGAGAAGCACTCATCACGCCCCCTCATCATTTTGACCCCCACACTTCTCTAGCATCCCCCGGACGCACAAATACTCTCCCCTCGGTTTGGCCAGGTGCCTTTCGCTCAGTGGAAGGCCCTGGTTAGCTGCAATAGAGGAAGTCTGGGAGTGGGAGGGAGGCAGGAATTTTGGGGGGTCCCCCTGTCTTTCTTACCCCACCCTCCGCTATTGAAAGCCTCTTTGGGCTCCCTTCTTCCTTCAGTGAAGTAGGGAAAGAAATGCCCCCTTTGGCATTTAAAGTTCTTTTATTTCTGGTCATTCTCCACTTTTATGTGGGCTGGGTATGGAAGTGGAACTTGGGGACAGTCAATTTATTGCAGAGGTATAGCTAGGTCAGTGGCCTCCTGTGGGCCATCTTGCCCCAGCAGAGCTGCACAGCTCAGAACTTCAGGTAATGGAAATGGGCACCGTGTGTCTCCAGACTTCCATATCTTTGGCCCAGGAGCAGAGGGCATTTGGAGAAAAGGGCTCCATTCCATTTGCGTAAATTCTCCCAACCTGCTTCCTGTCAGTCCACCTCCCTACCTGGACTCTATCAAGTTGGAAGAAATGCCTTAATTCTCAAAGGCACAAACCAGTACCCCAAAAAGGACTGCCACAAAAGTGTACTCACATGTGCACACACATTGCTCCACACACACCTAACCCCTTTACCCACATGCTTGTACATACAACTCACCCTGCCCGTATTTGCTCACCCACAGGCACAGTCCTGGGCTCACTCCGAGTCCTCTGGACCCTCACACACCCACCTGGGTCAACATTTGCTCGCTCTGACACCTTACTGTCAGGCTTGCCAGGACACCAAACCGCTAACACCGAGTTCCCAATAATAGGTCCATTTTCAGGAGGTAGAGGAGGGCGTGGGCTCGGAGGGGGGTCACGGAGAGCAGGAGGCTCTGGGTGCCGAGCATCCGGCGAAGGCCTGGCCTGGGGGAGGACCGGGGTGGGGGGCGAGCCAGCGCGCCGAGCGCCGGCGCCTAATCCAGCCGGAGCTCGCGGGCTGCGGGGGCATTTATCATCCCATTACTGTAACAAATCCGGGCTCCACTACATGAAAGGTAAAATGAATTACCGACGTTAAGCCGTCAATAAAGTCATTTCTGTAAATGGTGTCTCCAAAGGGCCGCCGCATTATTCAGCTGGCTTTATCAGCTGGCTGGAAATTACGTGGAGGAGCCGGGCCGCGCGGCGCGCGGGGCCGCTCACTTTGATTAAGCGTCTTGCCAGCGCGATGTGACAGAGCTTTTGACCAGGGTTTTATTCACAAGCCTGTGATGAACGCCAAGCTGATCAGGCGGAATGAAGAGTAATTAAAACCTATAAATTATCTTCCGCAGCCCTTCTCGAGGCGTCTCCTGCAGGCGAGATAAGGCGTCGAGACCCTATTTACGGCGCTGAAAGGGACCGCAGCGCACAAAAGCTACGCGGCTAAATAGGATATTGATAGTGTCCTAATTAGAATTTAATTAAGTACCCACGCTCGCTTGCGGGATAAAGATTTCAATTTTGCGAACTTAAATATAAATAAAATCCCACCCCCATTTCGGGGAGAAAGGGTGGGGGGCACCGGGAGATTTCGGGGAGCCCTTGGGTGTAGAACTGAGGAGGGCCCCGGGAGACTCCCAGGTGCAGTTGGGGGGGCGACTTGGGAGGTTTGTGTAGATCACGTCGGGCCTGCTTTAGCGCAGCGTTTCAGAAAGTGGTTCTCGCTGCCCCCGAGCCGCAGAGAAGGTCCAACTAGGAACTCTGGGAGCCCGAGTTTCAGAAGACCCTCGGCTGACCCGAAGATGCAGCCAGCTATACGAACTCCCGCTCTCCACCAGCCCCTTTGAGAAACTTCGGCTAGTGCGGTGGTTCGGCTTATTGTGATTTTCGTTTTATTTTCTTCCTAATCCTCTGTGACTTTTCTGGGTACAGGGGATTATTTTGCATGTTTCCGCTAGACGACATCCCCAAAGAGATCCTTTCTCCGCTGTCCCAGTTAAGGATGGTGGTCAGAGCCAGAGGCTCGCTGGAGCTCCGAGACAACATCCCCGCGGAGGCCTCAGTTGCTGGAGTTTTTTTAGCTACTCTCGAACCGAAGGCTTCAGCATACAGTCGGATCCTGGCCCTCCAAAAAGGCTCGGCAGACAAACCCCGCCGATGTCCAATGCCTCACTTTCCCCTACTCTGTCCCTCGCAGTGGGAAAACTTTTGGGGTGCCTCGACCAGGAAACAGTGAAAAAGAGCCCAGCGACTGGAGATGAATCTCCGTGAGCGTGGGAGCGGCGGGAGCCCCTGCAGTTCCCCCCAAAGCTTGGGAAGAATATTCTGGGCTAGAGCGAGAGGCCTCCACGAAGTCGGGAGCAATCCTAGGAAAATCTGGGCCACCGGGGGAAACTCGCTGTCCAGCAGGCTAGGGCAAATACCTGGGGTGCAGTACTTTTGTTTGATTTCACTTTGCAGGGAAATCTAACACGGAGGTTGCCCTGAGCCAAAAGCCGGGGCCTCGCGGGTATCCGCACCCTGACTTGCTTGGCCTAGGGGCCGATGGGACAGCTTCGACTCCTGCGGCCAGGGAAGGACTGGTGCTCGGGCTCTCTCGTGCCCTCTGGGCCTGGCTTTACGGCAGCAGAACAGCTCTTGGGGGTTGTCGAAGGTCCCGCCAGGGAAAGGCATGGGTACGGATATCCCGGGAAGGACACGCAGTGCAGCCGGCCAGCATACACTACAGACCTTCAAACAGACGGTGCTAGCTAGGCACAGCTGGCCTCGGGGTTTGCTATTTGTTAAAAATAAACTGCTCCTCTGAAAGTAACCAAATCTAGGTCTGTTTCACATCTCCGACCCTCCTCGTCTCACCCCTCCCCCTCCACTACACACACACACACACACACACACACACACACACAACATACACCATACAGGCACACCCCGACAGAGACAGCAACCTTTCACCCTTAATAACAGCAAAAAAAAAGCCAGAGCAATAAAATAAAAGGCTGCTTCTTAGGCATGGGGGTTGCCAAAAGAGCCGATTCCCCTGTCTCCTGACCCTGCGCCTGGCGCGCACGCACCCGTAATCCTGCATTTCTCCAACAAGTTGTTTATGGAGTTGCTTCCCTATTTGTCTACACCCCGAAATTCAACCCTCCTCGGTCTCCTTTGCCCGTTCCTCGGTCTTGGCCCGAAAGAGGGGGAGGGGCTCGGGTGCGGGGTGGGGAGGGCGGGCCGGACACGCGGGGCCCGCGCCGCGGCGCCCCCTGTCCACCAGCGGCCGCCGCCCCCGGATTATTTATCCTCAAAGTCCCGAGCGCGCCTATTGGGCCGAGGCCCGGGTGTCAGCGCGAGTCCTGGCTCGCCATTGGCCCCGCACACGTGCGGCCCTGACTCACGTGCTTCCGGTTTGAAGGCAAAAAGTGTGCCTGGGTGATTTTTTTTTTAAGCGAGAGAGTTTGAGCAAAGATCCGAGCTGTCAGAGATTTGAAAAAAAAAAAAAAAAAAAAAAAAAAAGGCAGCCCCGGCGCTGGCGGAGACGCGCTCTCCCTGCAAAAAAAGCAAAGGCGATTAAAGGCGCTGCCAGCCTCGCGCTCTGGGCACAGCTGAGCGTGACACTCGGGGAAGTCAAACCCCTCAGTACTGCCTAGGAAGATGGCTAGACTTTAAAGACTATTTTTTATCTTTAAGAAAAAAAATCTTGGAGATTTTTTCTTTATTGCTTTCTTTTTCCTTTCCTTTTTTTTTTTCCTCTCTTTTTGGCCGTGGCTTACTCCCCATTTAAAACAAATCATTGAATCTGGTTGCAGAAAGAAAAAAGAAATAGCCAAGTGTCTCCATATCTGGATGTCTACAAATTAGAGGGAGAGACAGCGAGATCTGCTCGATAAGAGCGAGCGATCCAGGCCAGGCGCCTGGGCTTTTCTTTCTGCACCCGCCCCGTGCCTTCGCTGGGGCTTCGCCGGCCTCCTTCTTCCGCGCACCCCCACGGGCCGCTGGCAAAGTGGGGTGGGGAGCGAGGCGGGGGGGGCGGGGGCCGGCGCGGCGGCCGAGGCGGCGGGGCGGCCGAGCATGGAAGAACAGCAGCCGGAACCTAAAAGTCAGCGCGACTCGGGCCTCGGCGCGGCGGCGGCAGTGGCGGCGGCGGCGGCCCCCGGCAGCCTCAGCCTGAGCCTCAGCCCCGGCGCCAGCGGCAGCAGCGGCAGCGATGGAGACAGCGTGCCGGTGTCTCCGCAGCCCGCGCCCCCCTCGCCGCCCGCGGCGCCCTGCCTGCCGCCCCTGGCCCACCACTCGCATCTCCCCCCGCACCCCCCGCCCCCGCCGCCGCCGCCGCAGCAGCATCTCGCGGCGCCTGCTCACCAGCCGCAGCCCGCGGCCCAGCTGCACCGCACCACCAACTTTTTCATCGACAACATCCTGAGGCCGGACTTCGGCTGCAAAAAGGAGCAGCCGCCGCCGCAGCTCCTGGTGGCGGCGGCGGCGGCGGCCGGAGGAGGCGCAGGAGGAGGTCGGGTCGAGCGTGACAGAGGCCAGACCGGCGCAGGTAGAGACCCTGTCCACCCGCTGGGCACGAGGGCGCCAGGCGCCGCCTCACTCCTGTGCGCCCCGGACGCGAACTGTGGCCCACCCGACGGTTCCCCGCCAGCCACCGCCGGCGGAGCGAGTGCGTCCAAAGCTGGGAACCCGGCAGCGGCGGCGGCGGCGGCGGCTGCGGCGGCCGTGGCAGCGGCGGCGGCAGCAGCGGCGGCCAAACCTTCGGACAGCGGCGGTGGCAGTGGAGGCGGCGTGGGGAGCCCGGGAGCGCAGGGTGCTAAGTACCCGGAGCACAGCAACCCGGCCATCCTGCTAATGGGCTCAGCCAACGGCGGGCCCGTAGTCAAAACTGACTCGCAGCAGCCCCTCGTGTGGCCCGCCTGGGTCTACTGCACGCGCTACTCGGATCGTCCGTCCTCCGGTGAGTACCCAGCCCCAGGCTGCGCCGTGCCTTTCGGCTCCGCGGACGCCGCCCCTAGAACTCTTAGCCTCCGGGTTGGGGAGAGCATGCCGGATCTCGGGCGTCCTCTTCTCTCACGCCTGCTTCCTCCTCCTTGACCTCGGTCTCAGTCACAGTCGAGCCCCTGGATTCTGCGGCCACCTCCCGGGAGGCTACAGCTCATGGCACGGGAAGCTCGAACCTTCGGTTTTGAACTCCGAGCACTTCCGGCCTTTTTTGTGTTTTACCTTTATTATTCTTAAGAAAGACACAAGCAGTCGTTGCTTCTCCGTCCAGGGAAAGGGGTTTTTAGAATCAGCGAGAAGGTGGGCCTAGAAATCTGGGTCTGAAATCCCGCCAGCCTGGTTCTGCGGAGGCCGAAATCGAGCAAAGCTTTGATTAGAGTAATAATTTTCACTTTGTGTTCTTACAGACACAAACAGCATATCGATATTTTCTGCGGAGAGCTCACTTGCATACAGATAGATTTAAGGAGACACAGGAAGACAGAGAAACGCGTCAGATCGTCCCTCTTCCCCAGGCCGGGTAGCCAAGAGAGTCTGACCCGGGTGGGTGGAATTCAGGGAAGGGCAGTTGCCGAAACGGTGGGTGCCGAGAGCCCCTGGCTCCTGGTTTTCTAGAGCTGACAGACAGTGGGAGAGAAGACAGGCCAGGCTCAGGTCAGAAAGCCGGGCCGAGGGCATGAGAGCCCCCCTCCGCCCCAGCTTCTCCGGAGCACGCCTCGCACATCCTCCCGGCCCTGCCCCTTCCTTCTTTCACTCCTTCCTTTCGCACGTCTGCCAGATAGCAGATTTCTGTCAGCCATAGGCCCGTTTTTCTCGATTTTCCTTCGGCCCTTTACCCACATACTCCTTGCGCTTCGAGAACCCCAAGCTGAGACCTACTGTGGGACAGCCGCTAGGCCCCGGGAGAGGAGACTGCGGCCTGCCCGCCTCCCCGGACTGCAGCTCCCGGGAGACCGGTGGGCGCCACGAGGAGGGCGGCAGGGGTTCTTGGCCTCCGATTGGGGTTCCGGCCACCTGGGTCTGTCTGGCAGGAGGCCGGGCCCGGCGTAGCGGTGCGCCGCTCTACTCTGGCTGGTCTCTGCCTCCCCACCGCTGCCGGCTGGGCGCGGATCGGTGCGCGCTATCAGCCCCCGCCATCTCGAGCCCCGTTATTGACACGTCGGGCTCCCTGAACCTCCGAAAAGCTGCTTTGATTGACTCGCCTGATGGATAGAGTGATTGAGCTGTCAGGCCGTGAGGCTCGAGCTGGCCAGGAGGCTACGATTTTATTACAAATGTTCCTGCTTTTGCGCGCGCGCGCACACACACACACGCACACACACAACAACACCACACTAACCACGTCCGGGACGCACAACGCGCAGCGGGGTCTTTCTGAGGATGTACACATTTCCTGGGCCATCTCTGCTCGCTAGGCTAATGACCACACTAAACCAAGGCCTTCCTGCCGTCCCACCCCGCCTCCCAGTGCTTTCTGCACCGGGCTCAGGAGTGGGCTTTGTCTTTGTTCTTGGCTGCTTTTCTTCTTACGAGCCTGGGGAGGCAGGGTGCTGACTCCTTCTCCTGCATGGGCAGTTCAGGGAGACGAACCCCAGCCCAGACCTGCGGGTCGGCCAGGCCTGGACTCTTTTGTCACAGGACAGCTGGTGACCCCAGCGCTGGTCTGCCCCAGAAGCCAGCTGCCCAGTTTGCCCCTCTGTTGCTAGCTTTGGAGATGCTGGGGAAGACCCTTCTTCCAGACAGTTTTATAGATTAACAGCCCTGACAGGGACTTCACTTGACTCAGGAAGCTCCCATAACCATGGCAGGGCCCAGCAAGGAAACGCCAGGAGACTTGGGTGTGCAGGCTGATGGGCAGAGGTGCAGCCTTTAGGGTCAACCTTCTCTCTTTTCCCTTTTCTCTTCAGGGCTGGGCTCCGTAGCAGCCCTCTTCGCAGACTAGGTTCTGAGGGACACTTCACTTTCCTAGGAAGGTTTCCTGTGGCCTCTTCCTATACCCATCTTAGAGGCAAAGCACAGATTTTTGTCGGGATTGTCCCACTCTCTGTGTCCCTCTGCCCCTGTTTTGCTCGTGGATAAATAACCTTGCAAATAGGTGGGCAGGGAAAGCAGCTCTGGCTTGCTTTTGTTATTCAGTCTTCAATCCTGAAATTGCAGCTTCTGTGTCCAAGAGAGAGATGAGGGAGACGTGCCTGTGCTGCTGGATGCAGGAATGGGGAGGGCTCTCTCTTTCTTACTGGTACCTTCCAAGGGACAAAACAGAGAACTCAGGGGCCAGGGCACGTGGGTAAGGCATACAACCGGGTGAAGGCCTTTTCTCCCTTTTCAGGGAAACGGGTGGCCAGCGTCTTCCTGGGACTCTATAAAAGGGCTTCGTTTTAGGCCGTAGGGACAGAAAAACAGGTCGAGAGAGCAGATGAATACTTTGGAGCTAGACAGGTCTCTCACAGCGCCCTCCTTATTCCCTTGTTTTCTGGAGTCAATAGCTACAAGCAGATGGGGTCTTGTTGTAGGTGTGTGGGTGTAGGTGCGCTTCTTGAGGAGGGGGAGAGGATTGGCTTTCAGGCTGGCGATTTCCCCAAGGCAATCCTGTCCTAGTGTCTTTACTACTCCAGTGTTGAGCCTCTTTTTATTCCGGGACTGTGAAGACAGCAGGCCCCTGATCTCCAAGTCTGGGTTGGGCCGATGGAGCTCCAAATATCTCTCCATCTTGGACTCTCTGATTTAAGCCTATCACACGGCTCTCCTGTGCTGAACTGGGGTGTGGGTGCGCACACAACTTCGGCCAACTTGCCTCCGTGATCCTTCTGGCATCCCAGAGGGGAACCCAGCGACCCCAGTAGCCAGCCGATTGATCTAGGGGCTAGCGGGTGAGGGGGATAGGTGGGGGGCGGCGGCAGCGGGGTCTCGGCTAGCGCCCGGGAAGCGCGGGGCGCGATCCCCCCTCGGCTCCACAATTCTCACGGCTTCCTCTGCCCTCTTCCCCCTCCCCTCTGCCCTCCGTCCCCACCTCCCACCCGTTCCTCTCCGCCGCTGCAGGTCCGCGCACCAGAAAGCTAAAGAAGAAGAAGAACGAGAAGGAGGACAAGCGGCCGCGGACGGCGTTCACGGCCGAGCAGCTGCAGAGACTCAAGGCGGAGTTCCAGGCGAACCGCTACATCACCGAGCAGCGGCGGCAGACCCTGGCCCAGGAGCTCAGCCTCAACGAGTCCCAGATCAAGATCTGGTTCCAGAACAAGCGCGCCAAGATCAAGAAAGCCACGGGCATCAAGAACGGCCTGGCGCTGCACCTCATGGCGCAGGGACTATACAACCACTCAACCACTACGGTCCAGGACAAAGACGAGAGCGAGTAGCCGCCGCCGGCAGGGGCCGCGCGGTCCGGCCGCCGCGCCCGCGCCCCCTCCTGGTACCGCCACCGCCGCCTTGCCGGCCCCACGCCCGGGGAGAAATAATCAGCGCAAAGGAGGAGGAAGGGAACAACAGGGAAAAGAGAGAGAAAGGGGTCCCCAGGACGGAGAGTCGCGTTGGAACGAGACATTTTTCCAAAGGGAGAAAGACTCGGACAGGTGCTATCGAAAAATCAGATCAGTTCTCTCTTCACAGTATAAGGGACGAAACTGCGAACTCCTTAAAGCTCTATCTAGCCAAACCGCTTACGACCTTGTATATATTTAATTTCAGGTAAGGAAAAGAATTATGTGTAGCGATCTCTATTTGCTGGACTTTTTATTAATCTCCTTTATTATTATTGTTATAATTATTATAATTATTATAATTATTTTATCCCCCGCCTCCGCCTCGCTGCCCCCAGCCCAGTTTCGTTTTCTTTTGAATGTTACTGCTTCTCCGGTGCCTCCCGCCCCGCATCGCTGGCCCTCGTTTCTCTGGGACTTTTCTTTGTGTGCGTGAGAGTGTGCTTCCTCGCGTGTTTGCCCTTCTCCCGGCCCCTTCTGTCGGTCTGTCTGTCCTGCCCCCCACCCCTTTCGTTTTCCGGAGACTTGTTGAGAAATACGACCCCACAGACTGCGAGACTGAACCGCCGCTACAAGCCAAAGATTTTATTATGTTCAGAAACCTGTAGTCTGAAATAAAGTGTACGCTGTGCTCACGAGCGGCTGGCGGCCCTCCTCTTTGCGGGCTGGGGAAGGGCGAGGGCGCAGGCACACGGCGGCCCGGCGCACACCGCGCGCTCACCGGGCCGGGAGCCCCCGCGGCTCGGCCGGGCCTTAAGATCCATCACCACACAACGAATACGGGGCGCCAGGGGGGCGCGGTGATAGGGGCGGCCCAGACCCGGGGATGGCCCGGGTTTGGAGGGTCTGCGGGGACACTCTTGGTCTCCGATTGACTTCAAAGGAGCCCAGAGGCCGGAAACCCCCAGTCCTGACTTCGGAAACACTGCCGGGCTCTTGGGCTGCTTCCCGCGCAGAGCCAGGACCAGCCCGGCTGCAACCTGCTCCTCGCTCCAGCTTGCTTCTTTTCTCTTTTTTTCTGATGCGAGTTTTGCTGGAGGTTTTCTCCTCCAGAAGCAGAAGGCCTTCCCAGGGCGGGGCAGCGGTGAGGGGCTGCCTCCCCTCCCGAGCGAGGGGCGCCTCGGGCTGCCTGGACTTCACGCTCTTCGTTCGGAGAAGTGATTTCGTTGACGAAACGGCTGGTCGAGGGCGGCACACAAGCCTCGCGGGGCTCGGAGCTCCTGGCTCCGTAAAACCGGGAGAGGAGGCCCGGATGCTGGGAAGCTCTGCAGAGCGGCAGCCCCTCGGTCCGCTGCTGCCGGGATCGCTCCGGCCCGCGACCTCCGACGTGGGCACAGGCCTGACTCCACACTAACCCAAAGCCTAAGCAGGGTCCCTTTCACAATCCCAACAAAGCCTGGCTTGCTTTCTGACCGAGAGGGGCGCAGACACACGACCCCCGGGCCCTCAGGACCCCCGGACTTAATAGAGGGAAATGTCTGGACACTTGCCCCAGACCCTGGTGCCCAGACTTCTTGGGTAGCCCCTGGACCCCGCCATTCAGGGACTAGGAGGAGGAAGGGGAGGTCCCTTCTTATTTCCCTTTGGTCCAGGATTTTTTTTAATGGTAACTTTTGTTCTCTGCGCTTTTCCCTGTCTTCTGTAGTATGTATGTATGTACCTGTACTCGTGTGGCCGGATACGTAGGTGTCCCGAAAACCTCATGTGTATATGTGATCACGTGTAGATAGATATTGGTGCATCTGAGTACCCCACCGGGTTTTGTGTATTCCTGCGTGTGTGAGCATTATGCGATTGGGTGTTCATGTCTCTGTAATTAGATGCACACTTGGATGTTTGTGAGTTCACAGTGTGTGTGCATGTGCTTATTTATGTTTGCAGGTGTGTTTGTGCACACATGGGAACTCTGCCTCTGTGCTCTTCCCTTGGGTTTCTTTCCTGTTTGTTGGATTGATTTTGTGAGAAGTGGGTATGACCAGTGTCTGCCTTTTTTCTTGAAAAATTCCCCCTGATTTGGGCTTATGTCTGGGGGAAGTGACAGTGCTAGGTGCCAGGTCTAGGAAGCCAAAGGACCCTTGAAGTCCCTGATCAAGGCCTTGAGGGGTTGGGGTTCAGGGACCTGGAGTTGGAGAGCATATTTGACATTGCCATGGGTTCCCAACTTTACTGCAGTAAATCTCTTTCTTCTATTCCTTTCACACCTTTCTGGGGTGTGTGGAGTAACCTCTGCACATAATAGGTGCTCACCCAATCCTTGAGTGAAGAGTTGGAAGTGGTGAGGTGGGCCCTTCCCTGGGGATGGCCCAGGTGAGTTGTTTTCTAGTGGCTGGAAGTACATCCTTTGCTTTTCTCGGGGAGGAGGATGTGGGGGAGGAGCCTGGAATCTCCAAGGTCTCCAGGGCTTTGGGTTAGGGGGTCTGAGACCTGAGGCCCAGGGTACCCCTTCCCGAATCCAGACAGCTCAGAATATCAAGAAGTTTCCTGGCCACATCCAGATACGATGTTGGGGGTGCCCAGTTCTACAGAGAAGCTTACTTCTCTGAATGCCTAGAAACTGAGCTGCCCTTCCTTCTCCCTTCCTCAATGTGGCCCCTTAGGGTACCTATGCCCCTCAAGACCACTAGATCCAGAGCCTGGGGCAGGGGCCAGCTTGAGCAGCAACTCCAAGAAGCATCCTGTTCCTTAAGGCTCCTCTTTATCTCTAGCAAGAGATCAAAGCCAAGAGTTCTCCCTCTTCACCCTGGGGAAGAGGGAAGAGGTGGTTACCTCTCCCTACAATTACATTAGTAAAGTGTATAGATGTGTCATTATTATGTAATTTGATTTCTGGCCCATTATCTCCTTTTATCTTCCAATCTCTATGGGTAAGCAAAATTTTCTTCATTTTTCAGATGAGAAAACTGAAGCTCTGAGAACTTAAACATTTGGTCCATGCCTCCTCTGTGCCCCTGTGTCTTCCTCTTTGTCACATCTACTCATTACAACTGCCTTTTTCTCAGCAATCTGACCAAGGCCCTGAAGTCATCGTCCAGAATGACTTTCCTGTCTTCTCTCACTCTTCCCCATCCCCACTGGAAAATCCTCCTGATTGGGGCAGAGACGAGGGAAGGAGGACTCTGGTCATATCTCTTTCGTGCACCCCTACTAAAAAAAGAAAGTAATAATAAACATAAACAGGCATCGATTTCTCTGATTTATGGGGCTGGTTTAGCCAGCTGCCTGTGTATTAAAGTCTGGGGCTGCATCAAAATAAATACTGGAGTGTGGTATCCCAACTTCCTTATTTTCCACCTTTTTTTTTTTTTAAGATTGGATTGAACCATAAACTTAAATCTTCCTCAGCCCAGGAGGAAATACACACTAGCCAAGTCTAAACGGTATTGATCCCTGGCTCTTTCTGAGGGCAAAGGTCTCTGTTTTCTTCCTGGAAACTCCCTTTCCTTTGGTAGGGTCAGGAGGAGGAGGAGTGGATGGGGGTGGACGAAAGAAGGGGTATTTGGGTGTATGGGGCTGCGTCGTAGGTCTGTGTTAGCTTGTGTGTTTGTGTGTCATATTGTGCGTGGCCATTCACATAGGGGTGGTATTGAGTACATTTATTTAGGCTTGGAATGTGGAAGTGTGTGTTTTGAGTGTATGGGTGCTGATAGTGATTGTTTGGTGTTTGTGGGTGTGTGTATATATGCCCAGTTCTCTGGCCCTCTAGGCCAGGCAGCCCAGGGTACAGAGCAAGAGTCACTTGCTAGCTTACCCCCTACCTGGCCCTCACAGCCCTGTCACCTGTGACAGGGCTTCCAGAGATGATATCACCAGGGAGCCCACTGTGCCCCAATGCCCTCAGTAAAAGGGTCTAACTGCAGGGGTAGGGGTGAACCTGGCTGACTCCAAGAGGCCAAGGCCAGGGTCAGGGAGGCCCTCCCCAGACTCCTTGCCCCGTGAAGGTGTCGGCCGTGGCTTCTCTGGGGGGGGGGGCATCAGCTCCTCCAAAGGTGTCCTTGCTTTTCCTCTTCTTGAAAGCCATTCCTCTGGCAATATAAGCACCCCCTGAAGCAGCCCTCTCCTAGCTTTGCCTCACAGCCTGGGGCCCGTTTAATCTGGATGTCACCATGGGTTACATTGGAAATCCTGTTCACTCCATCTGGGGGGAGGTGGCAAAGCACTGCTCCATCCCTCATCACCCATGCCTGGGACTTCTGCTGTCTCTCGCTTTGAACCCAGGTGAGACGGTTGTGGAAACCTGTGGAAAGGGGCAGGGTTGGGGACTCTACCAGCCCCCCACTCCTCCCCAAATGACTTAGGCCAGTCATCTAATGCAGTCCCATTGTTGGAGGGGGTCCTGCAGGGATTCTTGAATAAAAAGTCTCATTTAACTAGGGTGGGGGGGGGGTGGAGGGGGGGATGGGAGGGAGTGGGAGGGTGGGATCTGGGAGGGAAAGTGCCTTTCAGGGTGTGAGAGCCTACAGGAAGTGAGAGGCAAAATCCACACATCTCCTCTGAGTCCACTAAGAGCCTCAGTGTGTCACTGAGCGGGTAGTACCAATGCACACGCAGCCACACAGAATACGTGCACACACTTCCGCCCATCCAGCTGCACAGAAATGCACTCACTCGTGTGTGCACACATCCACATATGTAAAATATGTACATATCTACAAACAAGTATCCATGGGCTGATACCTGGAGCTGATGTATACAGAGGTGGGTTCCTAGCAAGCACAAGGCCATTGCCCGGGTAGAAGTTTCTGGCACACATTTATACATGGTCTAGGAGTACACCTGCTTGTGTCCAATATACACCTGCATGCCCCAGCTGGTGGGCTTTGCTCCTAGCCAGTGCAGGGACATTGTTCCCAGGGCTGGGGACATACCTGCCTGCCCCCTCCTTTTCGTGGAGGCCACCAGGGAGAAGTGGGGCTGAAGTGGGTGGGTTGATTGTATGCGGGTGGAAAGACTGGGGTCAAGGCAGCCCTTTCCTCTCCCCAGAGATAGCTGTGGCTGGCTGACTCTGGGCTCAGACACACATACCCTGCTACACCTGTCTCCATCCCTCCCTCCCGCCCTGCCTACCCTGCACCTTCCCAGGTGTACCTCCTAGGGGTGGGGCAGGCCCAGGGAAGGAGGGGGCAGACTTCTAAAACTGATTTCTCAGAGATCTGGGTAAGTCCTGGGCCATTACCATTTGCTCCTTGAGCTTGCTTCTAAACGCAGCCTCTCCCAGAGATACCCACTCTGGAGGTGGAGTGGGTCCCTCCAGTCTGGAATTCTCCCCATCCATAGATACGGCGTGGGTTGCTGTGAGGACATTTGGGAAGATTTCAGGTTGCAATAATAGAAGACTCTGGATCTGCAGAAAAGCAGAGATTCACTGGGGGTGCTCAGACGCACACATCTTGTTCTGAAGAGAGGATTCAGATCCACGGCTCCAGACTCAGGTTTTGGCTACAGGGGAACGAGGTGAGGGGAGGAGCGCTGTGCAGGGGGAAGCAGTCAGCACAAGCCTCCCCCCTCCTCAACTCTGCCAGGGGATGGGGTACAAACGCCAGCAACCTTTAGGGAATAGCAGCCACCGGAAGATTCCTCCCAAGCCCCACTGCCATGCGGGCACAGGGGTGGCGGGAAGCCTCAGCCTCCCCGTGGTGGCCGGAAGACCTGGACTGCTCGTACCCCAGGAACAGCAGTTACAGCGCAGAGGGGACGGAGACCCCTGTGGGTAAGATGGAAGGAATCCAAAGAAGAGAGGGACCCACTGGTATTTAAAATTCGGCAATGACCACTGCGAGAGGGGTCTAGGGCCCTGACAGAGGCCAACCAGTTCTGGCAGAAAGGCCCACAGTTGTGCCATCTGATGAAGCCAACGCAGTGGGGAACTTGACCGATAAAGCTCTGCTGCTGCTCTGCGCCTGCATGGGGCTGGAGTGAGGCAGCCGTTAAGAGTCCCGATATCATCCGAGCTGAATATAATGTAGATACTGAAGAAAACTAAAGCAAGTGCCAGCAGCCACCTCAGCAGGTCCCTCCCTGCCCAACGCCCCCCTCTCCCCGCCACTTCCACGTGCAGGATTTGTCCATTTGGTAGGGTAGAGGCAATTCAGAAGATGACACTTGCAGACATTTAAAAGGAACATAATCGCTGTTTACTGAGAGACAACGTCGCACATTGCTAGTAGCCATTTGACACAATTTACTTTATTCCACCTCACACACTTCTTTGAGGCGGATATTATCATCCCCATTTTACAGATAAGAAAAATGAGGTCCAAGGTCACGCCAAACCACATTAAAGCTTACACTGTAATTATATGTCATAAAATTCCAGGACGATTCCCACGGCGCACTATCAAGTTTCCGCAGTAAGGAAACTTCGGCACAAGGTAGGGAGAGGCATGGATTTGGGTTAAGGACTATTCTCTCTCTTCTGGAATCTTAAGTAGGAGTAGTCCTCAGCCCTCACTCTCCCCTCCTCCCTCAAGCTAGGAACTCACGTCCGAATTCCTGCTCTCAAACCCCACTCCAGCGGGCTGGGTCTCAAGTGAGGCTCCTAGGAGGTTCCGATCTTCTCCCCATTATGATGACCCCCTCCACCCACCATCAGCAGTGCCCACCCTCACGCCCTCCTCTCCCCCCTGAGCCCAGGCTGGGTCAGCTGACGCAGCCCTCCCCGGGCGTCTCGTCCTTTGGTCTTAACTCCAGACGGGAGGCAGCTGCCTGGGCCCAGCGCGGTCCGCGGAGGGCGCGTCGCAGATGCACTTCCGGTCAGCGCGGCGACGGCGATAGGCCCGGACTGCGCTGGCCACTCGAGTCGGGCTGGAGATCGGGGCGCATCTGGGGCTCGCCCTCCCTCTAGAAACCGCGAAACCCCGATTCTGCTGGTCCGGCGCGGGGCACCGGCTCATTGGCGACGCCAAGGGGAAGGCCGCCCCGGCAGCTTAGTCGCGCCGGGCTCCTGGCAATGGACAGGGACCCGTGCTCCGGCCACAGGCTCCGACGCTCCCCGCCCGGCTTCTCTCCAGCGACTGTCTTTGTACAGTTTCGATTTGTGTCTAGGCCGGGTTCGCTTTGCTTTCGGTCATTTCCTATGGGCTTCCCGGCCTCTGGGTTCCTCCTGGCCCCCTGCTCCAAGCTTTCCGTTTTCGCTCCGGAGGCTGCCCTCCTGCGGCCAACCCCACCGGCCGCGCGGACCCGGCCTTCGCCGGGAGTGTGCCGGGGGCGTCCCTTTGGCTCTCTGCCCTCCGTCTCCTCTGGTCGCCAGCCCGGCTCCCAAGTTTGCTCCCCAGACTGCCTCGCTCCGCTCTTCTGAGCGAGGCCGGGGCGTTTCGACCTCCCGCTCCCCTCCCGGGGCCGGCGCGTGGAGACCAGCGCTGACCTTGGAGGCGGCCACGCTACCCCCCTCCCCTCACCGTGTCCCCCTGTCACCCCCGGCCCCCCTTGACTCCGGGGCTACCCAGTCGTGGCCACTGGGGGAGCGCCCCTCCCCTGGCGGTAACGCGCAGAGGCTTTCAATCTGGGCTGCGCAAACCGTGCCTCGGAGCGGCCGGGCCTGGGGGTCAAACCAGGAAGAAGGAGGGGTGGACCTCAAGGCCGTGGAGACCCGACTTTATTTGTATTGTTTCAACTTGTCCTGAACGGTTAGACGAGGTGCGCGCTCGCGTACACCCGCTACGGGGATCCCAACCCCTCGCTGGCTCGGCTGCCCGGCTCGGCCCGCCCGCTCGGCGCACTGAGCGGCCCTGGCTGGCCCGGAGGCCCTGGCGTCCGAGGTGCCTGGCTTCCTCGGTGCCTGGCTGGGGCGGACCTGGCTCGCGAAGGGCCGCCACCTGCATTTTCCCGGACTAGGTGAGCGCCTTCCGAAATTCCCGGCGCGGTATCGTTTTTTGGGGGCGAGAGAAAAAGTTGCAGCCGCAGCAGCAGCCCTGCCCCCTGCCGCCTCTTCCCACAATAAAGACCCACCTTTAGGACGCAGACTTTTGCCCACCTCCCCTTTCCTTCTTTTCTGGAGATATTTGGCCAATTCGCTTTCCTAGGCACAGCTGTGGTTTCCCGCTTGGGTTAACTGTCTACTTGGAATTTCTTTAAAACTAGCGCAGTCAACTTGCCCTCGATCTACGTCTTTTCTGGGCGGCGCCCACCCAGGCCCTGCAGAGCTTCCAGAAGGGCGCGGCCGGCAAGGCGGGCGCGACAGTGGCCGAGGCCGGGCTGGGACGCGGTCGTCGATCCTTTGCTCGATTTCCCCCTGCCTCCTTCCTCAGCAGATTGAGCTCTGGCCTTCACTGCTAGTCTCCCAACTTCAGGGTGGGTTCAAACGCGCTGTTCTCAGCCGGCGGAAACCAAGAGCACCGTCGGGAATGGGGCCGCAGATCCCACCCCTGCAAGGACGGCCGAACTCTGTTCCATGCTCATCGGGCCTCAGTTTCTTATCTGTTCTCCAAAATGCCCTCACAGGGCCGACCTCTTTGGAGGTGCACAGTGCGAAGTCTAGCGTTTGTGGCTTTGGGGACTGACGCCGTAGTGAGGGGCCCCGGGTGCTGGGTGAGTGTAGGGGAAGGGGAGTTTGAAGGATATAGCCTGCTCCAAGCTACTTTCATTCAGCTAAAGTGAACAGAATTCTCTTTCGGGGATAGAACTGTTGGGGGCCCTCCGACAGGTCAGGACCAGGGGATTCGAGGTGGGGGAGATTCTGAGTGTTCTGTGCAGCCCACGTGCAAACTTGGGCCCCGGATAGAAGCGGCCACGGGCTGAAAGTAAGCAGAGATGCGCGGGCTTCTGGGGAGGCGCTGCCACAGCTGACTCCTGCCTGCCCTGAGGACAGGACGCCTCCGCCCCCAGTCGTGGCTGGGCCACTGTGGGGAATGCTCACTCTCCTTTCTCCAGGACACCCGGTCCCGGATCGCTCCCTCTCTGAGCTCCTCTACCTCCTCGGTTACCCCGGAAGGGTTGCCCGCATTTGGATTTGGCCCACCAATCCAAGCAAGTCAAGACCCGCCTGGGGAGGCGAGGGAGCAGCGGCCCTCCCTCCCAATTCTCGCTTCTCGGGGTGGAGAGGGGACCCCTCCCCTAGAGACCCTCTAGAGCCAGAGTGTTGATGATCATTACTTTAAATTAAAAGTCCCCTTTTTTCTTTCCATCTAAGCCCCAACTTAGTTTCAGAGAATGGAGCGTGAAAGCACTTCTATGGAGATTACCGATGCTTCATTTATTCCCGCAAATGGCAAACACGGCCCCGAAGAGCCCCAGCAAGCGAGCTCCTTGTCCCGGATTCTCAGCCGTCTCCGTGTTCACAAGCTCACTTGGCTGTGAGACGGCCTCGTTGGAGAAAACCCCTGCAGTGGGCTTACCTAAGGAAGGCGAGAGCTGTTTGCTGGGGCTGCGGACAGCAAGCTCCCCCGGGCTGGGGTCAAAACCTAGCTACAGACCCCTG
Source organism: Balaenoptera acutorostrata (assembly GCF_949987535.1). NCBI lineage: Eukaryota > Metazoa > Chordata > Mammalia > Artiodactyla > Balaenopteridae > Balaenoptera > Balaenoptera acutorostrata. Next base: position 109,203,192 of record NC_080071.1, read on the forward strand.
ACCTCAGAGTTGAGGGATGTGAGACCAGGGGGAGGGGGCTGTCCAGAGTGTCACCCTTGCGGATCCCTGCCATGTTGTGGATGTGGGCGGGGGAGACACTGCTAACCTCACCACCACACCTCCCTTTTCTATTTACAGTGGGGTTCTTTGGAACTTGGAGTGCACTGCAGGAGACAGCCAGGAGACCCAGTACCCCCTCCTGACCTCATTCACTTTCTCATTCCAGGCCTACACTAGCCCTCCCTGACCGTGCTTGGCCAAGAGCTTGTGTCCACAGTGGCAGCTCTCTGGCCACAGTTTTATTTTGATGCATATACACAGCCTCAAGGGCAGGCACTCCCCTCTGGAAAGGGTGGGTCATTTTGGAAGTGGATCCAGAGCCTTTCTACCTTTGGTGTCCAAAACTCTCCTAGTGGCCTGGTGGTTGCCTCCTCCATAATGAGGGATTTCTTTGGCCATTTCACCAAGAGGCAGTTGGAAGGAAGTGAAATGACCTCGGGGTGGCAGGGGGAGGGGGAATGATAGAGGGTTCTTATTCTTTTGAGACAGAGCAGGGAAGTTTGAAGAGGAAAAAGTATAAACTACTAGAAGGAGAATTTCCCAAGTTCAGGTTTAAATTCCTTTGTGACACTGTGTTCTCAACTGCAACACAGTGGTGACCCCATATTCCAGCTGTCCCACGCTGGGGGCCCCTCCAACACAGAGGCTTTTGTTTGCAAGGGGAGTAGATAACCAGGAGGGACCACCAGCCCTTCTTCCTCTCACCTTATCCAGCTCACAGGTTGCAGGGAAAGTGGAAGTTAGCTCTGCTTTTGTTTTAGAGGGGTTTGTTTTTCTTAAGGCTCTATCTTATGGAAGCGTGTGTGCAGGACTTGCTCTCGTATCAACACAGACCAGTCTGGAAATAATGCAGTTTCCCTTACATGGCTAGTGACTTGTTTATAGCTTGCAAGGGAGTCAAGCCCATGTAGTTGTCCTTTCTGCCTTTAATAGAGGATGACTCTTTCCCCACAAAGGTCCTCAGTGGCCAAGAGGGGCAGTCTAAACAGATCTTTGAGAGCGAGGTCACCCCGAGGAGCCTGGGGAGGTTCCACTGATGCAGTGAGGGGAGGCAGGGCTAGCTGGGTGGGGATGGGGTGCGACAGGAAGCAGATGTGATAACACCGCACTAAGTCAGGGAAGGAGGAAAGAGGGCTTGCTTCTTGCATGAACAGTTGCCAACTTTCATTAATTACTCAGTCATTTTAATGTGAAAGCAAACACCAAAATGCTCTAGTGCCCATTCTGGATTGATGGCCTGCAAAATTCGATGAGGAGGGGACCAAAGAGAGAGTAGAAGTGTTCCGGAGTCTTCAAGCTTTCTTTCAAATCTAGAGGGGTTTTTTTGGTTGTTGTTTCTACCCCCTCCCCCTACCAAATGCCTGTAGTGGTGGTCAGTGAATTGAAAACTTAAAAGTATTCCTTCACGAACAGAGGTTGGATTCTAACGATGACAAACATCGGACGGAAAACCTCTGTTGTGTCCTGATCAATTATTCAATCGCTCAACCTGACCTGAGTCAAGTGCCTGTGATGCCCTAAGGTGGGCACCAGTGGGCTGCACTCCCAGGGTTCCAGGTTTCCACGTAGCTGTGGCACAGCCCAGATTTCCAGATTAGCCAAATGAATTCCTGAAGGCTGGCTGTTTGGAATATTGTAAACACAATCGGAGCCCATCTCTTCATTTTAATAATGTCAGAGGCAATACCTGTGGGACTGTTTTTGGTTGGTTAACTTAGCTGAATTTATGATCTGTGAAATAGAAAACAAAGGCAGGTTTAGATGCCCTTACCTTAGTTTATTATGTCAGTAGCTTGAGGAAAAAAAATTATTTCCCTACTTTTACCACATACATCTGTTCGGGTTAGTAGAGTAAACCACAGATTTACAGAATTTAGATATTATATTCTATTTTCCTTGATACTTTCCCTTCTCATCCTTGTATTTGTTATCAGGGGCTATCTACACACGTGCCTGAATTTTTGATGGATTTTTCTGAGAAATATGGTTGTACGGAGCAGTCTCAAATAGTTTCCAGAAGCGTAGACTTGAATTTGGAACAGGGCATTTAGAGCTGGGATCCAGCGTGACTCCTGGCATTCTGGACGTCATATAAAATGTATGAAGCTAGAGGGGCGTCGTTGAAACGATTCCAGGTCTGTTTTGGGGCAATATTCTTCAGAGTTATTATTAAGAAAAATACCTTCTTCAACATAAGCATCACATTTCTGTATGGGCAGAACTTGGGCAGAAATTTGAAACATCCGACTGGGGCCATTTTATGTTAAATTGCTTGCGGTAAGTTCACCATTGCAGGCCTAGCCCTTGAAGTTTACATTCTTGGAATTCTAGGACTCTTCCTGGGATTCTTTTAGGAACAGTCTATACATGTAAACCAGTTTAAGTAAAAATGACACAGTGAATGAAATAAGAGTTGGTTGAAGTCAAACAGCAATGTGGTCGTTTAAACTGCTTCCTCACCTTGTCTAGACCAGACCGTGGCAGGTCTAGAGCAGGCCTGTGGCCAATCCCCCTGCAAAGTGTACCATATGTCCCCGACTTCCTAGAGTTTGCTAGGGTGTAGGTAAGGGGCAGAATGGGGGGACTGATACCCCAGAACTCCCTTTTAAAATCAAGTGAATTTACCTCTAATGAATACCTTTCATAAAATCCCAGAATGTTGACTGCCAGGGGAGGAATTCAGAGCCGGCCTCTGAGTGGAAAGATGACTCGTTTCTTGTTGGTTGTTCCTTTTAGGCCCTTCATGAATGTGTACACATTTCCTTCAAGAGGTTAAGGAGCTTACGGAGAGGCTGCACATGAACTACTTCAACCTAAGGGAAAGTCCCTTTTTTCTTAATTTCTACGGTTAAGGACTTTATAAAAGAGATGGATCTGTGCACTTTTCCTTGGAAACCCTAGACGGTGAGCAGTCAGCCTCTCTGTGGGGCGGAGATGCACAGAGGTGGGACACCAACGATCAAACTAAGTCCCAGAACCACCCAGGATAAAGATGAAGAAACCCTCTTGGATGTTCTGACTCAATATCCTTGGCGTCAGGACAAACAAGTCATCATAATCCTGCACAGTTTTTCTAAACTTATCTGGAGTCTCAGCTCTGACATTCAGAGAGGCAGATGCCAGAGTGAAAATGGAAGTTTATGCCACTGCTTGACCGCCCAGGCTGTTGTTTATTTATTTTCTTTCCTCTGTGGGACGAGTGAAGGGATGTAAGAGGAGAGAATTTCTGGGAATCTTCTTCCATGGTAGATATAAGGCTGATCTTTTTTTTATAAAAATGGAGTTTGCTGTTTAATAAATAAAACTCCACATGTCAGTCTGGGAAATGTGACGTTTCTTTGAATGGATGAAAGATTGATGACGCGTTGAATCATGGGCTGTGTTGGGTGCAGATTCGTTCTGTTTCTAGATTCACATTCGTTCAGAAGAAGGCAGATCTCCTCCCTCAGGTAACTCAGGGTTCTGGTTAGGCCTCACCTGTGGGCAAGCCTCAGCTTCAGAGGCCTTCGGGGGCCCAACGAGACGTGCAGACTTCGGGCTCTGGGTCATTTTTTTCTGGGCTTCAGAGTGCCTGTCTGTACTCTCCAGTTGAGGTGGAAGGAAATGGAGACTAAGAACTTTAGGGGAAAGGGGTGGAGGGTGCACTTGAGGTTTCAGTGCTCAGTTTAGACTGTTTTCTTTCCATCACTTCTTGTGTCTGAATGGTGGGAACTTTCTATCTGGAAGAGAATTATTTCTGTGCACAATTGTCAGTCCTGCCAGGAAAGTTATGGCTGCCCTGTAAAAGGGGACTGACTGCCTGTCTCCCTTTGTCCTAGGTTGGGAAGGCCTCCTGGTCAATAAATACATATTAATCATGTAAAAGGATTGACATGCAAATGAAGGGCACCACTGACAAGCCCTGGATGGCAGAGGAGAAACCCTCTGCAGCCGTGGTCCTGGCTGGAGGAGGCCAGGGCTGCACCAGGCTCTTCGCTGTGTGCTTTCTAGAGGGTTAAACATCCTTTTTCCAATAATTATGTGAAAGAGTTCATTGAACTGGAGGTGGCTTTGGGATATTTTGCTTGCAATCCTTCTTAGCTCTGCCCAATCTCCAGATTTTTTTTATTTTAATTTAAGTCTGGTAATAGGCAAGCCACCCTTTGGATCGCCGTGTCTCTCGGCCCAACTGTAAGTCTCCAAAGGTACTTTGTTCTTCTGATCAAAGAAAAGTTGAACCAAACAGAAAAAAATGGTTAAAAGCTTAGCTGAATTTTTTGAAGAATGCGTGATGTTGCAGGAATAATTATTAGTTGCCATTATGAATTACTGCTTATAAAATAGCATGTTGTATATCGTTATAGCTTTCTTTACAGAGCAAAGACACTACAAAATAACCTTGGTATAGGCAGGACTAGGTTTGATTCATATTTTTCTATGTGCGTGACACCTGTGGGTATATACAGCCCACACAATGATTTTTTAGGTTACATGTGACCACTGGAGAATATGATTTGTCGTCAAGGCATATATTGAAAATCTTTTGCTGTAAAGACAAAACAAAAATGCTTTGTTATATGCTCCCAGCAGCTATCTGAGGTGGATATAGTTGCTTCATCCTTTACGAATCATTAGAATATAAGAAAATATTTTAACTCCTCTGGTAAACTAAGTCGTTCTATATAATGAAATAGAAGTGAAGGGAATTATTCGAGCCAGTGGCTGGTCTAACTTTGATCTTCCTTTAGGGGTATGTGATGTTTTAAGAGGTGGACAATTGGTATTTAGACACTTTAGGCTTAGACTTATGCCTCTAGGTACTTGCCAGCTGAGATGCATGCCTTCAGTCACTTTGGAATTGGACCACCAGCTGATTTTGGTGATATTCCTGCTCAGGTGGTAGGTGTCAAACTGGGCCCTAGTTTAGTAAAGACGATGGACGTCTGGGGTTCTGGCAGGTCAGGCCCTAGGAATATAGTTCCTGGGGTCGCGTGTGCGTGGGCCTGGTGGCTCTCTTTCTTTTGTGGTCTGTGTCTAATCTTATCTAACGCTCTGCAACCGAATAACAGATCTAGCCACAGCAACTGGGGGTGGGTAGGTGGGGCGGAAGTGGGAGCATAAACTGTCTTCCTCTCCTGGTCGGAAGCACTAACCGTGATGCCCTGTGAGTTAAATGTATCTGAGGATGGCTGTGGGATCCCCGCTCTTTGTGTATCTGGGGCCATATTAGCACTGACCAAGATAGTGATTTGCCAAAACAGTTGCATTTTCCTTTTAAGTAAATTCACCAGTATGTTTTTGGATGGAGGCTTGTTGGCTGTGAAAATCAATACCCAGTTCGACGAAATCAAGCACTAGGTCTCCTAAATTCTCACTACAGACATATTACGCTTAATGCACTTTGCTAATGTTTATCTAGATTCTAAATGAATCAAATATTGCCTAGAATTCAAAACTAGTAAACATGCTGTCTCCTGAATTACTCTGTGTGTGTGTGTGTGTGTGTGTGTGTGTGTTGTGCATGTGTAAAGGAGAAAGTAGCTACTGCCAGAGCTAAATTATTTAACACGATTTTCCTGTATTGTGAAGAAGCGGGCTGAGCCTCATTTTTTGGATTATGATTTGTATTATGAAATGCTTATCAAATGTTTTCCAAAGATTAGTTTAATTTTAATTAAATAAACCTTTCTCAAGAGGAGGCTCCCAACTATTTCTTGTACCCAGAGGCTAACGTACTTGTTGTTTTTAATTATTTTCTGCTGTTACCCAAACTGCTTGGGGTACTCATGCCCAATTAAATCAAAGGCACAGGTTCCTTATACACAATATGTTTAATATTTAATTTTAATTAAATTAATTAAATTGTTTATTTAATTTTATGTGCATTATTGTGCATAGCATAATGCAAAATTCATGATCTTAAGAATTAGGGTTGGGAGGTGAATCAGAGAGCTTTCAAACAAGCTAATTACAGAGCTTAAAGGAAACTTCCCCTTCTTTCTGAGGGGAGACATCCTGACATAACCTGAACTTTCTCTCACAGTGTTCCGTGGCCGGAGCTGCTTGTGGATTTGGGGTTGTTGGCCTCTTTAGTCCTCTTGAGCTTGCTTTGCAGTTTGCAACTCGGCAGCTGCTCAGCAGAGGAAAGTGTACGTGCGGGCATGTACGTGCTGTTGTCACGGCTCATGCGCAAGTGACATTTTCTACTTTACTGAACAAGGAACCACCAGCACAGCGCTCCTGGGGAAGGACCACTTTCTACCAAAGACACAGGCAAAACTTCAGTCATGTCTTTCCCACTCAGGAAAGGCCCGTTCTAATGGCTTTGAGCTGCCTGATATATATAGGGCAGTGCTTAAAAATGCAGAGGCATGTGGAGGGGTTCACCTTTTGATTGGAAGCAGTTCCTTAAGTAGGGGGGGAGGCGCCCACCAGCCTGGCTTCGTTTCCATTACAGTTTGCATCTTCAGGGCATGGTTTTTCAGGCATGTTTTTATCTGCACGGTGCTAGGCTTAACTGTCTCTCACTAGAATGCTTAGCTCTTAAGAAATCTGTCTTAACAGACATAGAATTTAGAGACCAATAAAAGCCCGAAGAATGCTTAGTTTGCTTTGCCATCTCTCCCATCTGACTTTTCTCTAAAACAATGAACTCTGGAGCAAAGAGTCCGAAGCGCCTGAGTTGAAGGAACCCTCTGAATTTTGAGGCATTTTATTGTCTCCCTTGCCTACTTTCCTGACTTCTAAATAATGACACTGTTACTATCGTGGCCTGGCACTTGGGACATCTGAGCCAAATCTTCCAAAGCTGACCTCATGAAGCAGTGAAGTCACTAAACTTCTTTTCGTTTTGGGGTTTTGCACATCTGGGCCACGGTTGACTATTTACGCTTATCACCACACTATAAATTTTTTTGTGTGGGTTGGGGGGATAGTTTCTTTCTGAAAGCCTTTTGCTTATGGAGACTTGTAACTGTACTTAGTGAAATATGAACTTTAATGTGATTAGCTCAGCTACTGAGAAAAAAAGGAGAGGAAACAACTAATGGAAAGAAGGAAGAAAGAGAGAAAGAAAGAAAGAAGAGAGAAACTACTGTTCCTAGGTGAGACTATTTCCCTTTTCAATAGCCACCTTACGTGACAATGAAGCTGCTAAAAATAAACTGTCTCTTCGTTGTTGGTGTTTGCTTTTTTTCCCCCTAAATCTGGTTTTGTTTCAGTAGATTAAATATTATCATAAAAGTAGCTGATGATGCAGTAAATTAAAAATCAGTTTGTGGAATATTTTTTGAAAACCATTTTGCTTCTGTGGCATTTACCCAGTTGGGGCAAACAAAAGCATTTGTCAGGAGGAATTTTTGCTTTAAATAAGCGTTCAGGAAATACTGAGAAGCAGTTAGCCAGAATGGGGGAAAAGAGAGTAAAAAACTGAAAACAGGACCCAGAATTTGGAGAGAGATTAATGTTGCCTTGCTACACAAAGAAGAAATAATTCACCCTTCATTTATGTTGCACTTCGGCGAGCTTAAAAACATTTTTAGTGTAAAACATGAGCCCTTGTAGCTGCAAGAAACGTATCTGAGGACAGATGCAGTTGAATTTGTGGGGCACTGCTGTGTCACCACATTTAGCATCAAATTATGAATTAAACAAGAAGAATGAATAACAAATTAGGATTCGCCTAAGCTTAGCTTTGTGCAGTGGGACAATGAAAATTTATTTGAATTCTATTCCTTGATGAGGTTACAGATTTTCTCCCAACAGAAGATACACGTTAATACTGTGGAGACAATTATCGGAAGTTCATTTTCTGTGCACATCTTAGAAAGCTTTTCAGGGAAACAGAAAACTCCTGTGCAGATTTGGATTTTAGAAGAACCCTTACTCTACGTAACGTATTCTGTGGAACTCCCAATGTAGGAATAATTTGTTAAAAGTATTTTGAAGGATGGTATTAGAGATATGGAAGCTGAGTTGTATGTATGTGTATGTATGTGTGGGAAGACAACTGCTAGAGTTTGGCTTTTAGGAGTTCTACAGCAGGCTGAGAAATGACGGGCTTCTTACAGCTGAGCTGTTTGTAAAAAAAAAGACAAAAACCCCCATGATTTCCAAAGCTGACTGCGCTTTTAAAAGTACAGTCAACTGTTTCTCCGCATCTAACTGGAACCGGGAAATAATGTGCTGCGACCCTCACTAATGCCTTCACCACATGCTGAAATTGGGGTGAAGAAAGGAAAGGTTGCTGGAAAGTTAACAAGAGAGCAGACGCGCAGTCAAGTTAGATATACTGGGAGGAATTTCTTGCGTGGCTGGATGTGAGAAAACTTTTTAAGCCCTTAATGGAACCCATGTGCATCATCATTCCAAGCTTATTTAAGAGACGAAATAGACATAAAAAAAGACATAAAAATATCACCTGGGCACACACTTAGGGCATTTTGGAAAATTAAACAAAACCTAACCCAGTGTGACTGATGACTCTTTGCTACATAGGCGCGTGTTACACCTAAATGATGTCGCTTTGCTATTTTTTAATCAACTTTTTACTTTCCAAGAGTTTTCGATGTACAGAAAAACTTGTGAAGATTGTTGCCTTCATTTTGTAATTACAATAGCGGGGAGGGTGCCTCTTCCTGAGTACATTCTCAAGAGGCAGAAAGCTTCCTTCTGAGGTTAGATATAATGTAGTCTGTGTAACTTTATCAGGGCTCCTGTCTACCTTGAAGACGAGGCAGGGGCTTCACACACAAACTCAGTTTTGAAAATAAAATAACAGTTAAGTGTATTCAAATAGTGCTTTTCTTTTCTTTTTCTTTTTTTTTTTTAAGCTAGGTTTAGTTGAAGGACCAGATTTTCATGGATTGTTTTCATGGAGGTGCCTCCTAAACCTCCTAGCCTGTTCGCTTCTACAGATATAGTTCGTGTTATCTTGCTGAGTCTCTCTTGGTGTCACCTTTGAGATTCCGACAAAAACTGGGGCACAACCTGAAACCCAGCCTCCTTTCACCCCCTTCCCCTCCAAGTCCAAGGAAGATCTGTGCACCTTCGAGGCGTGTCCTGTGCCCCAGCCTTACTAAGTCTGTTCGGAGGCCTTGAGCAGTAAGTAGCTAATTTACTATGTTAGGTTTCTTCTCAAAATGGGCTTAATTTCAAAAGTTGAGGGCTAGGGAGGTAGTGTTCCAAGGGGGAACCCCTCTTGGAAATCAGTCACCAAAATCACTTCTCAGAGGTTTAAAAAAATAACCCACTGATTCCCTCCTCCCTCTGCCCCCTCACTCCCTCCCTGCCTTTACCCCAACGTGCTAATCACATTCAGGCCAAAGGCAGGAATGGGCTACCTGACTGCAGCCCAGAGGACATTTTATTTTATTTACAGATGAACTGTTAACCCCTGAAATATGGATTCATCTGGAAGCTGTGACACAAGGAAGGCTAGCCCCGTCTGGGCAGCTCCAGCCCAGAGCTGCAATAGTACTTACCTTAATTAGCTGTGTCATTCAGAACAGAGCTGGCCGGCCACAGGGGCCGCCCAGCGCCCTCCCAGCCTTCCCACCGAGGTGACTTCCTTAACGTGCACGTAGTCCAGTGCCTGGTCACGGAGGGGATTCCGCTCCAGCCCTCCATAGAACCTCGCTCCTTTCACCTTTCACCAAGTGGGGCTCCAAGGTAATGACGTCACACCTGGCTTGGTACTCTCCTGTTTCTATCTGCCAATACCCGTTGACCTCTTTGAAGCAGTGACTTTTCAAGTATATGCCCTTGTTCCAGGAATAGTGCAATTGCTCAAACCTCTTAAGAGCTTCCCTTTCCGAAGTTAGTTTACAAATCTATATATTCACACACACACACACCATCACAAACACATAAATGGAGTCTTGTTATTTTATATCCGAACCTCACTCTTGCTCAAAACTCACTGGCCTTATTCATCAGACTTGGCTCAGAACGACTTTCAACCCTTGCCCAAACTCAGATCCTCTCTGAAGGAGGAAAGTTCTCCAGCACTGAGGATTTTCAAAAGAGTATGTCACAGGCTCTGATGCACTTCTAGAAGAAGAGTTCTTGGGACTTTTAAGCATGGCAGTGTAGTTAGAATAAAATATAAGTTTCTGGCGTGTCTCTTTGGAAGGGGACAAGATATATTTGGGTGTGGAAATTCTGGGTTGGCGAAAATTCCGGCCTTGAAGCCTGGACAGCAGACCTTCCCTACCCCACCTCACCCCATCCCAACCCACCGAGCCGCCTTGCTGCAGTGGGTGCTGGGGAACTAGTGAACATTTCAAGTGAAGATTTGTTTGCATTTCAAACATGGTAGGCCGGGCCCCTCAGACGCCAGTCAAATGGTTTAGTTTAAGGCATGATAACATGTCTGGAATGAGAGAACCTAGCAATGGGGTGTCTTTTACAGAACTCTCTACTTGCATCTTGAAGTCTTTTCTCCCATAATGTAGATCTGTAGACAACAGTGATGTATAAAAATTCATTGGCCATGAGGCATGTTCTGAGGATATATTTCTGTTGACAGGAGACCTAATCTGTAGCAAGCATGTTTCCTGTTTCCACTCATTTATTTTATATATATAATATTGATATCATATATATATATATATATATATATATATATATTAAAGAGCCCTAGGATGCCCCGCCCTTTCTTCTAGAAACAAGGACATTGGAAGAGGGCTGACTAGGAGGCAGAGTAGAATATACTCTGATAGCCCTGAGCGTGTGGCATCAGTAAAGCAAGGGCTTCCAAAACCATTTGTGGGCAGAGAATTTGATATCTGACACCTGAATGACAGTATCAACACAGTCATTAGGGGAAAAATCAAAGCTCTCTCAGGTCTCCTTCTCCCTAGATTTCTGGTTAGCGCTGTTTTGTTTTGAATTATATTTGTGGGCACTCTAACAAAGCCAGTGCTTGATGGGGCCCTGCTGGAGGCGGGTTCCTTTTATGGAGGGAGAGTTCTCTGTGTGCCCAGAGCCCAGAGTCAAAGGGGGCGGGTGGGACACGGTGCAGAGTGCAGGGATGGGGGGGATGGCGGGTGGAGGGCACCTCCTCTGGGAGGTCTGAGCACTGCCCCAGGGGGTCCAGGCTCGTTTTCCCACTGGGATCAGGAAGCCTCCTCGGCTGCCAGGCGTGTGACCTGGGGTGGGACTCTTGTTACTTCCTAGTGTGGGCCTATCATTTGCAAGATGAGGGGATTGGGTTAGCTCAGCCATCCCCTGTCTGCTACTTGAGGTCCTTGACAGGAGTATTAGAGGGACCTAGAGCAAGTCCCATGTTTCAGGCAATTGCTGGAAGTACGCCTGTACTCCACTTGCTGAGGCGGCCCTGGCCAGCCAAACCTGATGTTCCCTTGCTTGGGGATGAAGGTCTAGCAGCTTATGGCGCTCACAGATGCTGCTTCATGCTGACAAGGAACTCTGACCGGCAGTTGTTGAGTACATGTACCTTTGATTAATAAAAATGGGAAAATAAATGTCTCCTTATTTAACAAATATTTAAAAGTTAATAACATTTGTAAGGCACCTGGCGTATTGTTGTCCCTTAGTAAATGGTGGTTATTATTGTTCATTTTATTATAGTTTATTTGGTTGGCAAAAGCTTTCAAAATGTGGGCACGGCTGGAACGTTGCATTCTGCATGGGGGGATGGTTGGGAGCCACTGTGAGGCTGGTTTCCAAGCCCCTCCAGGAAATCATATGTTCTTAGGTTCCACTGGCTGCAGCTTCTATTGCAGGCGGGAGTGGCGGTTCCCGGCGACTCCCAGGCATTGAATCTTAGGGAGCAGAATCTCCAGCTGCTGTTCCACCTCGAGCCCACCCCTCTCCCGGCTCCTTCTTGGCCCCGCGCTGGACCAACCACCCTGCCCTAGTGGGCAGAGTCTTGGGAGTGTGCATGAAAAGTCTTAGGGGTCCGATGGCTTGCCTGTTTCCTGACTGTGGATTGCATGCTCTGACGGGAACAGGGATGGGTTAGGGAGAGACAGAAGACTTAGGAGGGACAGTGTTCTTCCTCACTGATTTCACATATAGTTCTTATAGAGGTAATGCAATTAAGAATACAACTACAGGATTGTTTTCTTAGAATATCATGCCACGTGTCATAGTAAGAACTCCATGTATTGATTGCTTCTTATTTGCCCAGTACTCTCCTGGGTACATATATCTCATCTCACTGACTCCTTTTAACAGCCCTTTAGGATGTATCAGTATTTCTATTTTATAATTTCAGACACTTATGCTCAGAGTGGTTAAGTAACTTGCCCAAGTTTACACAGCTAGAGAGTGGCAGAGCTGGAATTTAAAGACTATGGTCTTTCCAAATATTAAAGATTTGCTGCTCTATGGTGAAATATCTTACAGTATAAAGAAGGCAAACATTAGCAAGCTGAAGACTCATAGAGTGAAAGGTAATCCAGAAGTGCTTCCAGGGAGAAGAGTTGGAAGTTGGCTCTTGAAGGACAAAGGGGTGCAGGGGATGGAGGGATAGGGCGTGTACTGAGCTGGAGAGGATGTATGTAAAGGAGATGGGGAGAGATGGGGTGCTGGTTCTGGGGCGATGGAGGAAGGCTAAGGCCCTGGGGAGGGTCAGGCTGGGAGTGACGCCGCTATGGTTGCTGCTCTGGGGACAGGTGACAGGTGTGGGACACCTGGCTTTTTTCCACACCTTTGGCTCTGCCTCTCTCTTTGGCTACCAGAGACTGCTCTCTGCCCACTGGTGGCAGGGGCTGCTCTGGCCCCCTGCTCTATAGACAGCAGTCATATTCCAGGAAAAACTGGCAAAGGATTTGCCTTCCTCCCTTCCTCCCTCCTCACTCCCTACTTCCCTCCTTCTCTCTCTGTCCTTCCTAATATTTGCTTTTCAAAATCAGTGTTTAAACAATAATACAGTTAATTTGAAGAATCACTCATTGCATAGTTTTACCACTCTCCCATCGAGTCATCATTTTTCACTTCCACCCCTTCCAGCTCCTGCCCATTTCTTTGTTCGTATTATGTTGACACAAATGTAAACATCAGGTAGACACAACCTTAAGTCTTTTTATTTCTTTAGACTTTGATATCAGAGCCTGTTTTCTGTTGCCTTTGTGATCACAAAGCTGTAAATGGTTGCCTACCTCCCCCCGGGCTGGGGGTGTCCTGATAGATAGCAGCCTCCCGCCAGGGCTGCACTTCTAGTTGCTTCTTTTTGGGGGGCTTCATTAGAGCTGATGTTGTCACTGAGGTCGGGGCCTGGGGATTGTGGGAGCAGAATGCAGAGGGGTTTGGGCTGCCTGGGGAGGGGACAGGGCAGGTGAGATGCCGCCTGACAGTGTGCCTCTGGGGTATATGTGCAGGTGGGAGCCAGTAGAGACCATGGGGTTAGGCTGGTGCTGCAGGCGTCGTTGGTATTTATTTCTTGAAACTGTTATGAGGATTAAGTGAGGTCATGTTTGCAAAGAGTCTGGCGTTCAATAAACCTTAGTCCCTTACTACTGTCTCCTTCCTCCTCCTTTCAGATGGTCTCAAGCAACCTGGAGAGGGTGATGGTGAACACAGCCATCTCTATATAAGCAGCCCATGGCTATGTGGTCAGCTCACTCATTCAACAGTTGTTTATGGAGCACCTACTACGTTCCAGAACACAGGCCTGAAGGAGACAGGCAAGACTCCTGCCATCTCGGAGCTTATGGTCTAGCCTGGGAGACACCCAATAAACAGGTAAACACAAAGATAAGAATTTCCCATAATGATAAGTGCTAAAGAGGGATGATATAGGTATTTAAATTGGGAAGTCAGCAGCTGCAGCTGAATTTTGTATGGAAGGGTCTGGAGGATATTTGGTTGGAAAGTGGGGTCAGAGTATTTGTTTGAAATGACTTTTTTCTTAAGTTGGGAGTTTATTTGGAGGTGTCTTTGGGAGTGAGCTATTTTGGATTTTATAGGGGGAAGAAACTAACGTCCCCCAAAGCCCATCCCCTGGCACCAACACTGTTGAAGGGCTGATTAATGTTTGAGCCAAGTTCTTCAAGATGAGGTGGAATCAGGCATGTGAAGTTCTGGGGGAAGAGGTTTGGAGCCAAGGACCAGTGTGTTGGACCCACGAGGGATGGTGGAGCCGGATGCAGCGAGGGGGCCGCCGGGAGACCGAGCAGGCAGGGCCTCTGGCCTGGGACACAGGTTGTTAGGGTACAATTCCTGGTGCAAGGAGTAACCGGAGGGTTTTGAGCAGGGCTGGGGTGCCTGTATCTGACTTACGGTTTAAACATTTACATGTTTTAGAATATTTAGATGCAGTGGTAAATACTAGCAGCAGACCCTGTTGTGGTCAGGTGTACCTGGGAATGTTACATGTTACGTGTCTTACTGGAAGAAACAGGAGGTGTTGAATGGACAAAAGTAGCCCACCATGCTGTTGCCAATGAGAGACTCGGAGACCACGATTCAGAAGACAAGACATCACAACTGTGGTGTTTTTGTGACCACGGGGGAAAGGGAGACATGGGGGGAAACAGAGGATGGCTCTCTTTTTTTCTCCCTTGTGTGCTCTCTCCCCCGGCCCAATGAATCATGTGTCATCTGAGAACCCACCAGGCCTCAGGGTGGAGCCCTTCTCCAGAGGCTTTCATGAGTTTGGCTGGGTTCCTGGGACTTCTCTCAAGGGTCCTTCCCTTGCTGCTGCCACAAGGGGTGGGGGGCTGCCGAGAAAGGGCAGATAAGTAGGGTCAGGTCCACAGGAACACCAAGAGGTGCAGCTTGTGATTCTGTTGTGATTCTCTCAGAGCGGGTGTACACCCGCTGACTCACGCTTACATGCAGACACTTCCAGTCACATCAACTTGAGCTGCTTCTTGCCCCCATATGCAGACCTCTTACGTGTATCAACATACACAAGGGCCTGACCCACCGGACCCTGGCGACCACAGAAGTCTGCATACATTTGTCGACTGCCATAGGGAACTGGCCTCATCTGTGGGATTCACATCCAAACTCCCAACACAAAGGGCCGCACAAGCAGAAGAGCCTTGGTCTTGTGGATCCTCCGTCTGAGGACCAGGTCCGGTTACAATCCGTCATCCACCAGGCTCAACATGCAAATTCTATAATTAAATTCCATTCCAATAGACAGGTGATTTTGAAACTGTGGCTCATGACCCATTAGTGGGTCACAAAATCGATTCACTGGGTTGCAACCAACTTTCAAAAAAAAAAAAGTACAATAGATAAATACAATAGGATAGGAAATATGAGTCTGTCTCTACTGTGTAGTAAGAGTGCTGTCATTTTACAATTTACAAATTTATGTGTGCATGTGTACTGGGTTGCAGTGTGACTTTATTTTTAACTATGATTTTGTGGCCAAAAAGAAAAAAGTTCGAAAAGCACCACAAAACCTTATTTCTTAGTCTAGCACTGTGATGGACAGTACAAGAAGACTCTTCCCTTTCCCTGCCCTCTGGGAGCCTGGGCCTGGACCGAGCAAGGTGACGTGGCCTGGCAGTGCCCTGACCCGCGGTGTGGGAAGCAGGGAGGCTGGCAGCCGAGGCCTTGTCTGGTGGGTGGGCAGTGGGAAGGAGAGCTGGCTGAGAAAGAAGTCAAGAGATGCTTATAAAAAAGAATCCATGGGACTGGAGGAAGGGGCGGTGGTGGCAGAGGCTGAGGCTCTTTCCAGGTTTGGGGATGGGGTGACTGAGGCTGGGAGTGAAGGAAGGGGGCAGATCTGTCTTTTGTGAGGGTTGATAGTGAGATTCATCACAAACATATTGAGTTTGGGGATGGGTGTTGTTAGACTTTTAGATGGACATGACCATGGTGGTCCATGGAGTCCGGGAGAGAAATGGGCCAGAAGTGCAGATTTGGGGTCTCTTGCGTGGGTGGGAGCAAGATGGGCTCAGGGAGGGTGTGGGGGAAAAGGAGAAGAGGGCCCAGGGAAGTGCCCTGAGAATCGCTGATGTGTGAGGGAGGACCAGAGGCGGGAAGCGGTGATGGTGCGTGTGGGGAGCGCCTGGCCTCGGGTAGAGAGCTGTCCTGGAAGCCCCTCTAGGGAAGAGGCCACCTGCTGTGTCACATGCAGCACTGCACTGAGGCTCTAACTGGGCAGAAGACCTGAAACAACCAGAGGGGCTGCAGGGGCCGAACTTCAGGCTGTTGACTCCGTGGGCCCATGAACCTCAGAGACCTTTGAGAACTTTCCTCAACGTCAGGAGCCATAAAGAAAGAGAGTGACGTCAGGGAAGGGCGAGACAGGGGGTCTGTTTGAAGGTGGAGCTGTCAAGCTGGCAGCTGAACCCCCTCCCCCCACTAGCCTCCCTTCTCCTGGCTGTACAGGGTCAGCCCCCTAAGGCAGCCAAGGGACCATGGATGTCCAGAGACCTGAGTTCTCATTCTGGCCATCAGAAGCTCCTCACTCTCCATGGGCCTCATTCCTGATCTAAAAATAAACAAGATATCTATCGCTAGAATAATCTCTTGGACCTCTGCCTTCTCTGAAATTCTTTGAGGCCATCTGTGAAATGGGGTTAATCACCCTTGCCCTGTTCTTTCATAGGAGGAACCCTTTTGAGAGCCATCAAGAACCACCAAAGCAAGGGTGTTAAGGTTATAGTTGTTAACAATTAGATTCAAAAGGGCCTTTAGGGGCCTGAGTTAGCCAAGGAATTACTGAATTTCCCATTTTCTTCCAGGAAGTGCCTTCTCCTTCCCCTCTACCTCCTGACTCCTTCCCCACTGTATTCTCAAAATTGTGCATAGAGGTTGGTAAAAATCTGAGGATAGGAGGAAAAGAGAGGCAAAACTCATTAATCCAGTGAATAATTTTTGGGCACCAACTGGGTGCAGGTCTCTGTTGGATGCTGGGGTTACTATGGAGACCAGGATGCAGGACTGGCCCTGAGGGCTCTCCACTGCTCGTGCAGAGCAGAACCACCCCTGCAGCTTTTCAAATCCAGATTCCATGGGTCCTATGCTAGACCTACCTACCTCGAAGCTCCAAGGGTGCAGCCCTGGTGTGTGTCTGTTTAAAAAGCTCCACAGGGGATTTTGTTACACTTGGAAAGGTGAGGACCACTGAGTGGGAAGATGAGAAGCAGCCCCCTGAGATGGAGTGGTTTAAGTGCTAAAAGAAAGTAGGATGGTAATTGCTGGGACAGAGTGCTAAAGAAACCTAGAGTGGGAGACGTGAGGCCCCAGGAGTTGGTGGGCATGGGTGCAATCAGGGAAGACTTCCTGGAGGAGATGCTGCCCACAGTGAGTTTTGAAGGATGCGGGAAGAGGGAACAGCATGTGCAAAGACACAGAGGCTTTCCATGAATGGTCATGTGTTTCCTGAAAGGTGTCTACACATAAAGTGCACAGTTCAGGTTAAAGGTGTACCTCATAGGCAAATCTACCTGTGACCCTGAGAAAGTCCTACTGCAGACCCCTGTCTTTACACAAGAACTTGGATGGGCTTCCATCATGAGGCTGGATGTGTTAGCTGGGAAACCAGTTCCAGTTGACGTTGGATGAATGCAAACAAGGGAGGCAACCACATTAAACCATCTCAGGGTGACAGTGGGCTTTTTCTCAGATTTTACAAGGATCAGGCAAGAATGAATGGGTTGATTTATTGAGCCCTCATTACGGGCAGGCCTATACCTGCATCGTTGCTAGCTATCCAAAGGTAGGTATTATTTCCTCCATCTTAGTCAGCAGCTCAGAGAGATGGAGTGATTTGCCCAAGGTCACACAGCAAGTGAGTGGCAGAGCTAGAACTTGGGTCTAAGCTTTCCCGGGCACACAGTGCAGTGGTGAATTCTGCCTGGGCTTGAATCTTGGATCCCATATTTCCAAGGGATCTGGGGCAAGTTCCTTAGGCTCTCTGTGCCTCAGTTTCTTCCTCTTTAAAGAGGCAAGGCTGAGGGAGTCTCCCTGGCAGGGCTGTTAGGAGGATTGAATGAGCAGTGTCTGCACACAGTGGGTGCCCAGTAAGTGGTAGTGGGAATGCTGCTGCGGCTGGTGGCGGTCACGCCCACCTCCAAGGCTGGGCTTCCCTCACTATCAAACACAGGGACTCAGACTGCACGGGGCCAAGGCTCACCACCCAGCTCTGAAATTCTGGAATGGATTTTGAATCTCAGTTTCTGGAAGCACAGCTGATGTCCTGGAATAACTTGCCTGGAGGCAGGGGGATTATCCCTTTGACCTTCCTGAGTACCCAGTTTGCTCAGCCTGGCCGAGGCAGAAGCAGGGATAGTGGCTTTCCTGTCCCTCCTTCAGGAGGATGGGCTGCCTTGGAGGGCTCTGGGGAAAACTCTGGATGGAAAAGCAAACTGGGCTGTTATGAAAAGGGTGCTGGCCTACCTGCCCCAGTGGCAGACAGGAGAGAGAGAGAAAACTCCGGAAGTGGCAAATTTTCCGCAAGTACTCAGCCGTAAAGCCCCTTTGAAGGGACTTATAAAGGGCCTGTGTGCAGGGGCAGGCACCGTGGCAGGGCCCAGGGGCCTTCGCAGGCTGCCAGGTCATGGCTGCGGGGGGCAGGCAGAGGCCTGCCGGGGGTGGAGGTTCTATGAACGTGAGCCTGATGGAGGTGGGGTGTGTGTGTGTGTGTTTGATGACAACACGTCCTTGGAAAGGACCATTCTGGAAGCCGCATGAAGCTGTGGGAAGGAAAGGCAGGAGACAAAGGCTGGAAGGAACAATGCCAGCGCAGATGGGCAAGATTCCGAGCCCAGGACCGGGGCCTGCCCCCTGGGAGACCCCGCACATCTGGGCCTGCCCGAGGTGGGTGTGCTGTAGGCCCAGAGCAGGCCTGGATGGCCGTAGGTGTTGGGAGGCTCTGGACAGAGCTTCCCCTCCGCTGTGGGAAAAGCAAAGGAAGACAGCCTCCTGCATCTCTCTTGTCTGTCGACCCAGGTGCAGAGTCAGGGTAGTAATCCAGAAGATGTCATTTTAACCCATTGTGACAGGCGAAGGCCTTCTGAGTTTGGCCCACATCACTTCGGCTGTGTGGCCACAAGCGTTATTTTCACTCGGCCAATGCAGAATAGTAGCGGTTTTCTGCCGGACCCTTTGGGGACCGGAGATACATAAGGAGGTGTTCGGTGAAAGAACACTGAAGACTTGAAAGAAGGGTTGAAGTCCCAGAGCATCCACTGTGGGCTGAAGAACATTCCAGGTGCCACAGGGGCACCAAACAACACAGAAGATGAGGGCCTCCCCAGCCAGAGAACAAGAGCCACCCAAACGCACAAAGACACAGCCACGGTGACTTAACAGGATCAACAACAAGAAGAACAAGCGCTGATACTTGTATGTATGTATATGTACATGTGTAATACTTAGTACGTGCAAGACACTGTTTCAGGTGCTTTAGCGATGTGGAATCATTTAACCCCCCGGAAGAATATGAGGGAGGTGGAATTACTAACCTCCTTTTGCTAACAAGGAAACGGAGGCACAAGGAAATCAAATAATAGGCCCTCAGTTCCAAAGCGAGCGTGCATACTGTGGGGAAGGATTGATGAGCCCCATTTTGCAGCTGAAGAAAATGAAACTCAGAGAGGCCAAGGTAACCAGGCTCACTTGGACATACACAGAAATCCACGCTTTGCTGACTAGAGCATGGGTGATAAACAGGCTTGGTGTGTAATGTGAAGACCCTTGACTGCATTCATGCTGTGTGCAGGCTGTTGGCTGAACCCAGGCCTTCTGACCTGAAGCACAGGTGTTCTCTGCCGGTCCTCATTGCCTGGGGGCCTCTCAGATCCCCTGGCCCCCTGACCCACCCTATGCTGGCATCCGGGGCACATGCTACCTGACAGGAGCAGGTTTCCCTGCATGCTCTGCTTTCTCACAAGTGCTCCCAGGCTGAGGATGGAGCTGGACCTCAGAGAGACCTGAGATCTGCACTCAGCCCAGCCCAGGCCCCTGACACAACTCAACCTTCTGACATCCTCTCACCAGACACTTTGAGGGTTCCAGACTTCAGTGGTCTGTAAACATCTGGGGCCAAGGATCCCTTTGTTTAAATGGTATCTTATTCAGAAGCTTATGAAGACCACGAGGATACTGACCTGGCTGGGAATGGAGACCCCGGCCAGCCTCGTGGTCGGCCTGGATGCTGTGCTGGCCCCTCGGGTTCCTTGGAGCACATGTGAACCCTTGCAAAACGAGATGCTTTTTGAGACTCCGTCTAGCCTGACAGCGTGTGATCTGTTGCTCGTCAGACGGGTCCTTGCTCTGTAGAGAAGCTTGATCACATGTCCAGGCCCACAGTGGCCTCTGGTCTGTTTCGGGTAACAGTGAAAGAACAAAGGTTTCTGTGTCCCTCTGGCCCTTGTCCCGCTCAGCAAGTGCAATTGGTTAAACATGTCAGTTTGGGGTGAACGGACCTGCATTTTAGTCTCATCTCTTCTAGTTTCCTAGCTGGGTGACCTTGGACAAATCATTCTACTCATCCAAGCCTGTTTCTTCTCCCTCTTAGTGGGGATAGTTTAAGTAACATAACGCCTGCAGAGCCCTTGGCCCAGAGTCTGTCCCCCCTGTACGTATGCAGCACTACGCCTGTTTATAGCACAGCCCTGAGAGGGGTGTTTGGGGCTGGCTCTGGCAGGCATGCTGCATCAAGGCTGGACCCGGGCTTTACTTCTGGCAAAATTGGGAGGTGTTCTGGGCACCTCATTCCTTCCGGCTGTCCCTCTTCTCTCTGCTCCCCTTTGATGCACAAACAGAGCTGTTACAGCATGAAATTCCCCTGCCCCACAACTCATCTTCTCAAGGTCAGAGATGCTTTGGGCCTCCCAAGGTGAACATCAGAAAGCCTGCTACCCTGAGCTCTTCTCCCAGGCAGGGCTGTGAGTCCGATCCACTGGAACTTCGTTGGGCTCTCCTGGCTGCCTGCACTGGGTCACCAGGGGGCAAACCGACCCCCTCACCTCTCTGTCCCCAGCACCCAGCCCTGGCCCAGGGCATTTAAAATAAGTCAATCCTAGTGGAGCATTTGGATATAATAGTCTTACTTATTTCTCATTCAAAGGAGTGATTCTGAAGGTAAAAATGTCTGGCCAGCTCAGCTCGAGGGGTGTAGAGAATATTCCTTTTTACAAAGACCCCGATACCCTTTAAATTATGTGCTTAAGTGACAGGCCTTTGCCATGAGGCCAGAAGAGGGGTTATGCTGTTTTGTTTCAAAGAGGAGTTTTTGATCTCAGAAAACGTCATTTGAGGCTGTGAGTTAGGGCAGGAGGGAGAAAAGGGGCTTCTTATATTCCAGACCAGGGCCTTGTTTGAGAGGCTGGCGAGGAATTCTAAAACGAGCCATTCTCAAAGCCAGGGAAGGAGTTCTTTGTCTCCGTGGTAGCCAGAGAAGATGTAGGATGGATGCCAGGAAGAAATATAAATTTCCCAGGGGACGACACAGACCAACGGAAGGAAATCAGCATTTGTCCAGAAAAGCATGATGGCAGTACCAAAGGCCAGCACAGTCACCACTCTTCAGGTCCTTTGGAGTGCATTACCTGACCCCAAGCCCCCAAGTCTATATTGCTTATATTATCCAGGTAATTGAAAACAAACAGTGGGTATCTTCTTATGCGATTGCAGATGCTGAGCGTAGATCGAGAAAGCAACTCCAAAGGCAGAGCCAGGGGGCTTCGGTGACCATCCACGTGTAAGAGGATGTTTGGGGGGTTTGGGCGGGGAAGGCTGAAGTTAAAGGCTATATTTGGTGCCCCAGATTCCTGTCTACTTTGTGCTCTGCAGGCCAGAGAGCGTTGGGTGTGAATTCAGTACACTTGCCCAGTGGAGGTGATGGCAGAGGCTTACCCCAAAGGAGGGGGATGAGAGTCTGTGGCTCAGACGACACAAGGCCCTTGTGCCAAGGAAGCCTCGCGCATCTGCATCCAACAGCAATGCCCAGGGGCAGAGTGGGCAGCCAGACCCTTGGCCCAGGGGTACCCGGGAGCTGTAGGAATGATTTAGGGAAGGACAGGACGCAAGAGCTAACTGGAAGTTACACAGCATCTAGTCTAATCCCCTCCTCCCACAGGCCAAGATACTGAGATCTAGAGCTGTTGAACTGCTGGCAATTTGAATTTCAGCAGTGTTATTATACTTCTGATTCCTTAAAATATCAATAGTATCAGCATCTCTAAACAGCATCGTGTTTATCAAGTAACTCACAGTTTGGGAACGTGAAAGTAGAATCCAGGCTGTAGAATGGCCACTTAGGTGAAACAAACAGACAAACAAGCCAACAAAATTAAATTAAAAACTGGGAAAATGCTGGCAACTTATCATACCAGGAAAGAGTGAATTTCTTTATACATAAAGAACCATTATAAATTAATAAGAAAAGAACCACCAACTCAACAGAAAATTTGACAAAGCATGTGCATCATTCACAGAAGAGGAAGTTCAAATGGCTCTTAAGCATTTGCAGAGTTGCTCAGCTTCACTCATAATAGTAGAAATACACAGTTAAAATATGAGATAATGCTTTTCACCTGACTGGCAAAGAGCAAAGAGTTCCATATCACTTTGTGCTCCCCAGGCTGTGGGGAAACAGGCACTTTTATATAATGTTGCTGGCAGTATAAATTGATAAAATCTCTGCAGAGAATAATTTGGTAACAACTATCAAAATGAAAAATGCACATTCCCTTTTAGGTCCAGGAATTTTTCCTACAAATATGTTAGCACACTTGCAAGGTGATCATATACAAAGATTTTCACTATAGCACTGGGAACAACAAATAAGAGAGTCAAGTAATTAAGAAACTACTTAGAGGACTTATTAGATAAATTATGGTATAATTATGGTATATCCATATAATAAAATATTACATAACCATTAAAAAGAATGAGACAGCATTGTATATGGATATAGAATAATCGTTCATATATATTGTTAAGTGAAAAGAATAATTGCACAACAAATGCTACTATTTCTATAAACAGCAACAAATATATATACATATATATGTGTTTATGTATCTACATAGACATACATATATATACGAAGTTGCTTACACATGCACAGAATGTCTTTGGAAGGATATACTCATAAAAATAGTGGCAGTGGTTGCCTCTGGGAAGGATAACTGGGTGACTGCATAGCTGAGAGATGGGGGTGGAGGGGAACTTTTCACTGTGTGCTCTCTTGTCCCTTTTGAATTTTGTGTCGTGTGCAAATACTCCCGGTTTTAAAGGCTTCAGCTATCTGAGGTTCAGAGAGGAGGATCTCCAGGCCAATCTCACCCCCTAGTGACAGTCTCACTCCGGGTGACAGTGGCCTTGATGAGGCGCAGGTCTGGGAGTGAGGCTGTGTCTGGGACTGGCTCAGCTGCGGGCCCCAGAAGGCCTGGGGGTGGGGAGGAGCCGGGCTGGCTCAGCAGGTCTAGGAACCCTCACATCCACTGGAATCAAAACAGAGCATTGGAATTGCCCGTGATCTTGAAAACACATGGCTAGGTCAAATCACAGGCCCATTTCCCAGTGTCTGTCTGGCTTCCTCTGTCCCCCAACCCCGGAGGGTGTGGTCTGTGAGGACAGGGACGGTCACGCAGCCTTTTGTGTAGAATCTGTGATGACCCGTGCGACCTGCCCCAGCAGTGCTGCATGCCTACCTGCGGGTACTTACAAGGGTGGCGATGGAGTCAGCTAGCTGTTGGGATCAGTGGGTATTGCCAACATGGCTGTTTACGCCCAGGTGTCGTCTACACGGCGAGCAGGTGATACAGTGGGAAGAAGGTGGCATTTGGAGCCCCGCTGCCTTGGGTTTGAGCGCGGGCTCTACGCATATGAGGAAAATATAGTGCTAAATGCAGGCAAGGAAGCCATTACACTGATGAGCCTTGGTGGTGACCTAAGGAAGCCGACCAAAATCTAAGCTTATAAATGCCTCAAAGCTATGAAATCAAAACACTAAAGACGACCAATCATAAACAGCCAACTAGGCTTTAAGCTTTAGCCAATCAAATAACTTCCTTTCTTTGCCTCTGTGCTTTCTCTGTATAAAATCTTTCCTGGCTCCTCTGGTGGGGTGCCTAATTACTTCAGGCTTGGCATTGCCTGATTCCAATCAATTTTTGCTCAAATAAACTCAAACATTTTAATATGCCTCAGTTGATCTTTTAACAATAGATAGGAGCAAGATCCTTCACCTTTCTGAGCCTCAGTTTCTGATCAGCGAAATGGGGCTGTACCTTGCAGGCTGTCACTAGGCGATGTGAGTCGGGGTGTGGTGTGCAGAGTCTCAGCCCCTCCCAGATGCCCATGTTACCTGGTGTCACTGAGGTGACCTTGTTGGCAGATGGTTATGTTAACTAATGGGTTCTAGGCAGGTGGCCTAGGTTTGAATCCTGGCTGTGCATGTTGTAGGATGTGGGACTTAGGGTAAGTTACTTGACCTCTCTGTGTTACATAATCTGTAAAATCGGGATAAAAAATAGTACAGTAGCTCATCTAGGGTTGTCGTGAGGATTAAAACGAGATACATGTTCTGCTGTAAAGCACTTAGCATTGAGCCTGACTTGGAGTAAACACTCAAGAATATTTGCTTCCATTCTTATCATTCTCATTATTTTGAAACAACTTGATAACATCTAGTCAGTCAATGACTGATCTTAAAAAAATTTGGTTACCAGGTTGAACTTTTCTTTTTTTGGACACACAGTGGGAGGTGCTGAAATTGGCATCTCCCGTGTGGGCAGCTTACGTTTTCCGGAGATACAGATCAGGCAAATGGGCAAAATGTACCCAATTAGACTCACCATTGTTTCCCAGGAAACTGCATCCCATCTGGCAGTGCCCACGTGGGACCAGGTCAGGGAGGAGTCATGAAGGGTTTGTTTCAAAGAAGTAAAAAATCCTGTGCAGTTCAGCGAGGAACACGGAGCCTTTGGAGTAGTCTTTGAAGAGAAGGAAAATGCGAATCAGAAGACCTCAATGCAGGGGAGAAGCAGTGTCTGTTCATGGGGGGAAACTACGGATTTTTTCTGAGATTCTGTGTACAAAGGAAAGGAGAGGCTGTGTTTGGGAAGCTGAAGCATTTTTGGCTCTCTTTCCAGGAAAGAAACATTATGGAAATTAAAAAAAGGAAACGGGTGGGAGCAAAAAACCTCTAGACAGAGCAACTCCAAGAGTGTAGAGGGTTACAGAACTTAGACAAACTGGCTCTGAGGGGGCTTCGCAAAGGCAAATAACTCCAAAGAAGTGCCAAGCACTCCGTGGAACCATTTATTGAAGTAATGTCAGAATGGAGATTTATAAGAGGAACTTAATAACAACAATAACTCACTTGACCCCTCCTCCCGAATTAGACGACACACGTCCACAGCAGCACTAAGGAGGAGAAATGTTTTGGGAGATGAGGGGAGTGGGATGGAGGAGGGATCAGTGTAGGGTACCTATATTAATTAAAGAAATAAACCCAAACGACACATCCCACAAAAGGGATACACGGGCCTAGCTGGGACTTCTTGCCTCCTTGGCATTCTATCAGAACCTTGTGTAAATGATTACTTTTTGATTCAGGGGTTCCGTGCTTCCATTCCACGGCTGGACCAGGCTGAACATCAAGGGAGAAGCCCACTCCTTCCCACTACTTCGGAATAGTTTTAAGACAGCAGGGAGACCCTTTCCCACCATGTTCCTCGCAGACCTGCGACATCACTCCCGTCCTGAGGTGCTTGCTAGGACGACATGTGGGTTTCTGAAAGCGGCTTCACCCCGCATCTGAAGGCTCCCTGGCGACACGCTACTGAATCAGAATTTAACCTGAGACCACTTGTCACGCAGCTGAGTGTCACTGGGCCAGACCTCTGGTCAACAGGAAAACTGAAGAAAGCGAGGGACACCCAGCCGGCGTCCTTCCCGGCAACCCTGGGTCATTCCAGAAGCACAGGGACATCTCGGCGCCCTGGGCACCACGAGAGAAGAAATTGAAACAGGATCTAGGTCCACGCTGTTCCTTCATTCCGATGATGATTTTTTTCTTTCACCACCACGAAATGTCAACCATAGGATGGCTGAAAGCAGCGGGCCGCACACCTCGGAGGCTGAAACCTATTTTGTAAGCACTTCCTCACAGCCTCCCAAAGTTTAAATATTAATTTGCCCGTAATTGGCGGAGAAAACAAACAGGCAATTAAAACCGTTACAAAGCTGACTTTCGCCTTCCTCTGCCGTCCCCTCCCTTTTCATTTCCCTGCCGCCTAGAACTGGTTGTAAGACAATGGGACCCCGAGCTGTGTGGAATTCTAAGCCCGGACTTGCCTTAAAGCTACAATATGGATTTAATTTATATGCAAATGCAAGCAATAAAAAGGCAGACACTGTAGAAATTATAGGGTTCCCCCCCTCCTTTCTTAGGAGATGCTCAAACCCTTTCTCTCCTCTTCCAACTAAGACCTAATTACTATTGGTTCCTACTACCTCGTTTCCTGCCCATTCTGGGTGTAAACTGGGCCGTTTAAGGAAGCCCACAGAATACTCGGAACAAGAAAAGGAGCCTCAGGATAATTTCACAGTCTGATTTCCCCTCCCCCCAACCCTTTTTTTTTTTTTTGGCGTGCCAGGCCCTCCTGTTGGCCAGTAGAACGCAAAAGTGATCAAAGCCAGCCGGAAGCCTTAAGTAGGCCAAAATGGGGCTAAAGTATGCTAAGAGAGGAGCTAAATATACTTTAATCCTGTTATAATACAAGGTAACTTGGAGGCAGGGATAGGGCCTGGTGGCTTTGGAAGGGGCCGGAGGGGGGGCCGGGACCCCTGGGAAGCCTGAATAGAAGTCGCTTCCTATTCTTTCTCTGGCTGGGGGGGTTGGGGGGCGTGGGCGCCCTCTTCCTCAGATGCCCACACCAGCCCCGCCTGCCCCGTTCGTTTACTGAGTGTCAACAGTTGGGTGAGCAAGCCTTCGCAGCCCTTAGATCAGGACTCTGTGACCCTCCACATTGAAGCCACACCATTCATCCAAGCCTTCCAGCTGTTGCCTGAAGATGAAGGGTTTTTTTCTTCCCCCCGCAAAGTAGGCCGTGGCTTAGGAGAACACTAGGCAACAGTTTAAATTATGTCCTTGTCACCACCCAGCTTGCTCTGCAGATGCTGGGGCGGGGGCATCTCTGCAAAGCCTGCCTGGTCTGGCCTGGTGAGGAGCTACGTGGACCAACGTATACACTGTGGGCAGTACAGAGCGGGCCTCGGAAGGGAAACCAGCCTCTGTGGCCACCTTCAGAGCCGGCGTCCACCAGGCTAGTCTCTAACTTTAGAGAAGAGGGAGGGCACCCAACTTGATGAGGTAACTCTCTCTGGAGGAAGGGCTTGGGGTCCTCTGCTCCCCGGTTCTCTCCGGGCTCTGGGCCTTGGAGGCTTGTTCCAGAATGTCAGCGAAGCAGGACCCAGGAGGGTCCGCTCTCTTGCCAGAGAACCAGGGTCCAGGCCCAAGGACCTCGGAGGAGACTGATGGAATTTTCCAGCCGGCCAACCGCCACTGGTATCAGAAGATTGAACACGAAGGTCGTGTTGCGTTGAGGCCTACCTCCCGCTGTGGAGCTGGGAGTCTGAAGGGTGGAGTGGGAGGGGAGACGGTCCCAAATATCTCTCCGTTAAGTGCAAATTACATACTGGATGTATTAAGTGGTAATGGTGGATTTTGAGTCTGACTCAGTTTTGTGTGAGAATGCCGTTGGTGTACCCTCTGAAATGCTGAGTCGGTGATACATGCAAACAAAAAGGAATTCAGTCCCAACGGAATATGTTTTGTTGGAATTCAGGCACAGCTTTTTCTTTCGTACTTTCTTCCCTTTTTCTTTCTTAGTTCCTCTTACTCTCTTCCTTCCTCCCCTTCCTCCCATCAAGCCCCTACTTGGATGCTCTAAAGGGCAGAGCCCTTCTGACGCGTTGTGTGCTGGGAGAGGTGGTTTTATGAAGTTGACCAGAAAGTGTATGAACAATTAGGTCCTGAAAAGCGGGCACTGGGGTGAGAGATCTTTCCTATCTCCACTCTCCTACCCCCTCCCACCCAACCCACACCAGGCCTCCCCATTTCCTGGTCTGTAAAGTGACGGGTCTGTCCAAGGTGGTCCCTAAACTCCGCTCTGAGGCCTTTGACAGTCCAGGTGGCCATCCGTCCCCAACCTCTGCAGCAAGTACATATGGGTCTGGAAGGGCTGGTAACACAGTAGGTGCTGGAGGTGCGCCCCATGTCGATGCATGGAATATGTCACCCCAATAGTGCAGGGGAAGGGCTTGGAGGGGCAGTGCCACCTCGCGCAGAGAGAACCCACAGGTTTCAACTTAAGAGAGACTAGATTTTGATCCTGGCTCTTCCACTTACTGGCATTGTGATTTGAGGCAAATTCTTAATTTCTCCACCCTTGAGTTATGGAATCTGCAAAATGGGTGTAGGAGTACCTATGTCTTGGGGTTTTGAGGACCAGATGAGCTAATACCTGTGATGTGCTTAATACAGGCCTTAGAACATGGTAAGTACCTACCGAAAGTTACCTCTGCTACTGCAAGACTTGGAGTGTTGGCCACCCCTCTGTTATCGGATGAAAATTTCCTTTCGGTCGTTTAAATATTTCGGCAAGAGTCAAATGTAAAGTCTGCGTGGAGCCAGTTCTGAGTGTTCCCCTCCCCCCATCCTCTTTCTACCACATTCGAGGGCATTTGTGTTGCTCAAATCTTGCTTCAGAATTGATGCTGAGGTGTTTGGTCCTGCAGCAGATAAAGGCTCTCGCACATCCTACTTATTTCTGGTTCTGCCTCTTCCTGGAGTCCTGGGTGGGGTAAGGCCCCGCTAAGCATAAGGGAAAAATTAAAACTATTTGCAAATGTCCCATCTGGCCACAACTTTCTATTTCTCACTTGAGTAGAATCCCCACCCCCGACTCTCCCCCTACTCCCCGCCAACCACAAATCTTGCCGCGTGAGTCATCATTTCTCTTCTTGCAACAACTCATAAAGTGGTTTTAATTATATGGTGTTTTTCTAAGTAAACAACGCCACCGAAAGAGAACACACCTTCTGATTTTTTGCTGAAATTAAGTTGGGAACCTCCCCCAGCACCTCGATTGCTGATGACATCAGCGACCTGAGGCTTCCGATACTGTGATACTGTCCTCATTCTTGTGCAAGTTCTCTCTGGCCGGTAGCAACAAGGAAGTAGGAACCAGCCCAGAGATACAGTGAGAAAATCATGAAATGGAACTTCAGGACAGGGCTCCAGATCCCAGGGAAACCTAGGAGTTATTTTGGTAACAGTTTTGCCAGTGGAAAAATATGCAAAGATCTTTGTTTCCACCATAAACAAACACAATATTATTCCGACTGCAGGAAGACCATGAGGCATCCTTCCAGGACACTGTCGCAAACACATGAATAGTAACAGCAGATTACCGAGCGATCCCGCTTCCTCCTTTATTTAAACTCTTTATGTTCCACACGTTCATCAACATTTCCCTGCATGTCTCATTATTATCTCATCAAACATTTATTATTACTTCAAGATAGATAATTAAAATTTTATACAGTGATTTCTCGGTATGACAATCCAAGAGATTTCGAATCCTCCCCTCCCCTCCCTAGCACTCATCTGCACCCTCACGACCAGGTCATAAAACTCATGAACTTTCAATTCAATGTGCAGAAAGCATAGGAACAAAATCTAAAATTCATTTTGAATGGGAGTTTAGTTTCCTGCATAATAATTCAGTTATTGTAATTGTTAAAGAACCAGAGAAAGGGGTCTCAGAGGACAATCCTTGCTCTTCATCAAATAAATAACCGGACTCCATTGATAACATTACGAGATAGACAAACAATGTAGTGAGCGATTTTTAAGGCCAGAAGTGGATTCGTTAGAATCGAGTACTCCCAGACAGAAAATGCAATAAACTCAAAAAGATTAGCAAAGAATTACTCTCTTTCCAGGAAGCATATTACATGTAGGATTAGAAATCCTGATATGGATTATATATCACACATATTGCACAGAGCACAAAAGTATCAAATTCATCGCAACCAGGATGAGATATTTTTTCCCCGGAATTTAAGAATGTAGGTTGGTTCTCGGCTACTTACATTTCGGAAGAGAATTTCCGGGTGGGAGGACCATCCAGCCTTAAGAAGTCTGGGACCTCTTGTGTTCCTTGGGCCATTTCCTCGCCTAGACTTGAGCCTGAGCAGAAAAATTATGTGAGACCAAACCTGGCCTTGAGGGGCTTGACATGAAATTTCTTAAATGGCTTGAATTTGGTTTTGGAGCTACACATCTCATCACTTCACTGGAAAATAATGTGTGCCAAGCTCCGGGAAATTTAAACAGTTTCACATTTCTTCTTTAAATATGCAAACCAGAAAGATGTTGACTTTGTCTAATTAATTAAATAGGTTAATGCCACTGAATTTGGGAAAAATACTAAAGCTATCCTTCAATCACTATCGCCCTGATCCAAAGAGGGGAAAGGCTAAGGGCTGTGACTCATCTCTTCTAAAC
Source organism: Balaenoptera acutorostrata (assembly GCF_949987535.1). NCBI lineage: Eukaryota > Metazoa > Chordata > Mammalia > Artiodactyla > Balaenopteridae > Balaenoptera > Balaenoptera acutorostrata. The sequence goes on from NC_080071.1 coordinate 109,233,694, forward strand.
TTTTCAAATGCGTGCTTTGAAAAGCATCACTTGGCAAACAACCACTTTCCCTCTATGGGGCTTTTCACCCAGAGCAGGTTCAGGTTTCAGCATTGTTCACCAAGAGAACGTTTGCTCTGCACTCACTGGGCAGGGCAGCGGCTCAGACTGCGGGCAGGTACAGCCCGGGGTTCTGAGCTGTGGAAGGAGTCAGAGGGCTGGTCTTTTTAACAGGCGCTCCGGCTGTTGAGCCATTGTGTGTGACCACATGGGTCCGCCCTGGGATGGATGGCCAGTGCCACTTCTGGCCTCGAGGCCCACTTACTGACATTGTCTCCTCCTTCTCCCAGGCTGTTGCTTGTTCTCTGTCTGTGGCAAGCACACAGCTCAGCTACAAGAATTTATTAACATACCAAATAGGCCTGGGACGTAGATAAAGACACGGTCCTTGCTCTCAAGGAGCTTTGATTCGTTAATTTTCATTGTGCTCCTACTGTGTGCTGGCAAATGATAGTTCGTGCACTGTACAGGCAGAATCAACTTTGGTCTCAAAGCGTTTGGTATAGAGTGTGATCCTAGGAAGTCTGAAGGGTTTGCAGGGCGCGGGGTGGCTTCAGGTTGGGGAGACATGCGTGATGATGGAGCAGGGATATAGTGGTGGGTAGGCTTTGAAGAACACAGAGAAGGCTCTATGATAGGGCACCAGGAGTCTAGTCACACCTTTATCAAACCCTTACTGGGCGTCTGCATGGTAAGCAAGGCACAAGGTTGACTGACTAGCGGCTGGACCCCAGAGATCTCACTAATCTACAGTCTAACCGCTCGGAGAGGGGGCGGGATATGATTCATCTTTGTGACTCCCACCCTGAAAGCTGAGGAGGCACGCACTCAAAAGCTAGAGGCCTAACTGAATTGAAGTCGACATCTGCCCTTCTGGATATTCTTTGCAAAAGGCCCCTGAACCCCCTCACCTCTTTTTTTCCCCTTAGCTATTTTTAGGACCTTCCTCTTTTGTTCTGCAGACTTTAGAGTCTCTTCTTCAAGATGCTGAGATCTTGGGTCGCAGCATCCTTCCTTAGATCCCAAGGCCTGAGGATTTTCTGAGTGCCCCAGGGGCATCTACCAAGGTGTCAAGCTTCGTTGGGGTGAGGTGAGAGGACAAAGGAAGTATTCGCCCTCCAATTTCCCTTTTGATCGGGAAGAGAAGAACTAAAATTTGTTGGTGCCCAGTGAGGCCATTCTCACAATGAACTTGTGGGGTAGGTATTACATTGTCACCCTTGTGGAGAGAGGAAAAGTGAGCCCCGGAGTGGTCACAAAACTCATGGCCAAGTGACCCAACTCCTCATTCAGAGTTTTAGAGGGGCACCCAGAACACTTTGCTTCCATGTCTGTCTGTCCCCAGTGGCATGGGAGTCTCTCCTAGGGCAAGGATCACGTCTGAGTCGTCTGCTGCACATACCTTGCACAGAACGACCCTCAGTGAGGATGGGCTGAATCACAGGACAACTCTCCCATTGTGATCGGGGCCGAGAGCCGATTCTAGAGGATCATCTGTCACAAAAACAAACCAGCAAACAGCAGGATGATCTAACACCAGCAACATGTGCAGTTTTCATTTTTCTTTAATTCTCTCCTTGCTGCAGAGGTATTGACCAGTCAGGGAGAAATGCATGACTTTGTGTGCCCAGACACAGCCTAACATTGAGCAAATCTGAGCTCACCCTCACCTCTAGCCCCGTTAAATTGGTTTGATCAGCCTGGTGGCCTGGAATGTCTGAAGTCTTGCAAAAGACACAGGCATGCTTGTTAATGGGTCTCACAAACACTCCCAAATTTGACATGACTCAACTGTTGCCAGGCTATCTCCGTCTGCCTCTAGCCCTGCCTCTGCCCTGCCATCCTCGCCATCAGTACAAGAGAGTAAATATGTCGGGTTGACCCCTTCAAACATCATTTAGTTTAGAACAAAATCCTGATTTTGATAATGGAGCAAGAGTTCACATCTTGGAAAAGTCAAAAGGACTAGACAAATGCAAGGTGTGGGGATGAGGGGAAGTCTGGCTTAAGGCAAGTAGGGCTGATCTAGGCTCGAAATATCAAAGGTGTGACCTTGGATGAGTCACTTAACCTCTCTTGAATTTCTATGTCCTTTTTTTTGGAAACAAAGTTTACTAGGGGTTGTCACGAGGACAAGATGAAATGCCCAGTGAGAGCACTTTGCACAGGTTTCTGGTGGGGTGGGCACTCCATGGAGGATAGCTATTATTATTTTCATTTCTGGCTTCTACATAAATCTAATGTACATTCACTACAGCTCACTTGGCCAAGAACCTTTCAGTGTCTCATTACTCATTGGATCCTGGCATGACAAAAGTCTGGAACAGAGGACAGGAGTCTGGAACTAGTCCAGGGAAGTATTTTCAATGAGTGAAGGGGGCTGACCCAGAGGCAATAGAGAGTGATGGGGTCTGTGGCAAACTGGTGTGCGCATGCCTTGTCTCATGGGGCTATTGTGGCCCATATCCAGCCAGTGTCAGGTATAAATGTGGGCTAAAGTCTCAGATTTTTACAAAAAAAATAAAAAGTCTTTTTGTTTTGTTTTGTTTTTTTTTTAGTGTGAAATTAGTTGTTTGCAATCTAATATTTTTTGAAAATACGGTACAGGTGAACTGCACGTGTGGGTCAAGTCAAACGTCTGTGGGCCAGATGCAGGCCTCCAGTGTATGACCTCTGGCCCAGAAACTCTGCCCTCTTCTGGACAGGCAGGAGGCACTGTGGAGCCGAGAATGGCAGGAGCTGGCAGAATCTACTAGGTGCTTCATCTTGTATAAAGTGCTGTAAAGGTCTAAGCCAGCTCTCGTAGGACCGTGGGGACAATTAAATGAATGTCTAGCCCAGCGTTTGGCAGATGACAGGAATTCAATGTTGTAGTGTTGTATGTCCTATAGGGAATATTTTCCCAAGGTCTCTTGAGTCAGCGATGGCTTTGGGGGCTACATCAGTTCCATTTTCTGCCCCCATTTCAGGGTTAATGTCATTATAGGGTCTTAGGAGTACCATCATGGTTTGGGTATAATCCGCTTCTCTCAATATTTTTTGCATTATTATTTGTGGTTGATAATTACACTGGAGGAATTTTCGTACTAGAAAGGCCTTTAGAAATAACCTAGTCCCACCTCTGTATTTCACAGAAAAGGAGACCTGACATCCCAGAGAAGCCGAGTGACTTACCCAGGTCCTACAAGCAGGCTGCTTGGGCTTCTGCTTTAGCTGTGGTTAGATCTGAGGTTCCAGGTCTGGCTTGGTTTAGTTCAGGGCCAGGCTAATAGCTTGTCTGACAAGGACCAGATGGGGAACATCACAATGTCTGGGTCTGGGGGCTGGTGGATGGTTCATGCTACTAGTTGTGACCTGAGTAATGGGGCCTGACTCATGAGGGGGTTTAGAAATTGGGGGAGAGTGTGGAGGGAGAAACAGGGGAGCTGATAGGAAGGGTATGGAGGAGAATTGCAGGCGGGGGAAGAATGAGTCCCTGATTCTTGTCAAGTATCCCCCATACCCCCGCCCTGCTTTATTTTTCTCCGCCTCCTAAAATCCCCCACTGTTTGATGATGTAGTATCTTATTGTCTGATTCCTCCTAGTAAAATGTAAGTTCCATGGGGGCAGAGCTCTCTGTTTTGGCTGCTGCTGTGTCCTCCATGCTCAGCGCAGGCCCTGGAGCAGAGCAATGTTTGTCGTATGAATAAAAGCAGCAGTGTGTGCACACGCTAAAATAGTCGTATGCGTCTCCGTCCTTCGCGCAAGGCACGGGACCAGTCACAGCTCCACTTACGTCTGAGGTACTTTAGGTGACTTGCCCGTTGTGACAGTGCTGAAAAGTTGCTGGTAGTCTGGACCCAGAAACCAGTCCCCTGATCCTAAGCATGAGTCTCAGTCCCCTTGTCACTTCGCATATAAAGTCCACAGTCTTGGCAATACTACTTTGTTGCTTCAGTGCTTGTGGGTGGAAAGGAAGATTTGAGTTAAAAGTTGGAATTTAAGAAGAAATCATCAGAAATTCATGTGTAGAGTATCATATTGCTCTGGTTTGGAGTGGTTCAATATGACAGAGCTTGTCATATTGAAATAAAAGTGATTCTACTTTTATCCTCAAGAGTTTGTCTGAAGTCATGATCCAGATGGAAAGCAGGAAGTGTTTCCTGAGTTTCGGAAATAAGGTGGAAGCCTCTGTCCCAACTTGGTGCCCAGACTTGTAGAGCCCTAAGGAAGTCGGGGATCTCCCCATTTATAGAATTACGGACTCACAAGGCTCAGAGCTGAATGGACCTTAGAAATACCATCTGGCTCCACGTTTTCCAAAGAATGGTGCATACACTCTGGCTAACACGAATATGAACATTTTATATTTTAATAGTTACATACTTATTTTAATGTGTAGTAGACAAAAATAACTATTTCATTAATCCCATGATTTCAGGCTATTGTTGTTTAAGGTAAGGCTTGTGAAAAAAAGTGAGTTTTTAAAAAGAGAAGTATTAGGTTAATCAGAGGCTAAGGATTATGAGAAAATGGCAAAAATCCTTTTGGTACATAAATGCCTGAAGTTTGAGAAACTTAATTTTGTAGCTAAGGAAAAAAAATTAGTAATACCCTTACCAAAGTCACTAAAGAAGTTGGTGGCAAAGCTATGACTTGAGCACAGGTCTTCTGACTCCCAGGCAAGTGGAATTCCAAGGAGGGGAGGGCATCTTCCCAGCCTCCTCGACAATTGTATTCATCCTTTCCTGACTGCACTGATCTGACATCCCTCCATTCAACAAGTGTTTCCTGACCAGCAGTGGCCAGGTGTTGGGTGGGATAGAGAAGTGGTGGAAGAATTATGTCACTCTCCCTGCCACCAAGGAGCCTTCAGTCTATTGGTGAAGCAAGGCACTCACATGAAGCAAGAGTGATCACTATACACTTTTGATCATGCAGCCCCATCCGTCCCCCATTATGATTACTTATTTATAAACCATATGTATCTCTTTCTACACTAGTGTTATATTCAGGATAAAACATACACAAAGTTAGAGACTAATGAGAGTGAGCTAAAAACAAAGTAAGAAGTATCAATACTTATAAAATTTTAAAAGACTGTATTTATCAATGGGACAAAAGGAACTAAATATAAAAAGAAAGAAATTCAAAGGAAACTAAATACTTATAGAAACAAAAGGGGAAGCAATAAAGGTGCATTAAGTAATACTTTTTAGTATTTAAAAAGTTATTTTTATTTATTAATGGCAGAAGACATTTTGTTCTCATTCAAAATTATTATTAGTTTTAGAAAAATGTATTTGAATATGTTTTAATGTTGGTTTAACCCTTTGTGATAGACCATTGGATTCAAAGTTCTGGTCCTAAGTTTAGTTTTTAAAAAACACTTCGTTTTAATGGTTGTCAGAGCTGAAAAAAGAATCTTTATAAAGACATAGAAATCCAAATGGAAGAAATGCAATGTTGGCTATGCTTACTAAACCAAGATGCTCATTTAAAAAAAATCCCATCCAGCAATGATGTAAAGGTTTTTATTGAAATTCATCTAGTCAGCTAATCAGTTTCCATCTTCCTTAATGTCAATTCTTGTAAGCTAATCAAAAGTTATATTTTTAACAAATGGGTTCAAGATCCACTGAAGCTCTCCTTTCAGAAAATTTTTAAATAGGTTAGAAACTTGTTTCCAAGGTTTTTTTAGGTATGCAAATACTAGAGCATTTTAAGGAAAAAGTATGACATATATTATCTTGAAGAAGAAAATTACACAGTGATGGAAACATCTCCAAACATCTGTGCTCAGAGTACTTTTACTATAGCACACATTACTTTGGCAAAACAGTTATTTATCACTCCTTGTTAAAATATTACTTTTACCTGGAAAGGATATATATTTTTTTTAATTAAGAATATTCCAGCTGTTACACTATGAGAGCCAGTTTCATAACAAAAAAGTCCAGCAAATTTAGAACGATTTTTTTTTGCAAAAGAAGACTCTATAACTCATGTTAAAATCGATTACTTTTAACAAATACTTTGCCAAGAGATAACCTACAGTCCTCTTAGGGTACAAAAGATATTCATGGTCACTCCACATCTTATTACAAAGTGCTGTAAATATTCTACTACTTAAGATGATGTAATCCATAACTTCCACATGCACTGTGTAGGTCACAAGATGCTGAAACAATCAGAAGAGTGAGGGAGTCATTATCATTCCCACCATACTGTGAGCCTGAGGGTCTGACTTAATGAACCAGTGAGGCCAACAATGGCAAATCCTGAATTAGATGTTTGTAAAGTCTGTGTTACTCTTTAGCCAGATAATAACACAAGTAGGATTTCCTATTCTTTCTTCATACATCCTACTCTGGAGGTGAATGAATTGGAGATAAATCCAGAATGATATGCATTGCAGAGTTATGTGGTGTAGACTTTAAGAAAAGTGGGCTGATGGAGAACAGTATGGAGGTTCCTTAAAAAACTAAAAATAGAACTACCATATGACCCAGCAATCCCACTACTGGGCATATACCCTGAGAAAACCATAATTCAAAAAGAGTCATGTACCAAAATGTTCATTGCAGCTCTATTTACAATAGCCAGGACATGGAAGCAACCTAAGTGTCCATCATCGGATGAATGGATAAAGAAGATGTGACACTTATATACAATGGAATATTACTCAGCCATAAAAAGAAACGAAATTGAGTTATTTGTAGTGAGGTGGATGGACCTAGAGTCTGTCATACAGAGTGAAGTAAGTCAGAAAGAGAAAAACAAATACAGTATGCTAACACATATATATGGAATCTAAGGGAAAAAAAAAAAAGGTCATGAAGAACCTAGTGGCAAGACAGGAATAAAGACACAGACCTACTAGAGAATGGACTTGAGGATATGGGGAGGGGGAAGGGTAAGCTGTGACAAAGTGAGAGAGTGGCATGGACATATATACACAATCAAACGTAAAATAGATAGCTAGTGGGAAGCAGCCGCACAGCACAGGGAGATCAGCTCGGTGGTTTGTGACCACCTAGAGGGGTGGGATAGGGAGGGTGGGAGGGAGACGCAAGAGGGAAGAGATATGGGGACATATGTATATGTATAAGTGATTCACTTTGTTACAAAGCAGAAACTAACACACCATTGTAAAGCAATTATACTCCAATAAAGATGTTAAAAAAAAAAAAGAAAAAGAAAAGTAGGCTGGAATGTCAACATCGGATGAGTGAAGTTATTTGGAAGTGAGAGAGGAGCTGATTCGGGTCCATATGGCAGGACCCCTGGGCAGCCTCTGGGAAGGCGTGGGTCTGGCCTATCTTCCTGTCACTCTCCAGGCCCATCCATGTCCGTCTTTGCCTTGCCATCACTGCATCCGAGCTCCTTATGTGTCCTAGTTTCCTTGTTTCCCAGGAACAGTCCAGCCACCCTGGCTAGGCCAGTGCATAGTTCCTGCAGAGGTCATGGCCCGAGGCCCTGCGTCTACAGTTGGCCCCTTAATGTTGACCCTGAATGCAGCAGCTCTCACGGATCTACAGCCCTTACACTGGAGGATCAGAGACTGTAGGCCACAGGACCATAAAGACATTTCCTGTTATGCCTCATAGAAACCAGGACCAGATCCTTCGAGGTTGGACCTGGAGGGAGGCTGCACTTGGCTGGCCGTAGTGAGACCAAGAGCTCTACGTCTGGTCCTGGTCCGGAGATTCAGCAGGCCTCTTGAGCTCTCCTGCTAATTCCCATCACCACCACTTAGTAGTACCTTAGGGATGGCTGCTGCTTCCTTTCTTACCCTTTGGCCAAAACACAGACAGAAAATGCATTCCTTTCCTGATCCCATCACAAAAGTAGAAGATTCTAGGTTCAAGGCTTCCTGATCTCCACTTAACCAGCTTAAATGCATCCACTCTTTCCAAGTCTGGGGAACAAACCAGGGCCTTTAGGGGACCTGAATTATAGGTGTAACCGTCTTCACGGGTGCATACCTCCTCAGCACCCACACCCAGGACATGTGTCTAGACTCCTTGATTCCTCAAAGTCCAAGTTCAAGACAGGGAAGCCCTAGATGTAGGGAAAGACACGTGCCTCCCTTGTGGTCTCATGCCTGCCCTCTTAGTTCTAGTTTTCTCTCTGGGGTTCCTCCTCTTTCCTGAAAGATTAATGCTGGGAATGGCCATCATGAAGATCTTGCTTATCTCTTTGGGCTTATAGACCATTAATGTGTTCATTCAATGAAAAAAAAAACATTTATTTTCTACCGTGTGCTTGGCTCTATGCTAAATGCTGAGTATCTGATGGGGAGTCCAGTGTGGGAAGCTGACGTTAAACAAAGGACCACACAAATAAATGTACGATTACAAACAGGATCAGCACTTCAAATTAAAAGTCTGGGTTCTATGGTAGACAGCAATAGTGGTGATGGGGTGGGCACTGAAGGTATCTCTGAGGAAGAAATCTTTGAGTGAGGCCTGAAGGATGAGTAGGAGTTACCTAAGGAGACAGTGGAGGAGGAAGAGCCTTGCAGACAGAGGCAAAGCACAGCAAGGCCCCGGAGTTGAAGAGGAACTTGGCTCAGCCAAAGACCCCAAAGCTGGTCAGTGTGGTTGAGCCAGGAGTGGTCCTGATGGAGCTGGGGAGGTAGGCAGGGGCTAAGTCAAAACTAGCCTTGTGGGCAGTGGTGATGAGTTTGGACTTTATCCTAATAGAAATGGAAAGCCACTGAAAGTTTTAAACCCAGGGACTGACCTGGTAAGATTGTGTGTTAAGAAGTTACCCTATCTGGGCGGGAACAAGAGAAGAAAGTGTAAGAACAGACAGGAGGCTGCTGAAAGAGTTACACCATTGATAATGGTGGCTTAGAGTAAGATAGTGGAGGATCTTAGAATAAAATGGGAGAAAGAGACATTGACAGTACAACCCAGGAAGCCAACGACACTAGCAGAAATACCCACGCATAGACCGCAGCCAGGCCTGGAGGCCTTCCATGTAGTGGTGTGAGGGATCTGACTCTTATCCACTCACAAGAGCCTATTGTTAGCATTTCTGCCCAACTCAGTTCAACGATGTCATTTGGTATCTTGAAATCAGCTGAGGGGATATATTTCCACCACAGAAATTAGCAGTCTAGAAATCGGGGCTTTCTGTTTTCAGCAATAATCCTGTTTAAGAATCTCATCTTAATCAAGGATGAAGGCATCTCATTCCCTCCTCTGCAGTTTTCACCCTTGACATAAACCCAAGCTACTCTTGTTTTTGCCCTAACTTCAGATTTCTTAGCAAGACTCTAAGGACTTTCCAGTTTGGCTTCCATATATTTTTCTAGCCCTTCTCTCACCCACCATGTGCTCCACCCAATTCACTGTTTCCTAAACATGTTGTGGCTTTTTCATGGCTTCTGGGACTTTACACATCCTCTTCCTCTCACAGAGAATGCCCTTCCATCTCTTCCCTGACACACCATGGTCTCCAAGACCTGGCTTGTTTGAACGTCCTTTTGTTCCCACGGAATTAGCCACTCCCTCTTCAGGGTCCCCGTAGCCCTTTGAGTCAAAGATCTGTGACCCATTTATTGAATTTTGTTTAGTCACTTATCCATCCTTCACTTTCACTGGAGATTCTGCTGATGTCCAGTGTTCACATGTTCCCTCTCGGTCTCCCCACCCTCCAGCCTTTGGATATGGGTCTGATCCATGGAAGGTCCTTAAGAAACACTGGTGTAATTGGATCTTCTTTTCTAGCTCCATTTTAGCCCCCTAATGCCTTGCTCCATGACACGTGGCCTGTGGACCAGCAGTTATGGCATCATCTACCCATCGCAGTCTGCATTTAATAAGATATACTCTGGATTCATTAAACACACATTAAAGTTTGAGAAGCATCAAACTTATATTCAAAGAATTCCTTACATCTGCCCAAAATCCTCGCGTTGCTTTTAGCTGACTGCTGGGACAAAACACCATTGCCCTGGCCCTTTATCTTCCCAGTGGCTCGAGAATGTTTCATTGCACCTTTGTGTGTCCTCAACCAGAATAAATGAGAACAGTCTTCTTAATGTGCCAGGCAGCAGGTTCTTCTCTTCTAATCAAGTCCATATGCTTTTTTTGTGACTCCCTTTCTGGGATGTAAAAATAGCCCCATTACCAACTCCTCCTCCTAGTAGCCTTTTCTCTGTAGCCAAGTTAATTCCAAATAGAACATCTGGAAATTCTATTTTGTTGCCTAATTTAAACCAGACTAAAACCAATCTGCATAAAAGTTTATGAACTTTCTAAGGCCTCACACCTTATAATTTCCCCATCTGTGGAAGCCTGCAATTGGAGGCTAGAAGAGGAAGGATTTGGTCATCCCTTTCTCTAGGACTGAGGGAGAGCGTTTGTGGCTTTGTGTATTGGGGCAGGGAACTGGGTTGGCAGTGTGGTGGGTGGGTGGAGGGAGAGGGAAATGAGGGTAATGGATAGAGCTGTACTTCCTTGTGCAAAAATAAATCTGCATAAAGGTCTTTTAACCTTAAGCTGAGGTGATAGGTGGCATAAGGGGGTCAGGAGAGGGAGGATGCCAGGTGAGGGAAGAAAAATGGAGTGTCAGGCGATGGGAGAGGGGAATGGGGGATGAGGCATGCATCACCAAGAATAAATGGAGAGGTGTATTTCAGTAGCTGCCCATTGGAGCCAATGGCTCAGGACTTGGGGAGAGGCTAAAAGAGTTCATATATTTGTCATTAGTTGAACAGGGACCCCAGGTGAACTGAATGGAGGGGGCAGCCCAGAAGTAAGGGCCAGGGAAGAGCCTTTGTCAGACTGGATAGAGAACAGGAAGTGAAATCAACTCTAGATATTTTAAGGAAGTGTCAATATAATCCCATTCAAAATGGCAACAGGCTTTTTTTTTTTTTTTTTTTTTTTGTAGAAACTGACTAGCTGATTCTAAAATTTACGTGTGGACTAGCAAAGCATGTGCACTAGCCAAATGGTTTTTGGAAAGAAGAATGAACTTAGAGGATTCACAGCGCTCGATTTCAAGATTTCCTATAAAGCTACAGTAATCGAGACAGTGTGGTATTAAGCTAAAGAATACACATATCTATGTTTTGAGCAGAAAGAATCTCATAGAAGGAATTAGATGCTTACATAATCACGGGAAAGGCAGGAGGAGTAGGGTCTAGGTTGGGCCTCCAGGAATGAGTCCTGGAACACCGCACTATCAAACTGGCCCCCCCAGGGGAGTGACTGTCTCGACCACCATGGAGTCCCCGTGATCCTGGTGTCAGGAATCAGGAATCAGGAAGCTGCCTCCACCTCACGTGTCTCTTGATACTCAGGAAGCTGAAAAGGAGACTCTGGAACCCTGCTGTATAATTTCCTTGTTTTCCATGATTTTCCTTGTTGGCTTGGGGAAAAGGGAAGGGGAAGGGGGAAAACATCGAAAGGAGCCTTCCAAATCTTGACAGAACCCAAATTACATCCAGTACACCAGCGGTAAAGCACTCTGGAAGTGTATTTCTTAGCTTTCCATCCTCTGCAGTTTAAGAAGTAAAGAAGTAGAGAGCAAAGGAAGTTGAGAAACCAACCCATAGCATCCACCACCTTTCACGTTTCTAGGGCTCCAGCTGATTCAGTTTATGTGTACATCCTTCAGGAGTCACCTGCTATTGCTCCTGATGGGCAGAGCTCAGTACTAGGTGCTAGAGCTGCAGGGATATATAAGATAAAGGTCCAATAGGTATATTAGCCAACATGTACCAGGCACTGCGCAGAAAGTGTGCGAGGGTTGCCTTGTCAACCCTTATGACATCCTGATGAGAAAGCTTCTGTTACTTCTCTGCATTATAGGTGCAGAAACTGAGGCTAAAACAGGTAGATGACTTACAAGGTCACAGAGCTAGTAACTGGCAGACGTGGGATTTGAACCCAGCTCATCTAACTCTGATGCTCATTCTTTCTGTTCTGCCATGCTGCCTGGAAGGTATACATCTGAAAGACATTACAGAGGATGGAAGGAAAAGTATGTCCAGTACCCGTAAGACCAGTCACAACGCCCCTTGACTGTGGTTCCAATGGAGGGAGGGGAGGCCATGGAAGTTGCCCCATATGTTCTGCTCTCCACTGGGGAGGAGGTATTCCATACCTTCTACCGGGAGGTCACTAATCCCTTATTAAACTGCTTTATAGGTCTGGTTACTGTACACTCACTGGGTGAAACGGATTCAATTAAATTTTCAACATGGCAAGTGTAGTAGGTTGAACTGTGTTCCCCCAAAGATATGTCCAAATCCTAACTCCTGGTACGTGAATGGAACGGTGTTTGGAAATAGGGTGTTTGCAGATGTAATTAAGGTATGATCTTGAGATGAGACCACCTTGAATTGGAGTGGGCCCTAAATCCAATGACCAGCTTTCTTATTAAAGATAGAACATGAGGAGACCCAGAGAGACATAGGAAGAAGGCCATGTGAAGATGGAAGCAGAGATCAAGAGTGATGCTGCCACAAGCCAAGGAATGTCAGGAGCTGCCAGAACCTGGAAGAGGCAAGGAAGGATTATCCCCTAGAGCCTCTGGAGGGAGTATGGCCCTGCTAACACCTTGTTTTCAGACTCTGGCCTCCAGAACTATGAGAAAAGACATTTCTGTAGTCTTAACCACTCTGATGTGGTAATTTGTTATGACAACCTGAGGAAATTAATGCAAAAAAGGTAAAGTAGAGCTGTCTTTGATGGAAGAAATTTTCTTTGAGCTTCAGTTGGGTTCTATTTTTAGAATTTATAATTGGTTTGCGGGCACACTGACCTTCATCTTTTGAGACTGAGCGTTCAACTTTCTTTCATGTTTTTTTTTTAAACCTTTTTCTCTCTGTGAACTTCTCCCTAAATCTCTCTTGCTCATCCAAGTCCTAGATTTCCCCAGGAGCGTGAGGAAGAGTGGAAAGCTGTGGGCTTTAGAGTCAGACAGTTGTGGGCTTAAGTTCTGCTGCTGCTGTGGGTCCTTGGGCAAGTTGCTTAAACTCTCTGGGCTTTGTTTTCCTCATCTGTGAAAATAGAGATAATCTCAATACTTCCCTCATAGGGTGGGTGGATAAGGTAATATACCTAACGTGATGTTCAGCAAATAGTAGCTCTCATTCTTTTTCCCTTTCCTTCAGGACCAAAGTCAGAACCCTCTTCCAGGAAGCTTTCCCTGAGGAACATTAGCTCCAGAATCCTTTCCCTGCGGTGAGTCACAGCTGCCCTTACTGACTACACCATCAGGCCAGCCTTGAGTGTAGGCTTTGTGTGCTGTTCCCCAATGTGCATAGACCTCACCTTCCACCACCTGTCCTGGGAGGACCAAGCAATGGCCTCCACCTCTGCACCCTCTCTTTCTTTCGTGGTTTTCATCAGCATCTAGCCTAGGGCTGGCCACACAGACGGAGCCGCGAGCAGGTGTTACCCCTGAGTGGATATCAGCGCCTCTGCCCAGCTATCGGGGATGTTGTGTCTTTACTTCCCGAGCCCCACTTCCTGAGAGTGACTGTGTAAAAGCTCAACCTGGAAATCATCAAGTACAAATGGGTTGCGCCTAGGAGAGTTGCATTATAGAAATGGGGACTGTAGCCTCTAAATGGAGTAGAAGTTCATTAGTTCTTACTTCTCTCTGTGGCAAACACAATAATTCTTTTTCAAGAAAAAAAAAAGAAAAAGAAAAAACCTGTCACTTTTGCCCCATTTCTCAGTGGCTTCTGCACAGTCTCACTGAAGGAGAGGCTCATTACGAAGACTTTATTAAGCTTGCGAAAGACGGGGAAGGGCAGCGAGAAGCATGCAGAGCTAAACTTGCCAAAGTAAATGAACAAAGCACCTCCTGATGCCTGGACCCCTCGGGGACTTCAGCCCAGGAGACCTCGGAGGCTATTAGGATGCAACTTTATTAACTTCACTCAGGCACGTGGCAGGTAGCCCGGGGCGGCTCCAGAAGCTCCTGGCCGAAGCACGAAATCCAAGTTCACCTCTTCCTCGGTCCTGGCCTCCCTCTGGCTGGCCCTCCTTGAACGTGGTCGCCGCTGCAGCCCACTTGCTCCTCTCGCCTCGAGGCCTCGGGATCAGAGGGTCTGCTGGGGTCATTTTTTATTTAGACATGCTTCTCACTTGCCTGTGCATCTACAGCCAAGCCATACCTAAGAGGAGAGGGGGTGGGAGAGGGAGAGAGAAGAACGCTGCAGGGATGGGTCACTTTCTGCCCAGTTAGGATGGGCATATTCTTGTCACACCAGCCTGCTTGACCATTACCCCGCCTCCACCCCAAACTGTCCCCACGCTTGGAAAGAGGTGAACAGGGAGTATTACCCTAGGACGCCTTTGTCCTCTGGGAGAGTCATTGGGGAAGTCACTTCACCTCTGAACCTCTCTGTTTTCATCTGTGGAATGGGTCCAACAACAGCCACCTCAAGGGTGGGCCTAACTTTGAGGACACACGTGAACTCTAGCCAGCACCTGGCATGTAGCAGGCACCTGCCTATCACTCCTTCTTGCCTATTCCTCTCCCATCAGCATGACAGATGTGCTCTTCGGGAACTGCTCTGGGCAGGGGACCTAGGTGCATGGGGAGCTGTAGGCGGGAGGGGGCGCTGCCAGCCTTGACCTCTCACTACAGCCAAGCGTGCTCTGAGTTTCTTCAAACCCTTTACAAAGCATCTTCTAGTTCCAGCCTATGCTTCCCTGGGGGGTGGTCGTGTGGTCCCCGTTGCCTTGAAACAAAGGGTCTTACCCTTTAGGGCATCCCTCCTTTTAGACGGCAGTGTGGAAAGGGGACTTTAAGTGCCCAAAGGTGTCAGCCCCTTAAAAAATCTCCTCCTGCGTCTCTCTGGAGCCTTTGAGTTTGCACTGTGATGGGACAAAGTCAGAGTTGAGAAGGACTCAGATCAATCCTACAGGGACATGCTGGGCGGTGGGGAGGGGTGATGTCTGGCCTGGATGGGGGAGGGTGGGGTGGGGTCTCATGTGTTCCCACAACCATCTGTCAGGCTGGGCACAGTCGTGGGTTCTGGCAGAGGTGGCCTGGCCGGCATTGTGGTGATCAGGGGACCCTGGCTTCCACCTGCCGGGGGTCCCCTCCCAGCTTCAGCTCTTACTTGTTGAGAAACTTCAGGCGAGTTGCTTCGTCTCTCTAAGCCTGCGTTGCTCCACTGGTAAAGTGGAAATAGTGATGTCGCCATCAAATGAGAGAGTGCCCAGCCCTCAATGTGTGTTGCTCTTCTTGTTTTAGTTTAGTTTAGTTTTAGTGGTTTTTTTGTTTGTTTGTTTGTTTGAGTTGGGATGAAGAAACTGAAGTTTGAAGACATGACCTTGCTCCAGTTGGCTCTGGAGACTAGGAGACAGGAAACATGAAGAAGAAACTTCCCAGGAGTTGCAGACTAGTAGAAAGATAGACAAGTCATAAATTACCATATGCCGGGTGATCTGTGAGCAAGGAAGGATGGATAAGGTGCAGGAGGGAATATATCATTCTGTCTTGTGGACGAGGGTTTGGAGATGGCTTGATCAAGGGGGTGGCAGGTGTGCTGAGTCCAGCTGGGAGGGTGGCAGGACTGAGAAGAGATAGATGCTAATCTGTACGCTTTCCATGACATCTTGCTGCTGTTTGCACAATGCTGCCTGCCCGTAGGAGCCTCCAGCCCAGGTGGGAAGAGCAGCTATTATCCAAGGAGAGAGGAAGGTAGGGATGGGACCGGGTGTCACAGGGGGGACAATACCTCTGGCCTCCTCACCTGGGTGCCCAGCGACTTCGTCCCAGTTTCTCTGGTCTCTGGGAGAAGGCTCATTCTGCTTGAGGCCTTGGTTTCCTTATCCAAGGGAAGAGGTTGAGTTCCATTTCAGCTCTGAAGTTGTAGGGGTAATTAATTCCCCCCAAAAAGTTCATGGAACTGTCACAATCTCAGAGTAGTAACAAGTGAAGAGGGGGCAAGTGAGGACATCACCCACAAGGGGTGGAAGAGGCGGGGCTTGGGGTCCTTCAGAGGAGTGGGGTGTGTCTGAGCCTTCAGGTTGATGGCAAGTCTGGGGCTACAATCCAGCACTCCTGATTCAACGGCTCATTTCTCTTTATGCCTCATTAGCTACATTTAGTCATGTGATACGGCCTTGTCATATGAGTTTATGAAAAAATATTTCAGCTCCTATTCACCTCTTTGCTGGGTGTCATCTCCCACCGTGTTAAATGACAGGGCAAGGTTATGACTGAGTGAGGTGTGTGTTGGGACACGTGGGACAATGTGGGACTGCAGAAGGCATTTCAGATCCAGCAATTTGGACGTGGTGGGGGAGGTGAGCAGTTAAAGGTTGAAGAACCTTCAAGCTGATGTGTAAAAGGGAAGGATGATTTCTCTCTGGGCTCTGATTAGCTCTGTAAAGGCTTCGCAGAATCCCACCACTGTGGAATGCAAGCCCGAGCTCATTCACCTCAGGGATGGCAAATCCATGGCACACGTGCCACAACTGCTATTTGCGCCCATGGCAGGCATCATTAATGGATCACAGCACTTTTTTCTTAGTGAGCCAGGATACAGCCTTGGAATCTCTTTCAATGTAGTGTCCCAGCAGCCACTGTCAGTCAACTGGAGGGGACGTGCAAGGGAAACTCTGTCTGCCCTCGCTGATCTAGTCCAATTTCTTTTATGTGTAGGTGGAGAAACTGAAGCCCAGAGAAGACTTGCCAAGGCCTCTAAGTCAGCTCGTGGTAGTCCCAGCATTAGAACTGTGTTTTCTTATCTCCGAATCCTTTGCTTCGTGTACCAAACCATGCTGCTTCATCTACATCACTCTGAAAAAAGAAGTGCAAAAGATGCACTAATTAATTGCTCATCGCCGGCCAGCGAGCACCAGCTTGTCTTCTTCCCCATGTCAAGTGTTCTTGCTCCGCCTTAATGGACAGTTTGTTTCACTGGTGGCCTCCCAAGCTTCTTTAAGTCCAACTTTGGTGAATTCACCTTCACCCTCATGATTTTCTGCTACCAAGTCTGGGGTACCAGGCAGGCTGAAGAGTGTCCTTGGGGAAGGTGACAGGAGAAGTGGAAGGGCATTTTCTAGTATTACTTCCACAGATTGGGAATCTACAACTGGAAATGGCCCTGAGGGTTTTTTCATAAACAATCATAATTATAAAAAAGAATCACAGGACCTCCAACACAGCTGCACATCCTCACGAGGAAGTGATTTTTTTTTTTTGACTTACTGGAAATTTGGGTCATTAATGCTTCTCTTCATTGTTACCCTGTCCAGGTTCCATCCAGAAATCATTTTCTCTGAAGACTGATCAGCCAATTGCTAAACAGGGTAGGATCTTTAAATTGACCTTTTGTCTGAAACATGTGAGCATGTGAAGCTGAAAGAGGGAGCTGAGACTCCCACTTCCCCAACAACTGGCTGATCCCCCAGGGCAGCTAATTGCATTTGGAAAACTAAGGACTTGCCCTGGTCTTCCCTTCTGCCGGGTCTGAATGCTGCTTTCAGGAACTACCAGCTCAGTCCAGCTCAGCCCAAATCAGCAGCCTCTTCTCTCCTTTTTAAAAAATATTCCATCACAACTTTATTGTTTTTTATTAATTAATTTTTATTGCAGTAGAGTTGCTTTACAAAGTTGTGTTAGCTTCTACTGCACAGCAAAATGAATCAGCCATACATATACATATGTCCACTCCCTTTTGGACCTCCCTCCCATTTAGGACACCACAGTGCATTAAGTAGAATTCCCTGTGCTATACAGTACGTTCCCATCAGTTGTCTATTTTATACATGGTATCAATAGCGTATATGTGTCAATCCCAATCTCCCAATTCCTCTCACCCCACCCCTTTCCCCTCCCCCTCGGTATCCATACATTTGTTTTCTACATCTGTGTTTCTATTTCGGCTTTGCAAATAAGGTCATCTATACCATTTTTCTAGATTCCACATATATGCGTTAATATACGATATTTGTTTTCCTCTTTCTGACTTACTTCACTCTGTATGACACTCTCTAGGTCCATCCATGTCTCTACAAATGACCCAATTTCATCCATCAACAGAGGAATGGATAAAGAAGATGTGGTACATATACACAATGGAATATTACTCTTCTTTAGCAGAGGGTTCCTTTGGGGAAACTCACTTTGGCAATAATGATGCCACGTGATGCCTTGGAACTCTGGTATTTTCTGTAGTGGTATCTAATCCTAACTTACAACAGTTCTTGTTGGCAGCGCATTTCACAAGTGGGAACACAGACTGTATCAGGGGAGCCATGAGGTCTGTTGGGTGCCACACAGCAGGCTGGGCACCAACACAAGACAGGATCCGAGGGCCCTGTCTCTGAGAACAGTGCACCCCTCCCACCTCTGCAAACCAAGACCGTTCATGTCACCAAACAGGCAGACTCAGCCCAGGTTGGACAGCTTCACCTTGTTCTTGCTCAATTTCCCTACTCAATTTAAGAGAAGAGGACCGTCTTTGGGGATGGCTATAGAACATCATTGCTGGGCATGCTGAGCTTGGCTGATCTGGAGTGGGTTCCTAAAGATGCTTATTTTGGTAATGGCGGTAATTGGTGATGCTGGACCCATTCTCATCCTCAAGCATCACCGCAGGGAGAAGCGTGCACTTGGACAGAGTATTATCTTCTAAGTGTGTAGCAGTTATTTCTTGAATACCTCCCGTCTCACAGACATGTATAAAATAACACATATGTACGTGGGCGTGAGGTTTCAAAAGCCGTCTGCCGTATCCATTTGCTTGGCTGTAGTCTTCACCTAAGTTGTTCAAGACAGAAGTGTCGTTTTCATTCATTTTTCCTTTTAATGAGTGTCAACGAAGGACAGTCCTTAACATCTGAGTGTCAACCACTTTAGCATTTAACAACCCTCATGGTCAGGAAATTAATCCTGACATTTAACCTAAATTCTTCTTGTTGACTGTTTCCTCCACTCCGGACCCAGTGGAGTGAGGAACAGCTGGTCACCATTCTTCCTCTGTCCTACCTGCTCACAGATGAAGGTTGCCATAACTTCAGTCTTTATCCTTTTCTTCAGGCTCAAGAGTAACCATTCACTTGAGGGTTTTGCCTTTCTGCCTAGGACCTGTTTGCGAACTTATTCTAAATCTTTTCCATATTTCCCACATCATTCTTGAATTGTGATAGTTCAAAGCAATCCTGATTAAGTGGTTCTGTTTTATCCTAGAACAAGCACTATGCAACTTTCTCTCCACTCCCAGGCAATCCCTTCCATTAAAAATAGCCCGATCCAAATGACTTGCAATATATTTGTATATGCCTGTGGTCCACTATGGTTCTCTGCTTTTCTTGTGTGTGCCCTTGTTGTATAGATTCTCTACCTATTATTTCTTTATCCTGAGTCTGGATTGATTTTGTTTTTTAAAGAAGTCTGCTTAACACATTTCCCTGTTGAATTGAATCTTGAAGATTATAGCCATGCCTGCAATATGGGCCACTGATGTTAGATGTTACAGAGGATTCTCTCACATTTTCTTCCTGTACTTACAGATTACTTGCATGCTTATTCTCTTGTGGTTTCAAAGTTGAAAAACAAAAGTAATAGTGTTAAATATTTACTGTATACCCAGGGGAGTACAGATCTAAGTTCCTGTTCTCAAAGGTTAAGATTTTTTGATTATACAGGATGCTTACACAGGACATTTTGAGAGCATAATTTAAGATGGAATATATTCAGGGGTGGATTGTGTGATGATGATGAGAGTGAACATTTGCTGGACCGACTACATATCAAGCATGTGCTAAGCACATTATGTAAATCATTTGAAACAGATCATTAATGAAATAAAAATTCCAAGAAAGGATAGATTGGTGAGGGATAGAGATGTCAGAACAGTGTTCTGGAAGAGGTATGACTTGAGTTGGGCCTAGATCTGGCGCAGATATCCTTGCTCCAGGTTCATTGCCTTTTCTATACATGGTGCTTGCTGGGTTTGTGAAGGCTAACATTTTTAGAGACAAGAAAATTGATGGATATTTTTAAGCTGAGACGTCTTGTTCATGTTATAATGGTATGTTATTTAGCAGATGACCCCTGCCTTCATGAACGACCATTAGCACAGGTGAATTTGGGGCAAGGGGTGGCTTAACAGGATGTGGGCCAGATTTTACAAAATGATTTGCCATTGACAAGAAGGTAATAGGCAAGAGGCTGTAGATACAAGTCTGTTCTTTTAAGACTCCACATACCTGGGTCCATATTCATCCATGCATGTACTCCCAACCCAGCTAAGAGTGAGAATGTCTGTATTTTTATTGCAAATTAAAAAATGATACTTGAAGGAATCAAATGTCAAGCCTCGAGATTCAGCCTCTGGCTCTGGGAGCAGAATTGGAGCAAAATCCTTCAAACTAACTCAGTGGGAAAATGAGGACCTGTGTTTAGCTGGCACTGTTACCCGATTTACTCACCGTCTAAAAAGGAGAGACGTAAAGACACATTTCTTCCTGTGACTCAGACAGGCTCTACCTGAGCAATTGCTGCCGAGCAATACCTGCATTCTAAAACAGCATGTAGGACTTCCCTGGTGGCGCAGTGGTTAAGAATCCACCTGCCAATGCAGGGGACACCGGTTCGAGCCCTGGTCCAGGAAGATCCCACATGCCGCGGAGCAACTAGCCTGTGCGCCACAACTACTGAACCTGCGCTCTAGAGCCTGTGAGCCACAACTACTGAAGCCCGCGCCTAGAGCCCGTGCTCTGCGACAAGAGACGCCACCGCAATGAGAAGCCCGCGCACCACAACGAAGAGAAGCCCCTGCTTGCTGCAACTAGAGAAGACCCAACGCAGCCAAAAATTTTTTTTTAATTAAAAAAATAAATAAAACAGCATGTATTCAAGCCACTTTTCTGTGCCAGGAGCAGGAAGGAGGGTGAACCCTCCAAGTAGGGTGAGGGACCCAGAAGATGAGGGGGTGACTATGTGTCCAGTGAGTTGTGGGCCATTGGAGGAGTCAGGTATGAAAATAAGTAACAAGATGTGCAGTGGGAAATATGTTAAAATCAGAACCCTGTATCTGATAATGCTCTCTCCATTCCATCGCTCCAGTGGAAGGCAGCTTTCCTGTCCTCTGAACAACCCCTGTGCCACAGTACTCCACTTACCTGATATTATTCTTATTATATGTATGTGTATATATGTATATGTATGTATGTGTGTGTGTGTTTGTGTGTGTGTGTGTATACACAGTACATGCCTGTGTCCTCCCCTTGGCCATGACCTCCTAGAGGGCAGTCCTTTCTGCTAAGGTCAGTCTGTGTCCCCAGTCATTTTAGCATTTCCCACAATGCCTTGTGCAATAGGCTCATCGTATTTGCTGACAGATGAGAGAACGAATGAATGGTGATGGGATGAGTAGGGCTGTAGGTGGTAGAGAGGGGAATGTTTAATTAATTAATAAATTCATTTAACTGATATTGAGCACCTATTGTATGCTAGGCACTCTCCCAAGTGTTGGGGATAGAGCAATGAACAAGATAGACAGAAACCCTGCCCCCAGGGTGTTTACACTCAGGTTGGGGACATCAAATCCTACTTGAAGGCTTGAGTGGGCTTCACCATAGAGCTGGCTGTGACCTTGACCTTGGAATATGGAAGGAATTCTGGTGGGTGGAAAAGAGTGAGGAGGTCATTATAGGTGCAGGGTGTGAGCAAAACCTGAAATAGACTATGTACATTTCCATCACATGAACATGTGAAATGTGATGGCAGATGACCTCACTACAGATTCTACTGTCTCCCCGTGAGTACACTTTGCTATAAGAAGACAACATGGGGTCTACACACTGATTCCAAAATTGAGGGAGAGGAAGAAAGGGAAGATAACTATTTATTGGGCCGAGCTTTGTTTCATTTACTCTGCACCGTGGCCCTGCAAGTTGGTTTTTGCCACCTCGCTTTTGCAGAAGAGGAAACTGTTGCCCAGAGAGGATGTATAGCTTGCTCAAGGTCACAGAGGGAGATTTAAATCCAGCTATATCTGACTCCCAAACATGCACTCTTGACACTTTACCACCAAAGCCAAGGTTCAAACCAACAAACAAGCAACTAACAAGCTGAATCTTCTCTGGTGAACCTCTTGGCCCCTGGTGTCTACTTTACAGCAGTCTTCCTAGGAGTCCAGTTCTGGCCATGCCATGCTGACTTTATTCTCTCTCAAGTTCTCTGTGCCTGGAAGCAGGATGGCTCTGCTCGGGGTTCATGCCTATTCTCAAATCTCAGCTTGAGGCAGTGAGGCCCATGGGAACTCCTCCAGGCTAAGCTGAGGGGTCCCTCACCCGATGATAGCTGCAGGGGAATTCAAGTGGGAGATTACTGTTAGGAGGGACAGGAATTAGTCACCAGACCCACAGCAAAGTCATGGGGACAGTGGGAAGAGTTCCTCTCATGCTTCCTTAGACTGTTTGGATGAAATCATGGGGCATTCCCATGGGTTTTCTAATGGTTACACCCTATGGGCCACTTCCTTGATTTTCTCTAGTTTCCTATTCTTTTCCCAGAAGTGTTGATCTGATCCATCTCCTGAATTTCATTACCCTCAAGACTAGCCAAAGACTTGGACATTGCTTCCCTAGACCCTAGTTTTAGCCTTCCTGGGAATAAGCATGTGGACTGTTTTTCAAACAGGAGCTCTAATCATTGAGGCTGGATCTCCGGCTGCATCGTATTCCCGGTCCCCCCATTACAGTTGGGTAGAGCCACGTGATTAAGTTCCCTCCAGCGGAATGTGAGCGGAAGTGATATGGCCATTTCTTCCTGACCCATCACACCTCTCATGCTCTTTTTCTGTTCCCATTGGCTGGAATGGTGAGGACCAGGGCAGCCTTGGAAACCACTCGCCAAAGATGGCAAAGCCTCTGTCAACCTGGATCACTGAATGACAGTGTGCAGTAGATCTACCCACTAATATGGAACTCGGCCCTGGACCATTACTATAAGGTTATGTTGTGTTTGGGCCATGATACATCTTGGGTGTGTTGGTGACAGCTGTTTAGCTTACCCCAACTGTGTTCATTTCCTAGGGCTGCCATAACAAAATTCTACAAACTGGTGGCTTAAAACAACAGAAGTTTGTCCTCTCACAGTTCTGAAGGCTAGAAGTCTGAAATCAAGAGGTTGACAGTGTTGCTTCCTTCTGAGGGCTGTGAGGGAGAATCTGGTCCATGCCTTCCTCCTGGCTTGTGCTGATGGCCGGCAATCTTTGCCTTTCCTTGGCTTGTAAATGCAGCATTCCAATCTCTGCCTCCATCTTCATATGGTGACTCCTTGCGTCTCTGTGTCTTCACATGGCCATCTTCCCTCTTTGTCTCTCTCCTCCTTTTATAAGGACACCAGTCATCTTGGCTTAAAGGTACATCCTACTCCAGTACGACCTCATCTTAATTTAACTAATTACAACTGTAACCATCTTATTTTCAAATAAGGTCACATCGTGAGGTACTGGGGTTTAGGACTTCAACATATCTTTTTTGGGGGTGACACAATTCAACCCAGAACACCAATTAATACTAGCAGTAAAAAAATGCAGAGAAAGCCCCAAAGTCACATCAAAATTATTGCAGATTCTTACAGCAACTCACCTTTGGTCCTGGGGCTGACTCTCAGAAACTTTCCTCTTGTCCTTTCTTAGGAAACAGGCCCATCCAGCCTTTGCTCCCTAGATCCTAGGTCAGGTAGTTGGGCCTGAATCCTCAGGTAGATTTAAATGGCCTCTTAAATTTAAGCATCATGGGTCTCAATTTTCTTATCAGTAAAATGGGAATAATGATGTCCTGCTTACTTTACAAGGCTTCAAATAAGAATCAAATCAGTACATGATAGTAACAACCAATGCTCATAAACGTGCTTTATAGTTTAGCATGATTGCATTTTTTTATTTTGATAGATCTTTTCATTTTTCTGTTATTTGGCACTCAGGTGTACAAAATTGTGTTGAGCAATTCATGGCATGCCATGGCAAACACAATTTCTTCATGCAAATTTCCTCTCATTTTATCTTATTTATTTCGTTTATTTTATGATTAGTTCTCATTTCCCATCACTCATCAGTGGCCACCCCCAGAGCCACAGCTTCAGGAGTGCATTTTTTCCTTTGAATGGGACCCCACCACTTTCTGTTTTCTCAAGGAGTTCCCACAGTTTCTGTGATAGATTCAGGGGTTACCAGCCTCCTCCTCTCTTCTAGGTTGAACCCAGGGAGGGAGCTGGCAGCTCAAGCCTGTTCAACATGTGGTCCAACACAATAGAAGCCTGTGTGTATATATTTATTACTTTAGTTCCTCCTCCATTCCTCAGCTCCAAATAAATGAGGAAATTTTAAAAATAGAGATAGACTATAAGATAAAATAAGGGATAAAGTTGGTGTGTAGAAATCCCTACAATAAATCTGGTGTCATTTTTAGGGATCATCTTGAGATTCCTGGTAGCCAAAGAAAAAAGCACATGACTGATTATGAAAATGAGCAGGTTGATCATTAAGAGAAGCCTAGCTTTCTTGGCAAGGAGGCCTGAACCATTATCTCCTGTGACCCTCAGCGGTATTTGTACACTAAATACACGATTGCATAGCACACATTTTAGAGCAGGCAAATTATGTTTTTACTTATTTCCTTTATTTCATTATTTAAAATGATGGATGTCTTGCATTGTTGGTGGGAATGTAAATTGATACAACCACTATGGAGAACAGTATGGATGTTCCTTAAAAAACTAAAAATAGAATTACCATATGACCCAGCAATCCCATTACTGGGCATATACCCAGAGAAAACTATAATTCAAAAAGACACATGCACCCCAATGTTCACTGCAGCTCTATTTACAATCACCAGGTCATGGAAGCCACCTAAATGCCCATCGACAGACGAATGGATAAAGAAGATGTGGTACATATATACAATGGAATATTACTCAGCCATAAAAAGGAACGAAATTGGGTCATTTGTAGAGACATGGATGGACCTAGAGACTATCATACAGAGTGAAGTAAGTCAGAAAGAGAAAAATAAATGTTGTATATTAACGCATATATGTGGAATCTAGAAAAATGGTACAGATGAATGTAGAAAAATGGTACAGATTTCTGCAGGGCAGAAATAGAGACACAGATGTAGATAACAAACATATGGACACCAAGGTGGAAAGCAGGGGCGGTGGTG
The DNA here is from genome assembly GCF_949987535.1 of Balaenoptera acutorostrata. Classification (NCBI taxonomy): domain Eukaryota; kingdom Metazoa; phylum Chordata; class Mammalia; order Artiodactyla; family Balaenopteridae; genus Balaenoptera; species Balaenoptera acutorostrata. The sequence goes on from NC_080071.1 coordinate 109,258,888, forward strand.
GTGGTGGTGGGATGAACTGGGAGACTGCGATTGACATATACATGCTAATATGTATAAAGTAGATAACTAATAAGAACCTGCTGTATAATAAATAAATAAATTAAATTAAAAAAATAAAATGATGGATGTGATGCTCATTATCACATGTCATTAGGGAACTGCAAATTAAAACAACAAGATGTCACTATGTACCTATTAAAAGGGCCGAAATCCAAAACACTGACAACACCGAATGTTGGCGAGGATGTGGAATAATAGGAATTCTTATTCATTGCTGGGGGAAATACAAAATGGCAAAACGACTTTGGAAGACAGTCTGGTAGTTTCTTAACAAAACTAAACGTACTCTTACCATTGGATCCAGCAATTGTGCTCCTTGGTATTTAACCAAATGAGATGAAAATTTTGTTTATAAAAAACCAGCATACAAATGTTTGTAGTAGCTTTATTCATAACTGCCAAAACTTGGAAGCAATTAAGATGTCCTTCAGTAGATGAATGGATAAGCAAACTACAGTGCATCCGTAGAATAGAATATTAGTGATAAAAAGAGGTGAGCATTCAAGCCACAAAAAGACATGGAGGAACCTTAAATGAATATAGCTAAGAGAAAGAAACCAATCTGAAAAGGCTACATACTATATGATTCCAACCATAGAACATTCAGGAAAAGGCAAAATTATAGAGATGGGGAAAGATCAATGGCTGCCAGTGCTGGGGGTTGAGGAGGAAGGAGGGATTAATAGGTGGAGGACAGGGGAGTTTCAGGGCAATGAAGCTCTTTTTCTATATGGTACTATAACATTCATCAAAACCCACAGAATGTATAGTACAGAGCATGAACCCTACTGTAAACTGTGGATTTTAGTTAATCATAATGCATCAATATTGGCTCATCAATTGTAACAAATGTACCACACTAGTGCAAGATGTTAAAAATAGGGGAAATCGGGGTGTGTGAAGGGGTATATGGGAATTTGTATTTTCACTCAGTTTTTTTTCTGTAAATCCAAAACTGCTCAAAAAGCCCATTAAAAAAAAAAAAAAAGGATGCATATGTAGGTACTCCTGGAATTGCAAGACACTAGGGAATGGACTCAGCAGCCCCAGGCAGTGCCAAATTCTTCTTTTACTTGCATCTGTTTCATAGAGCCAAGGACCCTGCAGGCTTCCAGAAGAGCCTTCCTGACTTACCTCCAGTGAGGGAGACAGGTTCCACCTAAGGAGGGCAAGCCAGGGGGTGGGGGGACTAGCACAGAAAAAGGCGTCCCTTTAGGCCCCTTCTCAGCATTGCACATTTTGTTCTCAAGCAGGTTCCTTTAATGCCTTTTCATCTATTACCTAAACAGCGTTGAAAAGGTGTCACTTTTAGAGAATGTATTCAAGGCAAACCCCTACTTGTATTGTCTAGGGGTTTATTAAGACTCCCATTTTGTAGATCGGTAAACTGAGGCCCAGAGACAAAGTCCACAGCAGAAGCGGCAGAGGGAGGATTCAACCTGGTGCTAATGGCATGCTCCCATCATCACACAGACGTGTTCGGCTGGGGGGAGAGGCAACCCCACCCCATCTCCACCCCATCCCCGTCCCTGTCCCTCCTGCCTCGTGCATCCCCTCCTTGCACCTCCTGCCTCCTGGCCCTGGAGCCCTGCCCCAAGGCCAGCTCTTTCTTCACCTGACCCCACACCCGCCCAGGGTCCACTCCCTGGACTTTCCCACCCTCTCGGGCAAAGCTACATGCTTGGGAGACGTGAGTTCACATTTACTTAACACCAGAAAAGTGAAAAAAAAACTTCTCCCTAACCGTTCATCTTAAAAAATATATGATCTGAAAGTGTACACACAACAATAACAGATGTTGTTTAACAGGCTTGTAGGACATTCCCATAAAGTTATAAACATATCTTTCAGTGGTTACTTAAGATAAACAGATACAAGTCACATATTTTTTGGTACAAGAGACAACTTGCTGTTTGGAAGCCAAATAAAGATTCCTGAATGTGAGATGCACCTGAAAAAGATTAGGAGATCATATCAAGGATATTAAACTTGGGCCAAATCTAACATGCTTTGTTTGGAGTTGTATGTCTCAGCGAAAAATCGGCTTCCATCTCCATGCAGGGGACCTGGGGCTGATAAGGACTCGGGGGACATTTCTCCCCACCCCTACTGCGTCTCGCTTCTCTGGTGCAAAGCCACAGTCACTGGGCAGCCTGCACTGCTCACTGCCACCCTCCTGGCTTCATTTGGCCAATTTTTGCTGAGTGCTTCCTGTGTGTGCTGGGTGCTGACCAGGTGCCCGGCACGAAGGGCTGAAACGGAGAGCACAGTCTGATGAGAGAAGCAGATGTACAAATAGATACTTCATCAAATGCGATCATTTATGGAAGCATCAAGTGGTGCTCAATCAATGGGTCCTGGAAGCCAGACTGCTATGGTTCAAACCCTGGCTCTGACAATTACTTGTTCTGTATCCCGAAGCAAGTTAATTTACCTCTCTGTGCTTCAATGTTATCATAGATAAAATGGATGCATAAGAGTACCCGCCTATATAATGTATTGCCTTTTATGTAAAAAAATTTACCCAAAACTTAGTGGCTTAAAATAACAGACACTTCTAATGTCACCGTTTCTGTGGGCCAGAAATATGGGCATTGCTTTTGGGTGCCCTTCCTCCAAATCTCTCACGAGAATATGGTCAAGGTGCGTCTGGGGCTGCGGGCATCTCAGGGCTCCACTGTGGATGGTCTGCTTCCAGGTTCAATCACAGGGCTGTAGGTGGCCTCAGGGCCTCTCTGGTTGTTGGCCGGAGACATCAGGTCTTTGTCACATGGGCCTATAGGGCTCCTCACACCTGGCAGCTTGCTTCTTCCACGGTGAGGCCAGAGGGGGGAGAGAGTGAGAGAGAGAGTCGGAAATCAGCGTTTTGTTATCTAATTTCAGATGTGACAGGTGAGTGCTTTTGCCATATTCCTGTTTGTTACAAGCCAGTCACCAGGTGCGACACACACGGAAGGGGAGGGGATTACACAGGGGCGGGAACCCCAGCGGGGTCGGGGAGAACTGGGGGCCACCTTCTAGGCCTTCATACAGGGTTAGCGCTCACCATGTGGAGGGCCTTTGCTCCTGGGGCCCTGAGCCCCTTTGTTCCGCCCTCTTCAGAGGGTGGCCACGCGCTGAGTCTGCTGTTGGGACACGGGAAAAGCTGAGCAGCCTGGAGAAGAGATAAGGGGTGAGCTTAAGGGCGGAGCCCGGACCTGCAGCCGAGCCTGGCTTTGACTTGGCCCTGGTCCCTCAGACTTTATCGTGATACTGTCCACCTGGGAGATCTTGTTAAAATGCAAATTTGGATTTAGCACTGTGGGGCGGAGCCTGAGATTCTGCCTTTCTACTGAGCTCCCAGGCAATGCTAAAGTGGCTGGGCCGTGGATCGCACTTTGATTAGCAGCAAGGAATCAGGCAACAGGCCCTCCTTCAGTAGCTCTTCCGTGCAGAGACCCGAAAAAGCCAGGGTCCTCACCCCTTTTGTGCTTTGTCCAGCTGAGCAGTTAGGCCACGTGCAAATGGAAAGAGAACCGATGATACAGAAGTGAAGGTAACTGGGGGTAGGGGCAGTTACTTACCCTCTCTGGGAAGAGAGGGAAGACCCATAGGATGAGGAGTGATTAAAATAAGCCTGCGAGGTAGGCCCGCTCCAGAAAGATGGAGAGCAGGGTTTTAAGCTGGCTGGAAAGAGGAATTAAGGTCCAGGTTGCAAAGGGCTTTGAATGCCAGGCTAAAGTCTTTGGATTTGGTTCTGAGGTCCAGGGTTGCCAAACTCAAAGGCCTGCAAGGGTCCTTGCGAGACAGTAAGGAGTGCTGGCTTCTGTGGTCAGCCAGAGAGAAGAGAGCCTGTCTATCTAAAGGGGCAGTTCCTACTCAGCTCCAGCTGATTGTTGCCATGTGGGATTGTAGCCAGATCTTTTGGTTTTTCAAGCGAAGTCACATCTGGAATTTTATGTAAAATCTTCCAATTTTCAGATGTTGTGAGGCCAAATAAAATTTATTTGCAATCATATCTGGCTTGAGAGCCCCCAGCTCATGACCTCAGATGGAGGCAGGAGACAACCAGGGGAGGTTTGGGTCAGGAAGTTGTCTAGTGGGGGAAACTAGCTCCTGGACGGTGTCCACAGCAGCTGCGAACATTGGTCAGGAGACAGCATGCTGCCTGATGCCATCGCTTTGCACCTGTGAGCTCGAAGTCCAGTTAAGCAGTCGCACATCTGGATAAGAGGTCTCCCAGGCACCAAGGGAAGGTGGTCACCCCACGTGGAGACAGTCTCCTGCTTTAAACACAGAACTAAACGTGCCTCCTCGTCTTCCACGGTGACCCTGAGACTGGCCACCTCTAGACGTGTTAGAGGGCATGGTGCAATTTGAGGTCGTGCAGCAAAGGAGAGTCGGGGATGTTTGTTTACATCTCAACCCTGTCATTTCCTAGCATGTTGTCCACTGGCAAGTCAGCCAACTGCTTTTGCCTCAGTTTCCCATAGTTCTAAAATAGTCACGCATAACTGTACTTCTCTCACAGGGTAGCTGGGAATCAAATGAGGTAATGTAGGGAAACTCCAGTGTCTTGCACCGACTAAGGGCTCAGTTAATAATACTTCTGTTATTATTATTATTATCCAGTTTGGGGCAATAGAACACTAGCTTTGGAAATGTCGTTAGGAGTCACCAATCTCCTCACTTTACAAAGGGGGAAACTGGGGCTCAGAGCGGGTGGGTGACTTGGTCAAGGTCCTGGGTGAGGTGGAGTCAGCCGAGTTCCCCCCAGCTCCCACCCTTGTGCCACACGCTTCTCCTCGGCAATGAGCACGGGGCCCCGTGCATGGCGAGCTGTGGAAAGAATGAATGGACCAGTCATCACGAGAACCAGCCATTCTTCTCATTTCCTTCTCCTCTTTGTAACACTGCATTCTTGAGTCACTTCAAAGTGTGTGAAGAGAAGAGAAGTGATATGTACGGGATTCAGGGATTTGGGGATTTAGAAATGGTGAGGAATTCACGTAGTGTTGGAGTTGGTTGTTACTGTTTCTAGCCAGCCTCCCTCCCTGCCCTCCCATTCTTCCTTCCTTCCCTCTTTCCTCCTGTCTGTCGGCCAGTTTTTCCTTCACTCAGTCCATTTTTATTGAGCACCTACTATACACCAGGTTCTTCAGGCACTGTGTTAGGCACTGGGGATACAAGCCTGAGCAAAGCTGTCATTGTCCCTCCCTCATGGGACTTACAGTCTAGAAGGAAAACCCCTAATAATCAAATGATTTCACAAAAGGGGCAACGCTTTGAAGGGCACCATAGGGGCTGCTATAGGGGTGTGTGTGTGTGTGTGCGTGTTTGTGTGTGTGTGTGGCCGGGGGAGAGTAGAGCTCTGACCTGGTCAAGGGCTGTCAGGCAGAGCCCCCAGAGGACATGGCACTGGAGCTGTGAGAGGAAGGGCCAGCAGGAGCTCTCGGGGTGAAGGCTGGGTTGGGAGGGGGCACACCCCAAGAAGACGGGAACAGGATATGCAAAGGCTCTGAGCACATGCAAGAAAGCCAGTACGGGTGGGGTCCAGAGACGGTGGCTGGGATGAGGCAAGGGCTCTGTCATGCAGGGCCTAGAAGGTTCAGTAAGGTTTGGGGTCTTGATTCTGAATGCAGTGGGAAACCACTACAGGTTTTTTTTTTTTTTTAGCAGATCTGCATTGTAAAGACATGGCTCTGGCGGCTGCTTGGAGCACGGATCTCCATGGGGCTGGGGTGGAAGCAGGGAGATCAGTGCAGGCAGAGGTCAGAGGTGAGAGTGGCACGGAGGCTGAGAGAGGCGTGCATCGAGAGAAATTTGGGAGGTAAAACTGTCAGGATACAGGCAGTTGTTAAGTGGTTGTAAATACTTAAAGGATTTCCTTCACCGAGTGAGAAATCCCCAGGCTCAGGGAAGCAGCTGCTCTGCTCCCACCAGACAGGGTACATCAAGCCCCAAGCACGGTCCCTGGGAAGCTGCCATCTGCGTGCTAACACCGATCTTCCACCAACAGCACATCGCTGAGGATTTATTAAGTGTGAACCATGGGCCAGTGCTGGGCTAGGCACCACGACCTCTTTCCTTCTCACACTGATGGGGGTACAGGATGAGTCCTAAGGCTGCACGCGTAGCTGGACACTGCATCTACAAAACCAAAGATCTGGGGGGAGAAGCAGAGCAGACTGTATGCTTCCAGATGTTTGCAAAGATTCCTGGGTTGCTGTGGCCAAAAAGACATTTGGGTTTCTTGTGGATAAAGCAGCCTTCTTTATCCTTCAGAAGTCTGTAACATATCCAATCAATATCCATCTAGGCTTTCCTCAGAATGACATCAAACATCTATGTACAAGTGGCGAGAAATTCAGATATTTTCAAATAGAAGAAGAATGACTTGGAAGTACTGGGAAATCATGCACTTTGCAGACTGAATTTTTCAGGTTTTAGCCAGATGGCAGGGTTTGGAGAGCTCTGATTTAGCCCCGTCTGCACAGCCATTCTGGAAAACTGGAATGATAGTTTCTCTTTTGGCAGACAATCAAGATGGCTGAAATGATAAGAAATGAGATCTTCCCCTTGCCTAGCTGTAGGTATTTTTGTCCTTCGTTAGCTGCATCAAGCTGTCTGTCCTCGCCAGGTCCTAGGAACCCTGCTCTCTGGAGAACCAGGGCGCTGGGCCCTTCCCCCAGTTCTGGGCTGAGCCCTGCCTGCCTATCTCCCTTGTGCTGCAAACTCATCCACTGGACGGAGGCAAGGAGACGAAGAGAAATCTCTAAGAGAGAAAAGACACAATCTCTCTAAGTGTTTCCAGCGCTAGACCCTGTGGGCACTCTTTTTCTAACAAAAGGCTGGTAGATAAGAAGAGAAGCTGCCGGTGATTTGTTGGTCTGACTTTACCGATTTCAAAAGTGCGTTGCATGCTTTAAATGGCACTCTTGAGCATTTCCTATCCTCTCTACAGGTCCCAGAAAATTCAGCAGACTGCAAACATTATTTCTCCATATAACTAAGAAAGTGCTATATCGATGGCAGCACAAATAGAGAAAAAAGTGAATTGTTTGCAAAATTGCATGGATGCGTATGAAGATATTCAGGCCCAGATTTACAAAGTCCTATAAATGCCACTTTTAGAATGCTCCTCTTATCCAGAGCTATTTCCTTTTATGGAAAATCAGTCTTAATAAAGATCCCATCACCCTTAGTAAACCTTTTGATGCAAGTATTTCTTTCATGTCTTACACAGAGGAAATTTCTCTCTCCGTTAGGACTGCTGGTGGATTGGTTCCACAACAAGAGGGGGCACATTTACTTCTTGCTCCTTTAATGTGGGGAAAAAAATGAAAGGGGGACTCTCTTTACTCTGGTTTGTTTTCTTGAGCTTGTAATTTAAAAATATCTTCTTTCAGGCTTCCTTATACATTGACTCTTACGGCACAGAGGTTCAGCAAAGGGAAACTTGCCATCTGACACGCCTGCCTTCCGCTGTGAAATCACAGCAATGCAGGCAGCAATAGCTGAGTAAAAATTCTAGCCTCCAGTGCAGTTGTGTAATTTCCTATGATAAACAGCTTGGACGAACGCTAATCAAAATTACTTTCTGGTTCTACCTCATTCAGCAAGACACAGCCCTAGAGGCTGGGATTTGTTAATTTGCAGATGTCTTTGCTCATGCCTGACCATGCTGGCGGTCCCTCTCCTCTCTGTGCACACAGGAGTGGGGTGTGGGCCCCTCCGTCCTGGCATCCTGGCTTTCTCACCTGCTGACCTGCTTCTGCAGCCCAGGCACCATCTACCGTGTTCCTTCAGGGAAGCAACTCTGGAAACTTACATTCCAAAAAGCAAGAGGGCTCCCAGTGGTTTGAAGACAGTGATGTTGACAGTGTGTATTATCTTTCTCATCTCTAGAACCCCCCCTCTTCCAGCAGGCTGGTGGACATATGTGGTCAAATGAGCAGGGAGAGGTGAGAACATCTTTTGTTGTTTTTTTTTTTAGTTGGATATTGGGACCAAAAGATGAAATGTCAAGAGACTGCAGCTTGAGAAACTATTATCCACATGGGTTGAAGGATTTGGGGAAGAGCCCCCAGTAGGGAAAGCAGATCAGCTAAGATGATGTCACTGCAGTTTTAGGACTCATCTAATGACATCAGGGAAAAGGGAAGGCTAATTTCAACTCCGTGAAGTGGCAAACGTGTGAAGAGTGATTTACAAGTTCAGGCTACCACAAGCCGGCTTCGGGGTTTGCTGCCTTCTGTTTTGCTAGCGTTGTGAGAGGGACCAGTTAAAACCACCCCAAGGCTAAGTTTAAGAATATCAGTCTGATGGGACCAACTTCCTTGGTGTGAGCCTTGCCTGATCACCGTCTATGGGCCAACTGAGTGGGAAGTGTTGCCCTGGAGTGAGATCGATTCCATAGCATGAATGCCGTTTCCCTCCTAGGTCTTAACCTTTCATAGTGAGACAGACAACCAAGAATGTAGGAAGTCAAAACAGCTATGTTTAGCTGAATGTTACATACCATAATCCCTTTACCATGGTCCAGCAAGGCAGGAATGCTCAGCTCGGTCCGTTCTGGCACAAATCCATTCCAGAGGGCAGTGATTTTCAATTTAGCACCGTTCTTGACTCTTCCTGAGAGTGAAGTTAAATGACCCAAGAATAACATTACTCTGCACCAGGACTAGCGAGACAGGTCTTCTAAAGGGTGGTCTCGAGAGTAGGTTTTCACCCAGGGAAACTCCAGCTCAGACACCACTCCAAAGTCCTGCTAAAGGTCAGGTCGCGTTCCTATTTGCAGAGGTCGACAGTGTGGTGAGTCATAACTGAGGTCTGAGGGAGGAGGGGGGCTTTTCGTTGCCTCCTCATTAATGAATCTTGAATCAATCAAGGCCAGGAATCTTGAATTAGTCAAGGCCAGGACCCTTCCACCTTCCTCCCAACGCTGAGCCCTGTTGGTGGTGACGAACCCAAGGCAAGGACGGGAGGCCCTTCTGCCTTAAGATTGATGTAGAAAGATATCCGCAGTGTTGGAAGGCGGGTTGAATGGGTGGTCGCAGGCAGAGAAAGAAACGGGGCCAAGGTTTGAAGCTTCGTTGGTTAAAATACGTTGATGTAAAATTGAGCCTCTTAAAATACTCTGAGAGGGTCCAAAAAAACCACATGACAGGGCTTATAAATAGGTGAGTGAGATGTTGAAATTATGTTAAGACAGATGCCTTTTTAAACTGCATTCAGAGCACCTTTTGGGGGCTCCTAGTTGCACAGTTCCTCAAGCAGGAGGTATTTCATCTTCACGACATCTGGAACTGTCGAGGAGGTAGCGCTGCAGACCTCAGATGCAGGCGCTTCTACAGAAAAGCGCACCAACAAATCATGGCCGTAATCGCAGAGCCACACGAGGCTTTCCCAGGCAGCTACGCAGAGAAGGTGACTCTGGCAGCGAGGGAGGCTTTCTGTAACTCCAGCCCCTCCATGTTGCCGCTGAATCAGCTTTTCAAAGCAGCTTCTCTGCACCTCTCCACCAAGCAGCTAACCACTGCAAGCAAGTTTATTTTCTCGGCTTGTAGCAGGTGATTGACACAAGAAGTTTTTTTGTTTTTGTTCCTGCGGGTAAAATTTCCTCCGTCTCATAAATCTTCAGACTTGACAGAGTTGGGTAAATCTGCTGTTGTTCAAAGGAATCTTCGTGCTTTGGGTTTTCCACTGGCCTTGTTGGGAAGAGGGGTGGGGACAGTGACAGCCCCTTGCTACGTGAACGTGACCCCCTGTGGTCCCACGCTGCCTTCGAAGCATGGGCAAAGCCAGACCCAGCTGGACACTGGGCACTCAGCCAGAGAAGGGCCTTCTATTACAAACCACAGCAATACTGACGACGCTTGCGTTGATCTTTTCAGGGGCAAAGGCTCAAAGGATCCTTCAAAACCTGTGGCTCAGTGCATCGCTTAAAATCTTTTTCTGTGGCCGTGTACCAGAGCCTGGCAGGAGAAATAAAAGCAGGGTGGGGGGGTCCCACAAAGGACTGAGCTGGAACTTCACAAAGCTTTTCTGTAAATTCTAGCGGTAAAACTAATACTGCTAATAATAAGGACGATAACCATAAATGCTTTAGTCAGGTTTACTAAAGCATTTTGGAGCTCGTGGGACAGATGGCAAAATGAAACTGGATGTTGGAAGCTTTGGCATTTATAAGGACCTCTTTGGTCAACGTAAGAAGGACAGAAACTTCCAGGGTGCAGGAAGAGCTGGGATTGTAATGAAATCTCCGTCAACGTCACTGTTTCAGCTTTACTTTCGTGGCAAAACAGCCGCCGCCCTGGTTGTCTAAAGCATCCTTTAAATTCATTTCCTGGCAAGTGGAGCGGTACTCTTGGAACTTGAGCAATGCCGGCTGCCTGGGCCATGTTAGGGCCGAGGAAACCCAGCCGGGCATGGCTGGGGTGTGCGATGATCTCAGGGGTCAAATGTTTCAACATCTGGCGCTTCCATGAAGCCAGCTTCAGCTCCGACACCTCCACTGGGGCAGGAGGGGCAGGAAGCCTCTGGTTGCCGGCTGCCATTCTTTACATTGGAGAGTTTGGTTTCTTTTCCCCTCTGCTTCTTAGAGAAGAAGGCCCGAGTACACGACTTCTACCCCCCTGTGGTAACTTCATGCCATGACATACACTCCCGGGGCCTTTGTTGCCACGCTTGTGAGAAACATCACCCAAGGCACCTGGGTCCCCCTTCGCATCCTGCAGCCCACGGGGTATCTTTAGGGGAGTGTGGGAGGTCAACCCCAGCATTGTATTTTCCGACGTTGAGATTTCTCAGAATCACCAACGCTGGGACTCTCGTTCTGAGCGGTGTAGAGTCACGGCCATGAGGCAGAACCAGAACACGCTGCAGCCAGAGCCAACGGTGTCCCAGGTTCAACACTCACTGAGGGGCGGGGGTTCAGGAGGGCAAGTGGCCTGGCCAGCATCGCTGACACAGCTTTCACGGGATTTGCGTTTTCTCGCAGCCTATACAGCTATCTCCCAAATGTTCCCTGTGCACAGCATGCCCGCCACCCCCAATTTTATACGGAGCAGATGGTCTTCAAAGAAATCAAGCAGCAGAAGCTGCAAAAGGCTTAAAGAAAAAAAAAAAATGACAGTGAAACTCATATATTTCTTCAAACGATAAGATGAACTACAGATGTTCGCTGAAGGGTGATGGTGCTGCCTACAGCTTAAGACTTGACTTAAAAGGAAAGTCCACTTGTGTTTAGCGTTGGACAAGCCCGGTAGCTGTCAGCGTGTGATTTATGGAGGTTTGTTTGTGAGATTTTATGTCACTGGGGACATGGCAATCGAAAGGCTCTGCTCTTCTGCCCGCAAAGCATCTTTCTCTGGGACCCAGGTGTGGAGTCCCGATGCAAAGGTGGTTACCGCCCTGCAGCCAGGTGAGGGTGGACTCAGCCATCCCAGGCCCAGCAGGTCCTTGAGCTTCCTTCCTGAGTTCTGACCGACATGCCCTCTGGCTCCTGGGCCTCCCTCCCCACCCTCTGCATGGTCCTTGGTCTTTGCGAACAGAGTTCTGTTCTTCCCTGACACCTGCAGTCCGATTAATCTCACAATAAGCTTGACAAAGTTGCTATAAGAGAAACAGTGGTTTGTTGCAGGGCCCAGCTGCATATAGAAAACAGCTGCTCGCTGGGCACAGTTTTTAAAAAAGGAAGAAAAGAATCACTGGAAAGTGTTAAAAAATGAACATAAAGCGTGTATTGGAAGGGCCAGCAGAAGCCTGTAATTAACACAACAGTAGGTATTTGTGTCTCCATTAAAAGCTTCTTTTTCAGGACTTGTTGTAACTTGGTCATAAATACTTATGACAGACTGAAACTGAAGAAACTCCGCTGAATGCTGTCTCCCCTCGTGTCTCTTTGCTTTCCGAGGCCAGTTCTTAACAATGCAAAGGGAGCAGTGCGTTTTGGATACCCACACACGCTCTCAAACACCAGCCTTCGTACACATCTGTGCAAATGCAGACACCTCTTCCATCACACGTGTGCACGGGACCCTGCCCCCGGCTGCCAAGGGGTGGGTTTGAGGCAGAGGCTGCAGAGCCTCGGGCAGAAGCTGCGGGAGGAGGTCCCAGACAGCCCCTGGCCTCTGCAACAGAAATGTGGGGTGCCTTTGAAGTTACCACAGCTCAGGTGGAAACCCCTCAGAGCGGCCCTAGGAGGAAGTCATTTGTTTTCAAACAAAGGGGAAAATTCTTCAGGACCCTGGTGTTTCCACTAAAACAAATCTCTGAAAAGTTATTCTCTGGGGGATCAAGGCCCAGCTGTTCTCCATCTCCACAAGGTTGGGAAGAGAGGAAATGGGCTGCCCTACTGCAGCAGGAGAGATGGAGGCTAGATAGAAAGAAGAATGTGAGACGGGCAAGGGCCTTGGCATGGGGGCCAGGAAGACCCTGTGGCCGCGTTCAGAAGCCGGGAGATGGACGACACAGCCTTTCAAGGTCTGTTCTGTGCTCCTGCTGAAAATAGCAAGCCGCTGCCGCTTCTCGCTGACACCGAGCTTGCTCACCGCGGAACTCAGAATGAAAGCTGGGGCGGACGTTAGCGCATCTCCTCTCCTCTCTCCAGTTCAGGCAGAGCCATGTCCAAAAGCCTCCATGGAGTGAGAATCTTGCTTATTTTTAAAAGACTTTACCCAGTAAGTGGACATTTGTCGTTTTTCATTCTGTTTTGACCACCCTGCCTCTTAATGCCATTTCTTGGATAGGAGTTCCTCATGCTGTGGATCAAAAGGAGTGGCAGAAAATTCCTCTCTGTCTCTCTTTTTTATTTTTATTTTTGGCCACATCACAGGGCTTTCGGGATCTTAATTCCCTGACCAGCGATCGAACCCCGGCCCCCCCGCAGTAGGAGCACCGAGTCCTAACCACTGGACTGCCAGGGAATTCCCTTCCTCTCATTTCTGAGGCTGAGAAGTCGGGTCCCTTTTCAGGCTAGACCACTGGGCTCTCATGCTGTGGACGAAGCTTGTCTTGGCTTCATTCCGGTGTCTCAGCCGTGGAAGGTAAGTTCCAGGTGAAGGACGTGCATCACGCAGTTGGGTCTATCCAACACCGTTCAGGAGGTGATAACAGGACAGATAACCACACAGAGTGCCCAGAGTGTTTGGGTGCATCTAACACTGGGTTCAGGTTTGAAGGCTGAGTAGATCCCATCAACCAGCCCTGTGCAGATAGATAAATAGTAAAGGCCTGAACAAGGCCTGTGGGCAGCTGGCCAGGGTGGAGGCAGCTGGGACGGTTGCTCTTTCATGAAAACCATGGGGTCTTGTGACGCAAGTTGATGGTTTCACAGCCAGAGCTGGATGCAGATCTAGCTGAGTGATCTTGGGCAAGGCTCAGCTTCTCCGAGCCTCAGTTTCCTCATCTGCAAACCAGGAGACCTTACAGGATTGCTGTGCGGATCAAATGAGGCTCAGTGCGTGGCACATAGTAGGTGCTCAGTAAGTGGCAAGCTCTCTGCCAGCTGGAGGGAAATCTAGAGGGAGAAGAAGACGTGGTTTACGGTTTGTGGGGACATCGTGGGTTGTGACACCATAGCCTCCACCACGGATCCTCAGATGGAAAATGTGTGTCTCACAAATAGCAGATTCCTTCCCCGTTATCCTGTTTGCAGAGCCCAATGAAGGAGCTAGACTAACAGGGGTGTGCTTTAGTCTTTTTTTTTTTTAATTGGAGTATAATTGCTTTACAATATTTTGTTAGTTTCTGCCACACAGCGAAGTGAATCAGCCGTACGCATATACACATCCCCTCCCTCTTGGACCTCCCTCCCCCGATCCCACCCAACTAGGCCATCACAGAGCACCGAGGTGAGCTCCCTGTGCTATACAGCAGGTTCCCACTAGCTATGTATTTTACACGTGGTAGTGTTTTTACGTCAAACCTAATCTCCCAATTCATCCCACCCTCCCCTTCCCCACTGTGTCCACACGTCCATTCTCTACGTCTGCCTTTCTATTCCTGCCTTGCAAATAGGTTCATCTGTACCATTTTTCTAGATTCCACCCATATGCATTAATATACGATATTTGTTTTTCTCTTTCTGACTTAACTCACTCTGTATGACAGACTCTAGGTCCATCCACATCTCTACGAATGACCCAGTTTCATTTCTTTTTATGGCTGAGTACTATTCCACTATATACATGTACATCTTCTTTATCCATTCATCTGTCGATGGACATTTCATTCATGCCCCCACCCCAGATCCCTTCCCTTCCCTGTCCTGCGCTCTGGGGCCACGGCTGACCTGCATGCACTGCATCACCCAGGCCCCCTTGGCTGCTCTGGCTTCTGGGTTTGGCCAATTCCAGCCTGGCTCCAGCTCTCACCAGGCTCCGAGAACACAATTCCCTTCAGGCCAAAGGATGGATACAGCTTCCTGTTGTTGCTGATCTCTGGGGCTTTGATTTCCCATGGTGGATCATATTTCTGTAAATGGTCCCTCTGTTAAAATTCTCCTTGGAATCTCATCTGAGTGTGCTTTCTCTTTCCTGCTGGGAGACCAAAAAAGAACGTGACTGGACCCAGGTAGAGTCAATCTAGGAAGGCTTCCTGAAGGAGGATGTCTCTTGCCCAGGGTTTTGGAGGAGAGACACAGTAGCTTGATAGACACGTAGAATAGAAGGCTGCTATTCCTGTAAGGGAGACTGGAGTCAACAAATGCTTAGGAGTTAGAATCTGCGTGGGCTCTTCATGGGGATGGCGAAGGTCCTCAGCAACAGGACATCCCTTCAGAGTCAGAAAGGGAGAGAATAATGATACTAGAAAAAGAAAACAGTTGTCATTTAGTTACTGTCTACTATGTGATAAGCATTCACTACTGTGTGATAGGTATAGTATCAGTATTTTACAGATGAGAAATGAAGGTTGAGAGAGAGTCAGTAACTTGCCCAAGGTCACAATACACAGTGGAGTTGGGATTCATAAGGACTGCTTGGTACCCAAGCAAGGCTGCCCAATGGTCCCAGGCTGCCTGGGGCTGAGGGCTTTCCTGGGATGTGGGACCCTCAGTGCTGATTTTGAGTTAATGGCAGGATCTATTAGGTAGCAGTGAAGAGTTAGTGAAAGTGGGCAAGAACAGTCATCCCTGTAATAAATAAAGTTAATTTTCTTACTGCAAAAGACCCACCAAAATTGATTGGTAAGAGAGAAAGCACCTGAGGGAGAAAGAAAGATGGAGAAGAAAAACTAATGATTCAAATCTTAGGGCAGCAGGGAGGTGGGGCCATCAATCCAAACAGTAGACTCTCCAACAACATTTCTATTTGTCTTGAGAATGTGACATTGTTCTTCCCTCCGACAGACTTACCTTTGCAATTCTTTTTTGGCTCCAACTAATAATAAAGGGAGGGTGCATTCTTTAAAATCACAGGGAACCATGGGCGGAAGGCCCAGGGGAGAAAAATGGTGATGTCTGGATTCTGTGGGCTTTGAAGGGGAGGTAAGCCACATGACAAGGCAGAGTACAGCCTGCAGGTCTCTGGAAGTATGAACACTGCCATCCCATAGGCCTGCCATTGACTCAAAATCAGCAGGAGAGTGTGGGATGGATGGCATTGTCTTTGTGGCTCCAGGATCACCCCAGATCCAGCCAAGATGCCCCATAATAACAACAGCAATGAAACAATCGTATATGGGGCTCCTGTTACCTTTGCTCCAGGTGTGTCATAGGCATTATTTTAAATGCTCGGAAAAACTTCGGAGAAGGTGTTGTTAATCCAATTTGCAAGATGAGGAAACTGAGGAAGAGAGAATTCAAGGAAGTCCTCCAGGGACCTCTAGTGTGACACGGGCAGGTATGGGTTCCACACTGACCTTCCTCTGGTGTCAAATCCTGAACCAGGCTCTAGCTGCACAGCATCTGAGTGCCCAGGGCTCTGGTGATGGCTGGTCATGTTCAGTAAACATTCATGAGTCCTGGAGTATTCCACCAATGGGAGGATGGGCTCCTGGAGTTGCTAAAGAACTCGGGCAGGTTTTTCAGTTCCTCACCAACCCCATGATGCCTGCCTCAGGTTCCTCTAGCTTCTGTGCATTTGCACATGCTGTGCCCCTGCTAGAACGGCCTTCCTTCGTTTGACCGTCTGGATAACCTCTACCCATCATTCAAGAATCAGCTCAAACACCACCTCCATGGATAAGGCTTTCCCACCTCCCTGCCCCCCAGTCCGGGTGAGGTCTGCCCTTCTGGGGTCTCTTCTTATCCCATTTGGACTGTGACCCCCAAAGCTGATTACTCAATAATCTTCTAGTGACTTTTCCGCCAACCCCTCCCCTCAACCACAGACTGTGAGCTCCTTTAGGGGTGTGATGGTGGTCTCTTTGATCGGTGCAAGGGCGATATTCAACACTTTGTTGAGTGAATAAGTGACAGAGGCCAGAGTATCCCAGGAGCTCTAGCTGGGGTGTGTTGATTTCCATTGCCTCTGGTAGCAGCTGGAAGGCCCTCCACAGCATATTTAGTTTGCTTTATGCTAGATTTCCCCACACAAGCTCCTGGGAATCATGCCTTGCGGACGTGCAGTGAGATGCTTTCTCTATCTTGGTGCAGTTTTTCACCAGTCAGTGCCAAGACTAGGTACTGTTCTCGCGTGCTCTTAATTAATGGTGGCGATTTGGGAAAGGAGAGACGGCGGAGCCACTATAAAAATGTATACAGGAGTGGCTGCCATCTCATTTTATCAGCCTCCTGAGATTTCGTTAAAGAGACCTCTAAGGGCAGGCAGAACTTAGACTCAAGCTTAGCTACAGAAAGTATTCTTCACAAGCCGCTTCTCTGAGGAAGGATCCAAGCTCTGTAAATATGTGACATGCCAAATCTGAAGGGAAGAGTTGATTTACAGATTTCTGTTTAGCCCAAAGTGGACCATCTCCTTGTTTAGAGAGGACTTTACCCCTGGGTCCCTCCGAAGCAGTTGGCACCTCTGGGGCAGGGTAGGAGGGGTCAGAAGGCTGGGCTCCTGGCATGCTCTACCACTTACCAGCTGGGCGGTGCTGGGCACGAGCAGAATCCTCTGGCTTTGGCATCTCTCAGATGGCGATGGTGATAACGATGATGATGGTAAACCTCTGCCAGCCTTTCTCGTAGATCTGCTCTCTGGATTGAGTATGGCTCACATATACTTCCAAATGCAAATGACCACATTCTCATTTTATGGTTAAAATCAAAGCTGAAGAACAACTTGGACAGACAAATCTGCTTGTAACTCTTCTGTTTTGCAACCTAAGTGAGGCCCAGGGAAACACTTTCACAGAGCTCTCTGGAACACAGATCTAACCTAGTGCTGAGTCAGTCCCTACCTGCGAGATGTGTTCCAGGGCAGGACCAAACCCCAGGTGGCACTGATGGGAACCACTGAATGCCCGTCGAGCTTCAATTACACAGTTATGTTAGATGTTTGTTGGGCTTTGCATCTTGACCAGGAATATTCCCTTGTGAAAGTGCTACTTGAGTTCAGCATGCTGGTGTCAGCAATGTAAATATGATTTAATTGATTAATGGCATTAATGACTGGTGATTAAGGTATAACGCGAAAGCTGGAAAAATCTCGCAAACCTATAAACGGAAGGATTTCCTTGAGTCTGATTGTTCTCCCTTGCCTGTGGACAGTAGCTGAGGGTCAGCTGCCTCCTGCAATATGGGTTATAAAAGAAATAAAATGCACATGTCAATATAGTACTTAGAATCCATTTATTGCACTTTCTTCCACTGAAAAAATCTGAGTTTTGTCAACCTGAAATTAGTTCTTAATCTCTGATCTGAAGGTCATCTGTTGAGGAGAAATCCTCTCCCATGGTTGGTACAGGTGGTCTACTTCCGCAGGGTTCACTGTCTAGAAAATCCCGGGCTTCTACTGCATTCAAGCTTCTTTGATATCGAAAACTTTCCTCTGCTGCAAACACTCAGAAACAATGTAATAAGTAACTTCCAATTAAAGTTTTCCATATGTGGCAAAAATTGTAATGAATGAATAAGTAAAGACCACATAATGGAAGCCTATTAGCCAAGTGAATATACTCTTTTAAGTCAAGTCATATTTCTATACCACTTTTGTATTATCTCCCATCAGAAGAGAACGTGCAATTACCAATTTTATCTTATCTCGGGCTTATTATTAAAGAGTAGTAAAGGAAACTTCATTCTCGAAGCCATAATGTGATTTTTGATTAATAGGGGGATTCTTATGTGACAAGAATATTTCTCCTAGGCAGAGTCTGCCAGTGGATTTCTGCCTGTAGCTGGAAGCTACATCTCAGGTGGGACAACCATTCAACAGTAGAAGCTATGTTTCTACATGGGGATCAGATTCTTAAGATGAGAAGGGCAGGGAAAAGCATGAGAAGGGCAGGGAAAAGCATGAGAAGGGCAGGCAAGAAGTTGATGGTGGCTTTGCAGATACTGTTGTTTATTTAGCTGGTTCCAATCATAATATCAAAACCAACACTGATTCATGTCCGAGGGTGAGAGGAGCAGCCCACAACTCATGGCCTTCAGTCATTCCTTCCAGCCTCTGTTGGAAACCTGAGTGTTAAAGTTCTTCTACATCTGCCACTGTGTCTAGTGGGGTGGTCTAGGCACGTTCTGGGCACACGACAGGGATCTGGGAGTCGAATGACCCAAACGTCAGCACTGTCTCTCACCACCCACTGCACATGAAAATGGTTTGAATTTGAATTCCAGCCCTTCATGCCAGCTTTTCCTGGAAAGCTGCTGTAAGGAAGTCACCTGGGAACTTGCCCTTGGCTCTGAGTGGCCTGTGTTTATGCCAGTGACCTGGGGCGCGGTACGTAGGGGACAAAAAGAGGGCTGTCCCAGTTGCCCTGCAGTCAGCACCCTCCTCTTTTCAGGACGTGGCAGGACCAGATGGTTTCCTTTGGATCTGGCACTACTCCTGCCAGCTACATGACACTGAGCAGGCATTCAAACCGGTCTAAGTCTCAGTTTCCTCAGCTGGAAACAGGGATTCTACCTCCTTGGGGACTTACGAGGACTGAGGCAGTGCTTTAGCACATAAGTATCACCATGATGAAAATGAAGCTGTTGACCTAGCGGGTTGGGTTCCTTACATGGCTTTACTCGTGTGCTCCCTGTGGCTCTCTGTCCTTCCTTGAGGCTGCTCTGCTGGTCATGGTCACCTCCCATCCCCAGGGTAGGTATGGTCAATCGAGGGAACCATACCTTTGACAAGCTGCTGGGATGGGATATAATTCTGTGGAGAAATTTTATTGTTTATCATTTGGAAGAATAACTCAAATGCCTAAAAGAGCACAAGCCCTTCCGCCAGAAGTTTTCCTCCTGTAAGTTGATCATAAAGGAAATAACTGATCAAGCATAAAGGGTACAAGTATATGAATATTCACTGGAGCACTGAATTCAAGAGCAAAAAATTGGAATAAAGTAGTAAGGGAGGGCTGATGGTTATATACACTGTGGTGCATCTAAATAGTGG
The DNA here is from genome assembly GCF_949987535.1 of Balaenoptera acutorostrata. Taxonomy (NCBI): domain Eukaryota; kingdom Metazoa; phylum Chordata; class Mammalia; order Artiodactyla; family Balaenopteridae; genus Balaenoptera; species Balaenoptera acutorostrata. The sequence goes on from NC_080071.1 coordinate 109,278,426, forward strand.
GGTCCTGTGACGCTGATTAAAGATGATGTTGTAGAAGAATATCTAATATTGTAGAAAGATGGTTATGATTTGGTAAGTGGAAAATCAGGTTATAAAGCAAAATACTCAGTATGATTCTACTTTTGAAAAAAAATAAAAAAACAACCTTAGGGATATATACCAAAACAATAAACATTAGTGTTTTAGGATAGTTGGTTCACGGGTTGTTTTATATTCCCTCTCTCTCTTTTGCTGATTTCTATGTTCTGATTTTAAAAAAAATAATCAATATGAACTACATGTGTAATTTTCTAAAAGTGAGAAAGTGTTATTTTGTTGAGTCTTTCTTTCAGATTGAACCTGTAGCACATCAAAGTCCCCAACGGCCGGCTGGGCTTGCTCTGGGCTGAGTGGGAGCCAGCATGGGAGGTGGGCTTCCAGGGGGCCTGAGGCCCTTTCAAATCCCTGCTCCCTCCTCATGCTGCCCCTCCTCAGGACACTTTCCTGGGACAGAGCACCTCCCACAGGTGTTTTCAGTCAATGGCCCCTTGGTGGGACAGCAGGGCAGACAGGTCATCTGGTCAACCCAGTCATCTTTGTGGACAGGGATAATTCATGTCTGGGACAAGATATGATGGGAAGAGCAGACAGAAACTGTGAGAAGAGAGGTCTGGGAGGGGAGGTGGAAGAGGGCAAGGAGAGCCTTGGGGCCTGAGGGTGAGGTTCCAGGATGGCTGGCTTCTTTACAGCTTTGCTACGCAGTGTGGTGCCTTCCAGAAACAGAAGATGCTGTGGGTCGCAAACAGGAAGATGTGGGCTGGGTTGGCCCTGCCCTGGGAGGCACCCTGCGCCACCCACTGCAGATGGGGATTTGGAAGGAGGAGGGATAAATACAGCTGGCTCCAAGGGGCAGGGGTAATTGGCTTCTTCCTTTCTAAGGCAGAATGCTATAACTGGAAGACCGCAAACACGGCCTGTGAAAACCAAGCCAACAAAGAGGGGGCATTTTTGGTCCCCGGCTGCTGGGCCTTTTCATTAGCCCCTGGGGCTGTGGTTCGGTCAGGCCTGGCTTCCTTCATCCCTGCTGAACGTGGCATGGAACACTGCCCTGCCTCATGCTGCCTATGGGGTAGAGCCTGAGCGCTTCGTAGTGACCTGACTCAGCCGACCTCCCTAGTCTTGCCCGCTCCCAGCACACATCCTCCTCCAACTTCTTGGAATCTAGCCTGGTCCCCTCATAATGTTTTCTGCAAATGCAGAGGCTTTAGTCTGTGCTGTTCCCTTGGCCTGGACACCCTTCTCCTTTTGCACACGTTGAGCTCTTCTTCATCTTTCAAGCGCCTGTTGGAATTTTCTATCAGGAAGCCTTCCCTGATTCACTTCACCCCACAGAAACCATCCCTATGTGTTTCTTAAACACCTAGGTGTTCAGCGACGTGCAGGAAGAGCTGAAGAAATAAATGTGTTGAGGTCTTTTTCCTTGGAGCTTCCAGGCTGTGTTTTGAACTCCAAATATAAACCTCAGCCCTACAAAGTACTTAATATTATATTATTTGGATAATGATATTTTTACTTTATTTTAAAATAGGTAATATATTCACATGGTTCAAAAATATAATGTAAGTAGAAGCTAATCAAATACAATATTCAGCGGAAAGTTGACATTTCAATCTATCCTCCAGACCTACCCCTCTCCCCAACAGATAACCAGTGTTACCAATTTCTCCTGAATCCTTCCCGGCACATGAAAGCGTGCACGCGCGCACACACACACACACACACAGTTCCCCAGTTCTTAAACAAATGTGTCATGCTATACGCCCTATGCTGCACTTTGCTTTTTCACTCAACAAAATAAATATTTTACGGATTGGTCAATATCAGGTCCTCAAGATAATTGTTTTCATGTTTTCTTGTTTCTAAAATTCCTTTGAATCAGTCTATCCTGCTTCCTTCAACTCATCTTCTGTTGATGGGCATTTAGGTGGTTTCCAATCTTTTGCTCTTATAAACTGTATGCAACTTTCTATGCAGTCATTTCCGGGAACTATTAATATATATGTGCGAATGAATTGTAGGATACATTCCTAGAAGTGGAATTGCTGGGTCAATAGCATGTACAGGTAAGTCCCCTACATACGAACCTCCAAGTTGCAAACGTTCAAAGATGTGAACATGCCTTCATATGTCCAATCACATAAGTTAGTTCACGTGTCTGGCGTATATTGTCACGTGCGTGCATCCTCTACAAGTGGTTGTGCTTTTGTGTACTTTACTGTACAATACTGTATAGAGTACAGTAGTACAGTATCTTTATTTCAAGCCCAGGATGTCTGGAAGCAAGCGTAAAAGCAGCAGCGATGTAGCTGGTACTGCTGAAGAACTGAAGAGATTCACAACGCAGGAAATGGCAAGGGGATTTTCTTTATTTGAGGAGGCACTGTTAGTTTTTGAGGCACAGGACCCAAATGTAGAACAGTACACGAAGGTGGCAGAAGCCATTCAGAATGCAATCCAGTGCTACCCTGTCATCTATGACGAGAAAAAAAGAGTTACTAATCAGACATCACTGGATTGTTTTTTCAAGAGGGTAGATAGAATTGAATCCAGCAGGGAACCAGAACCTGTGCCATCCACGTCAGGCGTGAGTGAAACTGCAGCTTGCCCTCCGTCTCCTATTGCTGACGATCCTTCAGCTCTACCATCTCCCACCTCCTCTCCCTCCTTCAGTCAGTAACTCTTCTTGCCTGTTCACTCGATGCCAGCCCCCGTATGCCAGCTGTTGTACTGTATTACTGTACTTTTCAAGGTACTGTACTGTAAGATTAACAATGTTTTCTTTATTCTTTGTGTTTGTTTTCTATGTATTATTTGTGTGAAAAGTGTTATAAACCTATTACAATACAGTACTATATAGCCGATTGTGTTAGTTGGGTACCTAGGCTAACTCTGTTGGACTTACAAACAAATTGGACTTACGAATGTACTCTCAGAACGGAACACGTTCATAGGCAGGGGACTTACTGTATATTTTTAATTTAGATAGTTATTGCTGCATTGCCCTTCATGAGTGTTGTGACAAATTACACTCCCCATAGCAATATTTAATGTGGTCAGTTAATGTCCATTGCTGACAACACTGCGAGCCACACGGAACGTGTCTGCCGGCCAGAGTTTCCCCAAAGGGTACCAGTTTGTAAACTCAGCTCCAATTTCTGCCAAAACCTGTAATGGACAAGAGGTGTTGGTCTCAGCATCCCCCCCTTAGGCAACCACCAAGTCCGCTCCTGGTGTTACTCTGCAGATGGCTGGTCTTGACCACAGAGATGATTGGTTGAGGGCTGACACGTGAGTCAAGCTGGACCAATCAGAGACCTTCCCAGGATTCCTACCGGGACCCAGCTAGGTCAATCACCCTTGCTCTACTGGGATCACAAGCCATAGGGACAATGTGGGTTTGGGGTCTCCAGGGGCCAGTTAGGCACTACATGTAGAAAGTCTCTCCGCAAAGGACTGTAAGCCAAGGGCAGCAGAGAGAAAGGCTGAGGGCTGGTCATGCCCTTAGAGCCCCTGGATCCAGCGCTGCCTGAAATTAACCACTCTGGACTTCCAGGTTATATGACCTAATACATTTTGGGGGGCTTAATTTATGTCATTTGCAACTGAAAGAATTTTAATAGAGTGCTTTACATGTATGATTTCATCTAATTCTAATAGCAGCCTTATAAGACAGAATTTTTTTTTTCCATTTTAGAGATGAAGGAATTGACCTTCAATGAGTCTAAGAAATTTTCCAAAACTCACAAAACAACAAATAATGGAACTGGACTCTAATTCAGGTTGTCTAACTCCAACACCTATGATTTAACATTTTTTCTGCACCACTTCCAGTAGTACCAACTTGTTTGGTCGAATGCATTCTTTTTGCTCCCTTCACTTTCTGACTTCTGTCCTTGCCCATAGAGCTAAGCCATGTATTTGGAACTGCATCAAGGTACAGGTTCAAGAAGCCTGCCCACCTGGAGTTCCTACCCGTTTATGGGAAGCCAGCTGGCAAGATGTGACAGGAGAGGATGTCATACAGCTTCCCTTCGAGGGAGCGGCAGATGGAGATGTAACCAGAGAAGGTGGTAGGTGTGGGGCTGTTGATGAGCCTCTTCTGTTAGTGGTCAATGCTGGGCCCAAGCCCTCCTCCTGTTGCCACACAAGAGTCGCTCTGAAACACAGAGCACGCCAGGCCAACATACTGGGTTGGCCAAAAATTTCGTTCATAACATCTTCTGGCAAAACCCGAGTGAACTTTTTGGCCAACCCATTACTTTCCGTGTGCAGGCTCTGCAGCAGTCACAAAAGACACAGAGGTGGACAGGCCTCTGTCCCACCCCCTGCCCATGTAGTGTGTTCATAGAAAATTCGAGGTACAGTATGGCCAACAGGAACTGGAGATGATTGCCATTGAACAGATTGTTTGTAACCCATAGGTTCCGAGAGAAAGGGGCATGCCACATGCGGAAGCACCAGGGTCAGTCGGGAGACAGAGGGACAAAGGGGAAAATGTGAACGAGATTGTGATTTGCATGGGAAGGAATGGCCGAGGAAGGGTCAGTAGACTTTGATTGACTAGTTTGAATAAGCTCAGTGGGCTCTGGGGCCCAGGGGCTGTCCCGAGTTGCCTGATACCTGGCCCTGGGGTATTAGGGTAGGTGGGGAGTGACCCCAAGTGTGAGAGCCCAATAAAGGAGGTGGTGGGTGTGCGCTCTGGGGTGGTTGGTTCCTATTTGAAAAGTGCCCTCGCAGGTGAGTCTTTTACTATCATTAAGAAGTAGCTAACCCTGGAAGGAGGTGGGGAGGCAGTCTCTCCAAAGTCAGCAAGGCCCCAGATGTCATCAGATACAGAAAATAAAAGCCATGGTTAGTGTACAATGTGACTAGGGATTGGTGCTCCGGATGGGGGTTTGGTCAGCTAACCAACAGTGTCCACACTAGTGTGTACTGTTTTGGTCCAACAGTGCTACTTTTTAAAGGAAATAATTGGTCAAATAAGCAGAGATATGTGTACAAGAACTTTTATCAACGTGATGTTTATAATAAAAAGGAAAAAAAGACTCTTAATGTACATCAATTAGCATATGGCTAAATAGTTCATCATTTATACTGTACAATGTATCACCACACAGTAATTGAGAGTATTGATGTAGAGGCATATTTGCTGATAAAAACACATGGTCACAATATGATACTGAGTGAAAAAAAGTTATAATCAATAAGTATGTGTGACTCTACTTTTGTTAAAAATATATGCCACTAAATGTTTACTTATATTTGCAGTGTATTTCTATTTTTTTTGAAAAAAAGATTGGAAGGAAATGTATCAAATTATTAGCAACAGCTCTCTCTAAAGGATAGGATTGTTGGTGGTCAAAACACATCTTTTTCTTTTTCTGAATCTGTATTATCTATGTTGTATTACATAATGGGTTTTTATTACGTGTGTAATTAGTAATATAAGTTTAGTAATAAAGAAACAAAGTATAGTCACTCTGTCTGCCTCTGTTGCCACGGAGAGAGTATTCCTTGGGTTATAAAACATTCACTTGCATGAATTTCATCCCATGAAAATAGTTGCATGTGGGGAAGAAATGACAGCTGCGTGAATACACACATTTCCCGTTTGTCTCTGGGACAATGTGGATTCTCAGAACACCTGCTCACGTTCCATAGCGTAGCCTGTGTTTGATCCTTCTATCATGTTCTGGTAATGACTGGAAAACCACCATCCGAACCAAGGCTGCAAGTTTGTTTGATGTTCACAGAAGGAAAAGCATAGAGAATCCAGGACAAACTTTGTGGTTCCTTAGATTTAGAGTAAAAGTGAGTGGTGAGGCTGCCAGTGCTGGTAAATATTGATAAAAATGCATCCTGAAGCATTTCTATTTGTTTGAACTACATGAAATTGCCAATATTCTACCAACTTTGACCTACAAAATGAGGATTTCTATAAGCTAGGCAAGGCTTCTCTGAACTAGATGATGAAGTACATCAGACAACATCTGTTTGGGGCTTTTGCAAAATATTTTGTTTGAAGAAGGCTCTGAGGCTCAAAAACTACGTGAAAAATCACAGAATAGGAGATCTCTATGGTCCTTTTTAAGTTGAAAATATTGTCCTTTCCTTCCCCACTCCTGCTGACTCACACTCCCTGGTGGCCCATCCACGACTGATATCCATCCAGAAGATGATCTGCAGGTCCCGCTGGCCTTCCTGGAAATGAGGGTCCTCCCACCTGCTCAGTGCCTGGAGCTCAACAACCAGTTCCCTGACTTTAGCTTTAACCCTTGCCTCAGACTCCCCAGAATCTACATTCTCCTGGACATCTGGACCAAACCATCTCTTTTTATAAACTATGATCAGGTCACAACTTTGGCCTAAAGTATGTCAACTGAAGCTGTGATAGACTCTGTTCAAACATGACCCCATGGAAAGCCAACCCCATTTTATTCAATGGTTACCTGACTGCTCCCAGGGAGGGCAGATACGGACAGATTCACGGTGGTGGAGGCTCTCTAAGGACTGCGGCACAGTCATGGGCCAGCTGGGGCTAAATGTACCATGCCAGTGATGGCCTCAGAGGCTGGGGGTTGGAGGGAGTTCTATACAAGGTGGGAGGACTTAGCAATCGTCATCGTCCTCGTCACCGTCATTGTTGTCGTCGTCACGACCGTGATCGAAACTTCTTGGAGGAGGGAAATTTGGGTCTGTATATCTGTATCTTAAAAGAGGAAATTGAACACACTTGGGTCTGAGCGAGATGTAAGGAGGGACTGGAGGAAAGGCCCCCAGATGGAAGCTACGCAATGATACATCATTAGCTGAGCAATGTGTTGGGTTTCTAAAGGAGTTTCCATAGTAACCAAGTCACCAAGCACCTGCCACCAGCCTCAACATGAAGAACCTACTGGAAAAGGGAGATAGTGAGGGAACACAGAGGTCAGGACAACCTAGTGACCAAGATAGGCTGAAACAGAGGGGCAACGAAGAAGGGACAGAGTCTCAAAGAGAATGAAGACTGTTAGGAGGAGAGGAAAGGGGTGATGCCAGGTAGGAGTGGGGATTGAGACTGGGGGAGAAGGAGCCCCATGCTATGGAGTTCCCAAGGCGCCTGCAGAGGCAGGCGACTCCCTCACTCCGACGTTCTGCAGGACACACCCTGGCAGATCTTGCCTCCCCTCGGAAAGCTCTGTGGGAAAAGCTGGGCTGTGATTAAGATCTTTTAATTAAGGAAGCCATTTGCACAGGAGGCAACAAGAGGCGGATGGAGAGTTTGCACAAATTGGATTTTTTTTTCAGTTAACTAGAAAAATAATAAGAGGAACTCGTCTTTGTATAAGTCAGGGGGCTATGTCATTTTGAAGGGAGCCACGTAGCTACCTGCGAATGAATTCAGCTGCTCCTTCATTCATTCACCCCCAGTACACATCTAGTATCACTACTACTATAAATACTGGAAAATAAGCATGTACGGAATGCTTACTCTGTGTCAGGCATTGTGCTACCTGCATTGCATCAACTATGTCTTTCGTTCCACTCAACAACCCCACGAAGCACATGCTGTTACTCTCCCTTTTCTGCAGGTGAGAAAACTGCGGGCCTCTTGGATAGAAAGGGGGGAAGCTAATCATGAGAGGGGAGGCAGGACAGGGGGTAATTTTGAGCTCCGATTCTTTTTCTTTTTATTGCCTCTCTCTCGTTCCCTTTCCTGTTTGAAGGCTCCTGGCCATTTCCTTTCTGACTGCGCACATCTGCGTGAAGCTTCTGCTTCTGCTGCCTCAGTTGTCCCCAGGGACACGGTGCAGCATGTACTGAGGCCGTGTGGTGGCTGATTTCTACGTCCTGGATCCAGGCAGGTGCGAAGGCGCTCATGTCAATCATCCCGTCTGTTGCTTTCTTCCGTGTCGGTGCAGTCCTGAATTTGAACAGTCCCTGGGCTCTGGGGGCTGACCCTGCGTCAAAGCTCTTGCCTCGCCTGCAGTACTCCTGGTGCTGACTTCATCCTCAGGTCTGAATTTTTTTCTTGCTTTTGGATGGTACCCTGAGTGGCCTTGTTTCTTGTCTTAAGTCACCTAGTAACATCCAAGATTGACAGAAAGAACAGCTCCTGAGCCCCATAATCTTTGGCTGGGTGCCCACCTGCCTGGGTCTACCCCCAGAGTCAGTTTCCTGACTTCTGTTCCTCTACAGTCTATGGCGAAAGCCAGGTCCTAGCACCAAACCCCATTCCGTGTTTCCTATGTGTAGCCCAGCATCCCTTTCTTTGGGGGAACCCTCCTTCTCCTGTTCCACAGTATTCATGCTTGGTTGATGGTTTGGGTTGAGGAGACTACGGCTGCCACTCTGCCCCAGTGGCCCAGGCTGGCCAGAGGGCTCTACCTTCTTGGCCCCAGTGATTGGTTCCCGAAGGGCATGTGACCCAAGCTGGGTCAGTCAGAGTCACCAGAGTTTCCTGAGAGCCCTCGCAGGAATGAATGATGTGTTCCTTCCCTTTAGGACTATGAGATCCTGCAGCCATGCTGAGAGGCTTTCTGAGAGTGAAGTAAGGCCAGCCAAGCAGCTCTGAGAGAGGCCGTGACCCAGAGACAACCATTAGATCCCTAAATCCCACTGTGCCTGAAGGGAATATGCCCCTTGGACTTTTCAGCTTTGTGAGCCATACATTCTGTTTTGTTTTTCTTAAATGAGTCTGAATTTAGATTTTGACACTCGCAGCTGAAAGAGTCCTGGGTATCCCACTGTTTTTCTATGAGATGGTCTTTATTTCTTATACCCAAAACCCAGTTTTGGCAGAAGACAGCAGAACAGGAATGGCAGGAGTCTTGTAATTTGCCCTGGTGTCTCCTTGTGGCTTTTGTTTGCTTTTTGTTTAAAATGTTTTCATTTTGCTTTCACACCTGAATGGTAGGTTGGCTCTATGCAGAATTTTTTTTTTTTTTTTTTTACTTTTTCTTAAGTAAAATTTCAAACATGTATAAAAATAGAATAGCATCTCAGCTTCCTGGAAGCCAATTCAGACCGGGAAATGTGACGGCTCTCTTAGTCTCATAGTCAGGAAGATTAGGTGTTGGTAAGGAATGTCAACATTTTTTACTTTCTTGGCATTAAATTTTGTAATGTCTTTCTCACAGAACATTTTATGGAATGGATACCAAATGATGAAATGGGCCATTTCCTCAGTAGCTGTTATTTTACAAATAAATTATAATTGATTGCTGGGCCTCTTCATTCTGGATTACAGCTTAGGACACTTAAAAAAATAGAATAACATCATAAACTCTTGTGTCCCTGGGTATTTTAAAGATTTCTATTAGCATGGAATTGTTAAATTCATTTGAGAGACAGTCCTTGAACTCCTGTTACGTGACAGGAGCTGGAGATACAGCAGTGACAAGACCCAGGGTTTCCTCTGCAGGTGATCGTATTCTAGTGGGGAAGATGGACGTAAGCAAGTTTACAAATGCTCACAGGGGCCATTTCAGAGAACAATAAACGGTGGGAAGAAGAGAAGTCAGAGCCCTAAGTGGATGGTGAGGGAAAGCTCCTCTGTGGAGAGGGCGTCTGAACAGAATCCTGAATGATAAGAGGGCATCCTGGCATGTGATGACCTGGTAGGAGACTTCCTGGCAGTCTCAGCAGTGTGTGCGAAATCTCTGATGTGCAAGAAGGCGTATGACTGGAGCAGAGTGGTAAGGGGTCGGCCTGAGTTAAAGGATGCACAAGGTGGAAACCAACCTGGGGTCAGGACTAAGATCTCAGGCCAGGGCTGCATGTCTGGTGATATAGGTTGTGCACTGCATAATTCTAGGGCGAGGCATTCACGCACAGCAGGGTTTGGCAAACTTTCTGTCAAGGGCCAGATTGTAAGTATTTTAGGTTTTGTGGGCCAGATGGTCTCTGTCACAACTACTCAGTTCTGCCATTGTCACACCAAAGCAACCGCAGACAGTATGTAAATGAATGGGCATGGCGATGTTCCAACAAAATTTTACGGACACTGAATTTGAATTTCAAAATTAAAATTAAAACAATTAAGATGAATCATCTTTTGATATTTTTTCAACCCTTGAAAAATGTAAAACCCATTCTAGTTTGCGGGCTGTATAGCAGGCAGCAGGCCGGATTGAGTCCACAGGCTGCGGGTTGGCTGACCCTGACATAAACCGTGTAGTGACCCGGTCATCTGAATGTCCCTGTGTCCCTTCTTCACTGTCTCTGCTCACACGTGACTCCTACCTGGAGGGTCTACTCTCTTCCATGCCCTCCATTCACTGGGCAACAGGTGCAAGCTAGGCATGGAAGTTATAAAGATGATGAAGACATGTTCCTCGCTTGAAGGAAGCTCCCAAATGGTTCATCCCTCCAGCGTCAGGCCAAGCCCCTCCTGACAGCGAAGATTCCCAGGTCCCCTTCCCAATAGCACATTCTCCCTGCCCTGAGCTCCTGGAATCTTTCCTGTCTGCTTGGCGTTTATTCCCACAATAGTTCTCGCTTAAGCTATTTTGCTGGTCGTGAGTGCATGCCTTGCTTCCCACCTGGAGCCCCTCCTTTTGGAGCAGACCTCCACCTTGGGGTCCCTAGCTAAGTGTGCTGCTGTTTCATGCCATTTGAATTGATTTTGAAAGAGCCCGATCTTATCAGAAAGAGTTGACCTCAAGTGACGGGTGGGGTTTAAGAAGGAAGGGGAGAGGGGTGGGGAGTTGGGAGTCGGGTGTGCTCAGGTACTCAGACTGGATTTAATTGGGATTAGTTACTGCTAATTCTACTGTCTCATTTGTCTGCATTAGGCTGCCCCATCAATGGCTTTTTGTGATGTTTTAATGATGAAAGGATGCTGTTTATAGAAACAGGTACCCAGCTACTCTACTATAATTGCTGTCTCCTTCCAGGCTACACTCTGTAGTCACCTCTCAATGATCTCTGTAGGCGTCAATGCCTTGGCGATTTCTCACTCTTGGCCTTGTCTGCTTCTCATTCGGTAGTTACTGTTTGACCTAAGAAAAAACAAAAATAACTACCTTAGTCTAAGCCATCGTCATCTCTTTCTTGGATTATCGCAGTAGCTTGCTAATTGGTATCCTTGCTTTTGCCCAAAATATACTCTCAACTATGAAATCACTCTGATCCTTAAACATATGTCAGCTCAAGTAACACATCCATTCACCCCACCAATGACCTCCTCTCCCAACTGGAAAAAAAGTCCATGTTCTTGTAATGACTCAAAAGATCCCATGGGAGGGATTCTTAAACTTTGTTGCGCCCTGGAACCCTCTGGAAGCATAGTGAAGCCTACGGATCCCTTCTTGGGATGTTTTTAAATGCATAAAATAAAATAAACAGGACTTCAAACGAAACCAGCTGTCATAGTCTGCTTGGCCTGCTATAACAACATACCCTAGGCTGGGTGGCTTAAACAACAGAAATGTATTTCTCACTGTTCGGGAGGGTGGAAGTCTGAGATCAGGATGGTCAGGCCCTCTTCCAGGGTTTCAGATGGCTTCCTTCTCGCTGTGTCCTCACATAGCCTTTCCTTGGAAATCTCTCTCTTCCTCTTCTGCTAAAGGTACTGATTTCACCATGAGGGCCCCATCCTCATGACCTAATTAGCTCCCAAGGGGCCCCCCCATCTCCAAATACTGTCACACTGGGGCTTAGGGCTTTGATATAGGAATTTTAGAGGGACATAACCTTTAGTCCATAACATCAATTGTAGTGGAACAGAGGTATCAAACTATTAAACAGCAAAATCAGGAGATAGTGATATATGCACTTCATTATTAATGCAGTATATAATAAAAATACTTTAAAAAATATTAAAAAGTTAATTTTTGAAAGACGCATTAGGGTGAAGGTTATAGTGGCCTAACTTGAATAAGAACCTTCAACCATGGTTGGTCTCTGGCAAGACGACCATGCATGTCCTGTTAGATGTGAAGATGCAGCTGTGATTCTTTTCCCAGCCCAGTTCATGGACACACTGAGTGCTGTCTGTGGAACCTGCCCAATACGATCTAACCCTCTGCTCGTGGCCTCTCAGACCTTGTCCCTCACCTACTCGCCCCTCTCTCTCTCTTCTCTAGCACACTGGCCTTGTTGCTGTTTCTTCAACACTTCAGGCACATTTCTGCCCCAGGACCTTTGAGTCTGCTGTTGTCTCTACCTGGACTGCTCTTCTTGCCAGTATCTTTATGGTTCACTCCTTTGCTTCTTTCAGATTTTTCCTTAAATACCATCTTCTCATGAGTCCTTGTTTGAATACCCCCCACCAACCCTGGGCTTGCCACCCCCCTTCCTTACTGTATTTTTTTGTATTGCCAGCTAACCTACCCTATCTTTCCCCTGTCTATTACCTCTATTCTCTGTGTCCCTCAACTAGAATGTAAAATCCACATAGGTGGATATTTATCAGTTTTGTTCACTGTTGTACCCCCCAAGAGCCCAAAACACTGCTGGGTACAGAGTGGGCTCTCAATAAATATTTATTGATTGTATGCACAAACTAACAATATTGGCCTGAGCAAAACATAACCAAAGCGGTAAGCCTGTCATTTAACTTCCTACCAAATGTTGGTGTCCTGAACTTATTTTCTCATCAGTCTTCACTACTACTACATTGGAAATGGGCTCCTAAGTGCTAATAAAACCTCCTTAAAGAATCCAGTGCTTTTGGGAGAAACATCCATTTAAAGGTAACGTCGGATTATTGAGATGATGTGTTGGGGCAGGAGTGGTGAAGTGGCCAATCCTGGGTCACCGTCCAGCTGTGTGACCCTGGGTGGGAATCTCACCTCTCTGATCCTCACTTCCTCGTCTGTCAGAGGAGAGAGACTATCTCTATGGATCCCCAAGGGCTGCTCTGAGCTTTAAATGAGATAATTCATGAACAAGGCAAAAGCAGCTTCAAGAAATAAATGATAGTTGTTGGCTGCACTTGTAATAAGTAGAGAAGAAGAAAGCAAAGGGTTCCAGGAAGTTCGCTGCTCTGCAGGAGACATTTGATGTCCCGGGGAAAAGCCAAAGTCTTGCTGAAGAGAACGTACTGTGCTGGAGTCACCCTCCCAGCCTCCCCCCAAGTTCTGCTGCAGCCTTTCTGCAGGGCCTGCCCCAGCTCTGGCCGCATTTGGACGCCTCTGGCTTCGAGAAAAGGCCTGTAAATCAGAGCTGAAGGGACGGGATGGAGAAACTCAGGCCAGGCCAGTATTCAAAAGACAGCAGGAAATGAATACATTATTGGAACACATGGCAAAGGGGACTTGAAATGTCTGGAGCGTGAGTCATCAGGTACGCTGAGCTCAGAGCAGCCGCTGGCTCACAGGCCGGCTGTGACCATTGGGAGACCAAGCTGTGAATAATACGGCACAAACTCCAGCCAATGGGACTCATCTTCACATTAGCTTCTGTTTCAAATTATCTGCTGCCTGCCTCCTGTTTGTTAATGCAGATAATTGGAAGTTGAATGGCTGTAAGTACATTATGTGTTATTTTATTCATCCCTTCACCAGATTTATTAATCACCAACTATATGCAAAGTACTGAGTTAGACACTGGGGGCATTCAAAAGGAACAATATTTGAAAATGATATAGAATCTTGAAGTTCACAAAAATAGTCTCCTGTCGTCTTCAGAACATGAAGGAGGTAGCAGCTAACTTATTTTAGTGATTGATTTGTTGAATGATTGTTGACTCATTACATCATGCAATAAATACTTCCTGGGCGTCTACCATATGCCGCTAGACTCGGGAGTGGGTAATAAACACAACAAAGACCTGTCGACATTGGACTTGCACTCTACAGGAGAGACGAACATAAAAAAATAAGCAAATAAACGTGTAGTATAGTGTCAGGAAGTGATAGCGCCAGGAAGGACGAAATCAGGCTGGGATGGTTGAGATAGAAGTGTTGGTAGAAAGAAGGTGGCTCTGAGCACAGAGACCTGAACAGGGTGAGAGAATCAGCCAGGCACTTGTGTCAGGAGGAGCCGTGCTTCTGGACGCCTCTCTGGAAACTGAACCACAGAAAAATGAAGTGACTTTCCCGGGACTATACAAGCTGATTGTGGCTGATCTGGGGAACTGCTCTGACCTCAAGAATGTAACCTGTTCCACCCGGTTTAAAATACTGCTCTCGCCTTCAAGGAAGCCTGCAGTCCAGTAGTCAGATGCAGCCTAGAGTCCCCTAATTAAGAGTACGTGATGAATTCTACTGCAAAGTACATAGGTACACACACCTTAGGTAAATGATGTACGTTCTGGCTGCTGCCCAAAGCAGGGGCAGGGGAGGTAGTGAAATCGTGAATTAAGACCCTGTTGTTTACAGTTCTTTTCTTAAGATCGGTGGTTTATTTCTACTCTTTCATCCTGGAGATTAGCATATGAAAGTGTTTGCTGAATTTCATACCTTGAGGTGAGCTAATGCAAAACTCAGTAAAAGAAAATGTCTGTCATCTGCAAGTCCTCTTTTATATAAAGGCAGTAGCAGTTTTCAGTCACAATTCTCTTCAGAAATAGAACTGTAAACTTTCATCTCTTACAAGAACTTGCTGCTCTTTCTGCCTTGCTGGCACGAGACGGAAATACGTATTGAAGACCCGGCTTCTGAGGGAGAGGGACGTTTAGACGTGCTTCTCTCCCTCACTCCCAGTGCCCGGGTAAGGGAACTCAGCTGCCAGTTGCAAAAAGAAGGGCCGGGACCCTAAGGACAAAGAGAAGGGACCAAAAATCATTTTTGCTTTTCTCTGTGCTTTTGAAAAGCTTATTTGATACTTGAGTGCTCAGGGTTTTTTTTGTCACCTCTTAAATGTCATATTTTTCTTCCTCTATGTTTAAAAGTGATGCATATTTATAATAGGGAGTTAGAAAAACACAGAAAAGTAAAAAGAATACAAATCTCACCCGTAATCTCAAGACCCGGAGAAAGCAACAAAATCATGGATTTTTTTCCTGATCTTTTTTACTGGGTATATATATATATATATATATATATATATATATATATATAGTTATTAATTATTGATATCTGATTATATTTATAATTGAGTTTCTTGTGTCTTAATTAGCAATATTATATTACATATATATTTATTCATATCACTGAAAACTCTTTATAAGCATCATAGAGAGTTTTTAAAGTTCTTCCCTCTATTTTGAAAATATTACATGTTTATTGCGGAAACTTAGGAATACACAAAAACATTTATTTTGTGTGCCAAAGGACACTATCAACAAAGGCAGCCCACAGAATGGGAGAAAATATTTGTAAGTCAACTATCTGGGATTGATACCTAGAATAAAGAATTTCTGCAATTCAACAACAATAATAATATAAAAAACCCAATTAAAAAATAGGCAAAGAGGGCTTCCCTGGTGGCGCAGTGGTTGAGAGTCTGCCTGCTAATGCGGGGGACACGGGTTCGGGCCCTGGTCTCGGAAGATCCCACATGCCACGGAGCAGCTGGGCCCGTGAGCCACAATTACTGAGCCTGCGCGTCTGGAGCGTGTGCTCCGCAACGGGAGGGGCCGCGATAGAGAAAGGCCCGCGCACCGCGATGAAGAGCGGTCCCCGCACCGCGATGAAGAGTGGCCCCCACTTGCCGCAACTGGAGAAAGCCCTCGCACGAACCGAAGACCCAACACAGCCATAAATAAATAAATAAATAAATAAATAAATAAATAAATAAATAATTAATAGGCAAAGAACTTGAATAGGTATTTCTCCAAAGAAGGTATACAAATGGCCAATAAGTACATGAAAAGACGCTCAGTGTCACTAATCATTAGGGAAATGCAAATCAAAACAACAATGAGATCCTACTTCACAGCTATTAGGGAGAAACTTACGAGTGTTGGAGAGGATAGGGAGAAATTGGAATTCTTATGCATTGCTAGTGGGAATGTAAAATATTGCAGCTGCTATGGAAAGCAGTATGCTGGTTTCTCAAAAAATTAAACATATAATTACCATATGATACAGCAATTCCACTTCTGGGGCTATACCTAAAAGAACCGAAGGCAGACACTTGCACAGATATTTGGTACACTCCTGTTCATAGCAGCATTACTTACAAGAGCCAAAAGGTGGAAAGGATGCAAATAGCCATCAATGGATGAATGGATAAACAAAATGTGGTATGAACTGTTAAAAGATAAACTGAGGCATATTAAAATTTTTGAGATTATTTGAGCAAAAATCGATTCAAATCGGGCAGCACCAAACTTTAAGTGGTTAGGAGTGCTCTACCATCAGCAGCTAGGGGAAATACTTTTATAGAGAAAAGGAGGAAGCAAAGCAAAGAACTTATTTGATTGGCTATAGCTTAAAGCCTAGTTGGCTGTTTGTGACCTTAGGTTTCAATTTCAAAACCTTGAGGCATTTACGGGCTCAGATTTTGGTTTGCTTATGTAGGCTACCATGGATTAGGGCCGCTTCAGTCTAATGGCCCTTTGTTTAATTAATTTAACAATACATACAATGGAATATTATTCAGCCTTAAAAATGAGTGCAATTTTGACTGCTAAAGAAAAAATGATTCTGACATTTGCTAAAATGGTAAAAAGTACTTTTTCAAGATTGTTGCAGTTGGTGTCAAGACTATCACAATGGGGGAGAGAGAGAGGGCTCAACTCCAGATATGACAAAGTCGGCTGGGGATTTACAACCAACAAGCAGAGTGAGGGGGTCAGTGGATGGGAAATTCCTAAGAAGAGATGTTACGGTTAGGGGGCTTCTTGCTAAACTGACTTAACAGAATTCTTGCAAAAACTGGAGGATACAGAACCAGCAAGGATAGGGACCAAGGTGAAGGTCCTAGTTGAGAAGAGGGTTCAGAAGAACCCTTGAAGACAGAGGTAGTGAAAGTGTGAAATAAGCCAGACAGAAAGAACAAATATTGTATGAGTCCACTTAGATGAGGATCTTAGAACAGTCACATTCATAGAGACAGAAATAGAGTGATGGTTGCCAGGGGCTGGGGGAGTGGGAAAGAGGAGTTACTACTTACTGAGTACAGAGTTGGCTTTAGTTTGGGAAGATAAAAGAGTTCTGGAAAAGAATGGTAGAGACGGCTATACAACAATGTGAATTGTATTTCATGCCAAAGTAAACTTAAAAATGATTCAAATGGTAAATTTTATGTTTTGTATATTTTACTATAATTAAAAAATCAGTACCAGGGACTTTACTGGCTGTCCAGTGGTTAAGAATCCACCTTCCAATGCTAGGGATGCGGGATCGATCCCTGGTCGGGGAACTAAGATCCCACATGCCGCGGGGCAACTAAGCCCGCGCGCCACAACTACCGAGCCTGCGCGCTCTGGAGCCCACACACCACAACTAGAGAGAAGCCTGCACACTGCAACTAGAGAAGCCTGTGTGCCACAACGAAGAGCCCGCGTGCTGCAACGAAAGATCCTGCATGCCGCAACTAAGACCCGACCCAGCCAAATAAATAAATAAATAAATATTAAAAAATGATCAGTACCAATAAAAATCACCTGTCTTTCTACTACTCAGAGATAATATCTATTAACATTGTGGTATATTCCCTTCTCATCCTATTAATATCAATTTATACACTAGCTATTCGTACAGATAGGTGTGTATATATATATTATATATGTTGAATATTATATAGTCAAACTCATACTAAATATATGATTTTCCATATTAAAAAAACATTATCACTTTAACCATTTACTGGCCAAAAAAGTCTTTTTAAACGTCATTTAAAATCATTTCATTCCATTCCATCATATGACTTGACTATAAAAGTGTTCACCTATAATCTATTTCTTGACATTTATGTTATTTCTGTTTTCACTATTATACATAATTCTGCAATGAACATCTTCACGTATGAGGCTTTTCCCCCTGCATTTCAGATTAGTTCCTTAATTTGTCTTTCTAAACTAAAATCAGAAGGTGACTTTAGTTTGTCATCTTCTGACTTTAAAATCTGATTTGAAATCAAATTTTAAAATCCTTGAGTCAAATTATTAAGGTGTACCCCTTCCTTCCTTCCTTCCTTCCTCCCTCTCTCCCTTCTTTCCTCCCTCCCTCCCTTCTTTCCTCCCTCCATCCCTTCCTCCCTCCTTCCCTCCCTCCCCCCTCTCTCCCTCCCTCCCTTCCTTCCTTCCTCCCTCCCTCCCTCCCTTCTTTCCTCCCTCCCTCCCTTCCTCCCTCCATCCCTCCCTTCCTCCCTCCCTCCCTTCCTTCCTCCCTCCTTCCCTCCCTCCCTTCCTTCCTTCCTTCCTTCTTTCCTTTTCTCTTCTCTTCTTTTTTCTACCTATTTTTTTGGGGGATTGAGGCAGGCAGAATTCTAAACAGGTCCCAAGATTCCTGACCCCTGGCATACACACGACTTCTCCCAGTTATTCAACCAAACACTAATCTAGATCCCGCTGTGAAGAGAGTTTGCAAATGTAATTAAGATCCCACATCAGTTGACCTTAAAATATGGAGATAATCTGGGTGGGCATGACCTAATCAGATGACCCTTTAACTCTGGGTCCAGAGGTCAGAAACAGAAAAGTTCGAGATTCAGAGCATGGAGGGTTAGACTCAGGTGAAGTGCTCCATTGCTGGCTAGAAGAGGGAGGGGATGTGTGGCAGAGAAAGTGCGGGGTGGTAGGTGGCTTCTGGAGCTAAGAATTGCCCCCAGCTGACAGCCAGCAAGGAAGTGAAGACTGCAGACTGCAGACTCACAACTGCAGGGAACGGAGCTCTGCCAATGACCTGAATGAGCTTGGAAATTCTTCCAGAGCCTCAGATGAGAACTCATTCCACAGACACCTTGATTTCAGCCTTGTGATAGACCCAGCAGAGGGTCAATCCAGGCTGTGCCAAATCTGATCCATGGAACTGTCCGCTAATAAATGGGCGATATTTTAAGCCATCAAATTTGTGGTAATTTGTTATGGATAATAGAAAACTGATACAGGGATGTACTCGTGTTTGTAAGGTATGTGGCCGTGTATGTGTGTTGTGTGAGTGTGTGTGCGTGTGTGGCAGGGCAGGGGGATGCACAGCTGGTTTGTTGAACCTTAGGTTTCACATGGTCTACTATGATTTTATGGGTTGGTTATCTGTCTGCCAAGGTCTTTACAGGGACACTTTACATATATTTGCTTGTTTAATACCTCTGTTAGATATATGATTAGGTTCATTTTACAGACGAGGAAACTGAGGCACAGAGAGGTTAAGTGAATTTGCCGTGGTAACACAGCTAGTGAGTGTCAGAGATGATCTTGGAACCCAGACCTGAGTATGCTAACACCCTCCCCTTTCTGTACCACATGGCTGTCAGCAATTTTGGGTAACTTCATTGTTGAATAAGTTGGGTAATGGATTTCACTTATAAATCCAAAGAGGCCAGAGAGGAAGTCTGTAAATCAAGAAAGGAAGGAAAAATGAGAAGTCTAAATACAGTAAGTCCCCTACATATGAATGAGTTCCATTCTGAGAGCACGTTCGTAAGTCCAACAAAGTTAGCCTAGGTACCCAACTTACACAATCAGCTATATAGCACCGTACTATAATAGGTTTATAATACTTTTCACACAAGCAATACATAAAAAACAAAGAATAAAGAAAACATTTTTAATCTTACAGTACAGTACCTTGAAAAGTGCAGTAGTGCAGTACAACAGCTGGCATCCAGGGGCTGGCATCGCGTGAACCGGCAAGAAGAGTTACTGACTGGAGGAGGGACAGGAGGTGGGAGATGGTAGAGCTGAAGGACCGTCAGCAATAGGAGACGGAGGGCAAACTGCAATTTCACTCACGCCTGACGTTGATGGCACAGGTTCTGGGCTTGAAATAAAGATACTGTACTACTGTACTCTACATAGTACTGTACAGTAAAGTACACAAAAGCACAACCACTTGTATAGGATGCACGCATGTGACAATGTATGCCAGACACGTGAACTAACTTAAGTGATTGGGCATGTGAATTCACGTTCCCATCTTTGAAAGTTCACAACTTGAAGGTTCATATGTAGGGGACTTACTGTACTAGCTTCTTTCAAGGCCCAAGTTGTGTCCCACCTCCTTTGGGGGACACTGGCACCTCTGACCTCAGCCTCCCATGACCTCCCCATTTATTCCTTTGCTGTGGGTCCCTCCCATTTGGCTCGAGAGGTTGCACCCTTGTTTTGTAGGTGCCCTGCTCCTGCTCATGACTGAGCAGGCTGTCAGCCTGTCTGGGGCCAGGGCTGGGTCTTACTCTTTTTTGAACCCATAGCACCCCGGCATCTTACGAGCAGGGCCTAGCATGATCCTACAGTGACTGATGCCAGGGAAACGTTGCTGAAGAAGAAAATGGATCAATGGCCTCTTCTAGACTCCTTAAGAAATGTCCCTACACTTCATGAGGAGGTACCACCTTCTTTAATAAAAACAAACCTCACTACCTTCAATGCAGACGCTCTCTTACTCAAAGCTCTACCTCTGTTTGGGAATCTTGAAGGCCTCTGGGAGTACTGTTATTAGGTGCATGGTTCTGTGTGTGATTATTCCCCCTTTGCCATCCCTATTGTGTAGAGCAGACTTGTTTGAAAGTTCCAGCTTGCCTCATCCAGGCTGGAGGATGGCAAGGGAAGACTGGCTTGCTCTTTCTTTGGTCGCCCTGATCTGAGTTCATCTGGTTCACAGGACATGCCACTCTTCTGCAAATGGTGATCAACTCTAGAGATTTCTGCCCACCATCCAGGAGCACGTGTAAGACCCTGTGATACCTTGGCATCCAGGCCAAGAAAGAGAGGCAGATTCCTAAGTCCTGAGTCCTGCTGACTTAGGGCTGTTCCCATCATCTGGTTTTCTGTCTGAGGACCACTGCCTTTTCCCGTGACTCCAAGAATGCTTTCCCTGCCCCCTGGCAGGCTAGATTCCACCTTCATACACTGGTGTGTAGCTGCCATCCCAGCCTGCATAGCATAACTGTGTCCCTTCCCATACAACCTATCCATCCCACAGTAAGTACACTCATTCAGTAGAAAGGGAGGGATTATATCCTTGGAATCAGCCTCAAGTCCAGGGGTGGGCTTCATCTTACAGAGTGATGGAATTAGAGGAGAGAGGTCTGGTGACTTAGAGGGCAGGTGACTGGGGAGATTTCCATGGTTCCCAAGATTGGGGTGAGATCTCCGGACACAAGCAGCTGAGGTGGAGAGAAGGTCCGAGCACCGCAGAGGGACGCCCACCTGAGCACAAGTGTCTGTATTGTCTCAGCAATGGAGTCCAGGCAGGAGGTCTTGGGGAGGGCGGGAGAAAACCATAGCCTCAGTACTTCTGAGTGAGGGAGGAGAAAGATGCAGAAGAGGAGAAGATTTGGCAAGGCAGAGGGAGAAAGCAGAGCGGGTAAGTGGGACTTGCCCAGTGGAGCCGATTTGGAATCTTCCCTTTGTTTATGGAGCGAGAGTCCTGGAGATACACAATCTTAGCTCGGGAACCCTGGTGCGTGGAGGGGTTTGTCTAACATCTTGATCTACTTTCCTAAACTTTTTGGATGGAGAAAACCCCCAAGCCCCTGTGCCAAGCCATTTCCCCCTCTATTTGTTAAACCCATCTGCAGTTCAAGGGAAATCAGATTCATGTGTTTTCAATTCATTTACACTTAACTTATTAAAATATTGCTTTGTAAGAGCTATTTGATGTCCAGGAAGCCATTTGTGTCTCTTAAATAAATCTTTAAAGTTTCTTTTTCTTAGAAACAGGAAATTGCATTTTGCCAAATGCAAATTAACTTGCACCTCATCAAGTTCAACTTGAGCTCAAAACATATACTGCGTGAGGGTCGGGTGGGTTTCAAACTTGGCAAGCTATCTCAAGGTTTAATCAAAACCAAAAGACAGCAATTGGAGGCTCCAAGGACATTCCAAAGGATGGTATTATTGCAATCTGCCAGCGGAAAGTCAAATTCGCATGCAGTCTCATCTCAGTTACTCAGTGGTGGATTAGGAGCTCTCCTTCCCCGCCCCTCCTTCCTCAACCCTCTTTGCCCCTGGCCAGATCAAGATGATAAAATTAAGGTGCAGGCATTCCGCCGCCTCCTTGGTCAAGAGAACTGGGGTAAGTTAGGGTGGGGTCCAATGGGCTGAGTCTTTGGCTTCAGATTTTATCTGACTTTCTTTGTTCCCTGTGAGCTCCAGAACCAAGAGACTTCACCCTCACAGAGCCTACACTTGGATTCAGACACACTGCATCCTCTCCTGGCATATGTAGGGCAGGGGGCACGTTCCACATATGCAAAGGCCCTCTTCCCTGAAGTTTTTCAGCCTCATTTTCTCCTCTGCACTGCCAGGGTGGGGCAGGGTGGGCGGGGACCGTTAGCTTCATTTTACGCAGGAGAAAGGGAGGGTCCGGGAGAGGTGAGGTGATTCGCCCAAGGTCACAAGTGGAGCCAGGTCGTCTCCCTCTGAACCCAGAGACACCATCCCTGGTCCTTTACCTGTGCCAGGTGGAGGGAAGAGCCTCCCAGAACGGTCAGCCCAGGCACATAAAATGCTAGGGAAGGAAACAACAGTTGCACCAGTGGTCCGTGCGGCGTTCCGCTGAGTTCCATCAGTACATCCTGAACACTCAGCCTGTGCTTGGCCTTGCGCGAGGTCCGGGAAATGCAGACATGAACAGCACGTGGTCTCTGCCCCCAAGGCACCGCAGCCCAGTGGGAGATGATAGGTGCACAAATCAATGACCGGAACAGATTATGGTCAGCACCATTACTCAGGTGTGCACAGGGCATTCTAGAGGAACTCAGGAGGGGTGCTCAGCCCAGTCTGGAGGTTCTGGAAGGCTCCTGGGGGTGGAGGGAGGAGCTAACTGTACTGAGGCACGAGGAGCAAACAAGGTGCAGCCAGGGTGGGGGACATTCTAGATGGAAAGGGCAGCAAGAGTGAAGG
The DNA here is from genome assembly GCF_949987535.1 of Balaenoptera acutorostrata. Classification (NCBI taxonomy): domain Eukaryota; kingdom Metazoa; phylum Chordata; class Mammalia; order Artiodactyla; family Balaenopteridae; genus Balaenoptera; species Balaenoptera acutorostrata. The sequence continues at coordinate 109,301,350 of NC_080071.1, forward strand.
TGCAGGGGTGTAGGAACAGCACAGCGGATGTGGGGAATTCTAAGTAGTTTGCAATTATTAGAGCAAAAATGTACAAAAGGAGAAGTGGGTGGGCAGCAGCCAGACTGTACCAATTCCTATCTGCCAGGTTAAGGAGCCTGGATTTAATCCCGAGTCAGGGGTTCTCAACTTCTTCTTGATGGGCCCTTCGGAAATCTGATGAAATCTATGGACCTTCTCCTGAGAAAACTATGTGTATCTTCACGTACACAAAATTGTGACTGCAATCTGGAGGGATTCACCTGTCTTCTGAAGCCCAGGTTAAGAGCCCTTTCTTCCTTTCTTAGGCAGCAGAGAATTGCTGACAAATGTTAAGCAGGAGAGTGGCGTGATTAGACTTGCATTTCAGAGTGACATTCTGCCTGTAAAATGGAGAACAGATTGGAAGGAAAGTAAGACTGGAGATGGGGAGACTGGTTAGAAGGGTGATGCCACAGTTGAAGAGAGAGATGGTGGAGACCCCAGAAAGACCAGAAGCCTCCCTGGAAAAAAGACAGAGTAATGGCCATGGTCTTGGCTGCACAGCTGATCCCTTTCAGATGGAGAACTTGGTCTTGAAAACAAGTCTGAAAGGACATCTGAAGTCACCAGTGGGACCAACAAGAGCCGGAGGATCCCAAAGAAGCAGCAAGAGAAAGCAAAAGAGATGAAGAGAGAATAAAGTCAATTTAAGACTTGTGTGGTTCCTATTTTTTCCCAGTGAATGGCAATATGCTTGGATTTACTCATGGCTCCAAATTCTGGGTGAAATATTTGCTTATTCATTACTGTGCCAATCGGATGACATCTGTAGAACTTTTGTATACGGTATAGGTATTTCATGATTGAAGAGTAGTTTTTGACTAGGGATTTTAAAATAAACTTCAGTAATGTTAAAAATGAGCATTTAAACTTCCAGTAATTTTGCTGGGGAGGAGGAGTTCTTTCATGGTGGTGGGTGAAGGCTATGCTTTCCCTGACACTGAGGAGCATAATTGATGATAGGCCCTAAATGCTGCCCTTAGGAAATTTCCATCACATTTGTGTAGAGACCACGCCCCTCCCAGCCAATGACCATGCATGGTGTGGTTCCTACTGTAGCCCCACTCCAGTGAGACAACCATCTAAATGAGGAAATTCACATTGTTATATTATTGCTATCTAACCCTCCGAACCATTCAAGTTTGCCAACTGTCCCAGAAATGTCCTTTATGGCAAAAGGGCTCAGCCCAGAACCACAGGTGCATTTAGTTGTCATGTCATTTTAGTTTTCTTCAGTTTGGGAAAGTTCCTTAGTCTTTCCTTGACTTTCACGGTCTTGATACTTTTGAAGAGTATTGTCCATTTATTTTATTGAATGACCTATAATTTGGGTTTGGTGGAGGTGTCCTCTGTTACACAACTTTAGCAAGAATATCACAGAAGTGATGCTGTGCAAATTTCATGATATCCTCTCAGAGAGTGTTTAACTTTTCCTATCACTGAGGATGTTAACTTTAATCACTTGATTGAGATAGTGTCTGGAGACTTCTCTACTTCACATTTTTTTCTCTTTGTAGTTAATAAGTTTTGTAAAGAGGTACTTTGAATGTATATAAATATTCCATTTCTCATCAAAGTTTTGATGTATCTATTCATTTATTTGTAGAGTATGAACTCATATATTCCTATTTTATTGAATAGGTTACCAGTATATATATGTAATATATAATAGGTTTCTATCTTTCTCTCTCTCTCTCTTTCTCTCTATCTATCTATCTATCTATCAGTTGGTCTATTTATATTGATGCTCAAATTATCCTGAATTTGGCCATTTGGAATACCGTCAATCAATCTTTTGATATGACTTTATCAATCTTTGAGCAATTCTTTACTTTCTGTCACACACACACACACTCACACACACACACACAAGTTTATTATCTTACAGTTCTGGAGATCAGAGGTCTAAAATGGATCCACAAGATTACGTTCCTTCTGGAAGATCTAGAGGAGAATCCATTTCCTTGCTTTTTCCAGCTTCAGAGGCTGCACACAATTCTGGGCTCATGGTCCTTTTCTCAATTTTTGAAGGTAGCAGTGTAGCATTTTCTCTCCTCTCTGACCTCTTCTTCTGTCTTCATTTCCTCTTCTTCTATACCTCAGACCTGGGAGCTGGGTTCTCTCAGCCATGCTCACGGACCCTGCATTTTCCTAGAAGGCTTATCAGAATGTTAGGCATATTGGTGCCCCATCATCTGGATGTTCAGGTCTTGTATTGTGTCAAATGACAACATCATTTTCTCCATCGTTTCTAGATAAAAAGAGAAAAATATCTCTAAGTATTGACACTTTCCTGTCTCCCTCTGACCTTCTCCACAACCCAACAGGAGATAGGAGTGACATCTGTCACTATCTCAGTAATCAAGCTATGAATTTTTTAACCTCTGTGGAAAAGAGAGGTTAGAGTGTGTAAATAAAGAGTTGGTCCAGGTTAATATGACTATTTCCTTGCAGAGATAGTACAAGCAAAATCTTTAGGGCCTCGTATACTAGCCAAAATAAACAAAGGACCAGCTTCCCCGGTGCCTGCCTGGGGTCAATGTGGATGCATCCCATTGGCCACATAAAGGAAATCAATGTTATCAGAGCATGTCAGCCCTTTTACCCTGAGGATATTCCCCCCATCTGCTGCCCTGGAATTCCAGTATGTTTTCAGAATTGGGGATATCTGTGGCTGGAACAAGACCGTCTGTCATTTGGTTTCACCAGGGTGAAAGTGAATGACTAAGGTAAGGATGGAGAGGTATGAGGGGCAAAACGCTTCCCAGAAACTGTCCAGAAAAATAAACACTCTTCTATAAAGATTTAAATTCTTGTTTTGTTTTTCCCCAATTCCCTCAAAACCTGGGAAGATTCTAGTACATTTGTAATTTCTTCTTTTATCTACTCACTCACCCATTCATTCAGTGAGGTTTATGGATGATTAACTCTGAACCAGGCACCAGGCATGGTATCAAGGGTTACACTTGGGCAATGCTCTCCAGAAGCTCACAGGGCTTGGTCATGGGGAGCCATGGGGAGCTATTTGAATGCCTGGTGCTACTGCACATTTTGAGCTGAATTCAGAATTCCTGGCACACGATTGATGCTCCGTAAATGTTTGTTGAATGAACAGACACAGTTCCTGCCCTCAGAAACCAAGATGGAGTCTGGAGAAACAGTCAAGTAAAGAGTAGCGAGCCAGAGAATGACGATTTCTACTCAAGAGAATCTCAAGGGTAGTTCCATCTTTGTTTTTTAAACTCACACTCATCAATCTAAATAAACATATTCTCATTAAAAAAAAAATCAAACAAACTTGGAAAGCATAGACAAATCTAAAGAAGACAAGTTCACTTATAATCCTGAGATAAAGAAAAGATCATGAATGGAGCCTCCAACATGAAAATCCCATTTATTATCTTGGAAGGATGATTAATTTTATTAGATGTACATTGAACACCTGGCCTGGTTGGCCCAGCCCCTGGAGGTTGTTTGGAGTCTTTTGTGATGAGGCATGGGAAACACGGCATCGATGGGGCAGCAGATCTCAGATGGGGCTGAGATGCCTAGTTGTGTGTGGGTGTCCCTGGAGGGTGTGGGCTGCATTCAGGTTCCAGCTCTGGGTTTCCTGCTCTCCCAGGGCTGGTATCTCTGAAGCAGCTGCTGGGCCACTGATGTTGACCACAAGGGCCTTCTGCCTGGATAAAGTCCTGTTCTCCCAACTGGTCCTGGCAGGCTTGATAAAGAGAGAGGGTTCAGGGTGGTCCTCCCTAGCCTGGTCCCCAGTTCCTGGAGCTTAGTGACCCACCATCCTGTCTCTGGGTTCTGTTCTGATAAAATCTGATATAATGTCAGGACACTCTGCTTTTGGGTTTTCCAAAATGAGATTCTGATCAGGAGAAGAACCTAATGATCTGCTGAATACAGAGGACAGCACTGGTGGACCGGTTTCTTGTTTACATCATGATAATGGTGGGGAAGACAAGGGAAACTAACATCTACCGAAAGCACTCTGCTAGGCAGTTCCTTGTATGGTGCTTAATTTTGTCCTCACAGCAGTTCTGCATGGTTGCTTTTATTATGTTCATTTTCACAGATGATAACAGAGGCTCAGAGATGTTGTGATTTGCCTAAGGTAGCACAGCCAGTAGAAGGCAGAACCAGGATTTGAACGCACAGCCCCTGACTCCTGTCCACACTCTTACTGACAGTGTGTCCTAGACTTAACCACACACATGGAGGCTTGTGAAAAGGAAGCAGGGCCGAGTTTGCAGGGTTGGTTACTGGTGGCATGGTCTTCAACCCACTAGCAACTGGAATTGGTCTCCACTCACTCTTTTTCAAGCATCCCAGAATTTATGGAAGTTTCTGCTGCCCCTCTCAACCCAGCCTCCTGCTCTGACCTTGACACAACTTCCTGACATCTTGGTAAAATACGCTTTCCTTCTCCTGGTGGAATACTTCTTCACCCCCACTGCTACGCTAGCATAAAGCCCTGGGGAGCAGCCCAGATCCGCCGTTCTTTCTCAGCTGAGTCCCTGAGGACTGCGCCGTCTTACTGGTCTGTAGGGACCATCACTGCAGAGCAAAGTTTTTCACATGTATTTTATCCACAGGGTCCTCTGTCCAAAGGGAAGCAGCCGTGGAAGCCCAGGATGTGAAGCGGGTGAAAATGAATGTGATGGGTTGGTGGGCATGGGCTGAGGACCTGGAGTTTGGTCCCATCCCTCTTCTTTCCTGCTCGCCCCTCTTCCAGACAGCAGGTCCTGAAGGGGCTCTTAGGACCTTTGGAGCTCAGCCACTCAATTTGCAGACACTGCCTCGGTGAATACGTACTGTCCCAGGAAGAGGCTCCGAGCTCAGCATCCTGTTCGCCATCATCATCTGAGAGGGTTGGGAGTAGGAGGCCGGGGCGAGAGGAGACCTGGATTGGCTATGTTTGAGGATCCCTGGAACGGTCTCTAGGGAAACCACATGTCCTCAATCCCCGGCACTTTCCTCACTGTTGCTCCCCCTACGATACCCTACAATATCCCTTTATGGTACTCAGACCCCTGACACATCATAAGTCTGGTGGCCAATAGAGGCAAATGCAGACACTCGCCTGCCCCATTGCTTCCATCCTGATGGATCTGCTTCTGTTTGATGCCAGCCATACGCTGTCCCTGGACCTCTGACCTTGAACGCTAAACTTGTTTGACTTCACTTGATTGTGGATACTTGGCTGTTTCTCACCCCAGCATTCTCCAAACCTGGCTGCCTCAGGAAGACACTTTGTTCTATCTCTGGCTATTCCACCTCAAGTCTCATGTCCCCCGTCTTGCTCAGCATAAATAGAAACCCACTGCTTCTCAGCTCAGCTCTGAGAGGAGGCTGGAATTGTCCAAAAGGAGCTTTACTAAGATGCCGTAGCAAAACAAAAAGGAAACAAAGAAATCGCAGCGGCACGGAATGATTGAGTTCAGCAAGCTCAAATTCCTTATTCTAATTCTTCCCACAGAGCGGCTTGGCTGGCGCCAATTCTGGGCTCACTGCCCTGGTTGCCTTTCCTCCCTCAGTCCTGAGATGGCTTGGGCACTGCTGGGAGGTTTGGTGGCATTCTCTTTCCTGGAAGTGATTTCTTCATCTTCTTTCTGCTCTGGCCCTGGGTCATCACCCCCAGCTCCAGGTCGAGCTGCTATTGCAGTTGCCCTGATTGTCACGCATCCCCGGCTCTGGAAGGCGTCTCCCTTCTGTGGCCCCAAGCAGTCTTCTCATGGCTGCTGCTGATGTGCAGTTGTCTCCTCCACGCTCCCAGCCTCCCAGCCGGCAGGTGGCCTCCCTGGAGGCCTGGAGTCCTCCTCCTCCCTTTTACCCCAACTCCCTTCTGCTGCAAAAGCTTGCTCATCTAAAGAACATTCACTCACAAACTTGGTGGGCTGTTTTAACCTTCGGGTTCTAGACTTTTTTTTTTATTTTTATGAATATCAGGAGTCCCACTTTTTTTATTTTAAAATCAATTAATTAATTTATGGCTGTGTTGGGTCTTCGTTTCTGTGCGAGGGCTTTCTCTAGTTGCGGCGAGCGGGGGCCACTCTTCATCGCGGTGTGCGGGCCTCTCACTGTCGCGGCCTCTCTTGTTGCGGAGCACAGGCTCCAGATGCGCAGGCTCAGCAATTGTGGCTCACGGGCCTAGTTGCTCCGCGGCATGTGGGATCTTCCCAGACCAGGGCTCGAACCCGTGTCCCCTGCATTGGCAGGCAGATTCTCAACCACTGCGCCACCAGGGAAGCCCCTAGACTTTGTTTCTATACACTATAATTTTATTACCCTCTCCTTTAAACATTAGTACATTGTTTTGGAATTAGGTCATACAAAATAAAGTTGAGTCAATTTTTAAAACCAGTAAATAAAACCAAAAAATCTGACCACTTTGAAGCAATTCATACTACTGTTTGGTGTACCTCCTTCCCTATTTTTTTCTCTACGCTCACATGCATGCACACACAAATACGATTTTTTCCCCTAAAAATCTAGTATTATACTCTGTATCACTCTGCAACTTGCCTCTTTCACTTAATTTTTCCTGTTGCATGTAGGTGATGTTCTGGTGGACCTCAGCTCCCTCACTGTCTTCTAGGCCAGAAGTTCCCAATGATGCTTCTGCAGAACGTTGGATTTCCCTATGCTGAACCAAGATGCTGAATAGTCAAAACCCAGTAGTAACCATTTTTGATTCGGTTTGTAGAAAATTAAATGAATAAGTATAATTTTCACCATTTTGATGGTCTGCCTTGACTTTTAATTAAAACATTAGTTCTACTACCACTTGGGTACACTACACTCTCACCCAAAAAGATTGCTAGGTTAATACAAAGTTATACTTAGTTATATTCAGTTAATCTGCTACTATTTCATAAGGTCCCGCCAAGAGCCCCGTGACCTCCGGGGCCTCCGCTATCCTCCCACATTTGGGCTGCGCTGTGGGTCTAGGAGGCCGCTTTGGCCTGAGCACACAGTTTTCGCAGAGTTTTAGCTTGATCCAGCCACCAGGCAGTGTGTGCCAAGGCCAAGGAGGGAGGGAAAGGTGATGGTACAACTGCTGAGCCCGAGGGGCTCACCCCACTTCGTTGAGGGGCTGCTCCAGAGAAGGGGGGCAGAGAGAAGGGGAGGCATTTCTCCACCTGCAGGACAGAGGTGAGCCCAGGGGTGCAGCTGAGCAGGGAGCCTAAGCCCATCAGCTGAGAGAGCCTCTGCAGGGCAGCAGAGGGCATGGGACCCAAGGGAGAGCTGAAGTTGGTATCCTGGAGGGATTGACGGTGGAGTTCCAGACAGTGGACTGAATTAAAGTAGGAACACAGGAGCATGGGTGATTTTCCCTGGGCCTCACAGAAAGAAATGGAGTGAGTGGGAACTCTGGGAGGAAGCTGGGGTTCTGCAGGGGTACCATCTATCATGTAGTGACTCCTTTGTACCTATGTGCTATGGGCGGGCTGAGAATTCTTATATTTGCTGCCTATAGAAGCTCAAATAACATCACCAGGATCTGGCCTTCTCACCCCCGTCTCTCAGCATCTCTCTTGTCTGTGTTGGCTCCACGGCCACTGGGGCTAGGCTCTCCCTCAGCCTCGGAGGTGATTGCAGGAGCTCCAGACTTGACATCTTCTTGCTTCAAGCCCAGCGAGAGGGCACTTGCCTCTCTCCCAGCCAGCGCACCAGCCCCTTGACTGAATTCGTTCACCGCACGCCCCCATCCCCTGCCCAGGAGCAAGAGACACTGATTGGCTCAGGTTGGGCCCTGTGTTCCTTTCTGGAAACTGGGGTGGGCAAAGCCATCCCAAACTGCTGGGCTGGGTGATTCCATGAGATCAATTGAGACATCCTAAGAAGTATGTATGGGAAGGTTGGGTGCTGCCAGGCAAAAAACAGTGCCCTAAAGTATTAAAAAAATACTTAAGATGGGTTATTGAATGTCTCTGAGAAACTCCTGAAGAAGAGAAAACTGAGGGAGGATAAAGTGACTATTTTCACGTAGACGGAGGTCTTTGCAAGGAAGCCAGCCATTTATTCTAGTGGCTTAGGAGGGCAGAGCGGCCCCAGCACACCCTGAGCCCCCATCTCTTGGGGTGGAGATCAGTATTTCTTCTGTTAAGATTCCACATCCCAACAACAGTCACCAATTATGGAAAATATTTTTGCTTAACACATAGTCATGGATTTTTCACCAGAGACAGAAAGTGGGTGACAGGAATCACGTCTGGCAAGGGGTTAGACAAGCGGAATGGTTTTCAGCTATGAAATCTATGAGAAACAGAAAAAAAGATGGCTGAGTCTTGGGCGTGTGTTTGTGTGTGTGTGTATGCGTTTGTGTGTGTATGTGCATATGCGTACTTGTGTGTGAGGGTGCCTGCCTGGGCGCTGGGGGAAAGGTTAGGGGAGAGGGGCGGAATTTAAGTTGCCATGGAAACCTGAAGTTGCTCAGCCCCCATCCTGATCATAAACTGGGGGCTGGTGCTTGAATGAATGATGAATTTGCCTTGAGCTTCTCACGATGGCAGAGAAACCTCATCAGGACCAATCAGAGCAGAGTGTTTGTGGTAGAAACAGCTGGGGCAGGGAGGGGTTCGGGGCCCCTGCTTTCTGGTTCAGGCAGTCCAACTGGCCTTCTCCTCCTCCTCCTTTTCCTGCAGGGCTTCTCTGGGAGGCTATGGAAGATGTCAAACACAGCTCCCGTCCTGAGCGGGGAAGTGAGACACAGGAACAGGTGTGATCTTCACCTTGACTCCTATCAGGTAGGTAACGCTTCCCATCCTCCCAGGGATCACTCAGTCTCTCTCTCTCTCTGTCTCTCTCTCTCTCTCAATCTCCTCAAATCCCCTATATTAAATTACTGTTGAAATGTTTCGAAGTCTCAGCACCGGTATCATATGACAGAACGCATGGGGGTTTGCTTTTTAATCTTGCCGAAGAGAGAGAAATGAAAATGACTTGCAGGATTTTGACACAACGATCAGACAAAAAAGATTTTTATCCCCACCCCTCGAATAAATAGGAACTTGTCAAATGCCATTATCAAATCATATAGATCAGAATTCGTCTCAGTTTTTTGTGTGTGTGGGTCTAAAAGCAATAAAGAGTTATAACCGCATTCCAAGTTATGTTTGACGACTCCATGACCAAAGATTTGTCTGTCCTGAAGGCTGACAGAGTTTGAGCTGATTTATCTCCTAGGACTGGAGACCCCGTCCCTCACTGAGCCATAAAACACTGCACTGAACTCTGTTTCTGATCACTCCATCTGAACTGGGCTTGGATTTCCTGAAGTGACCAGGTCTGAGGCTAAACCCTCAAGATTCCGAGAGGCAGGGGAGGGGGTGGGGGAATGGACTCCTTTTCCATTCCTGGTTTTCATTTGCATGGGGAAAAAAATCTATTCTAATAAAGACCTCCGCCTGCGCTGGGTGATGTTCAGGAATTATTTCCTGCCACTGTTTGTCCATTAAATAAATAAATTGCTGCTGTCTTTGATTTTTCATCAAGGGACTTTGACAGATCTCGGATGAGTGATTTCAGGTTTAAAGACTTATTTGGGTTAGTTTGTCTTTGGGTGACTTGGCCATGAAGAGAATGTTAAGTAAAAAGTCTAGTTTCTTGACCCCAGGTGGAGAAAGCAATAGGGTTTACCCAGTGCCCCATCCCATCCACCATTTCATTGGTTCTTTTCTAATGAAGACAGATGCCAGGCAACTCTGGTTTATCCAGATACTCAAAGGTGTAACTGACTTCCCAATTTATTAACAATGGTGATTCATTACCATGACAATTGGGAAAAACTGATTACCTTTGAATTTCTGATGAGGTAATCCTGACTCTTTCAAGCCCCGGTAATGAATCACCATTTTCCCTCCTTCCTCTGACCTAATTTTCCAAATCATGTACCTGTATAAAATATTGTGCAGAGGCGTGCACCTATTTATCTTACAGGAGTTCTCTCCTTCTGAATTCAAGGGAGAAGACAACCCCTCCAACGGGGAGGGAAGATTCATTCATGTTCTGGGTACAGAATTCACCAGAGTCCGATCTCTTGGATAATCAGTCTGTACTGTGACAAGTCTGGGAACAGCCATTCCCATCCTGCTGGCTGGGACGCTGGAGTTTGTACCCGATGGAAATGGAGATATCTTTAGGGACTACTTGATTCCTCTTTCTTCTGTTAAAAGGCAATACCTGAAACAGTCTTAAAAGGCTGGGGTTTCTTGTGATAATTCTTTAAGATTCATAATGTCTCAAACAAGAGGACATGATGGTCTCACAATTGTTGGCCTTGACTACCATGGGTCTCAGGATCCATGGTCAGTTACAAGGAAGTTGACGTTTGCAAACCGATGTTCACTGAATTACTGAGGCTCCCTGACACAGGAATCTTTCCCCATGGTACCCAGGGTGCTTTTGATTAATCATACTATTTTGTCAGGAAAATGCAGCGGTGGGGTGGGGGTGGGGGCTAGAGGGGACACACCACTACCCGCTTTCTCCTAATTACTTATTAACTGACTCTTTTTATCTTTCTTCTAGCTCTGAGAAGCAGCCCTAACTCTGTCTCTCTGGTTTTAGAACCCTGGTTAAAAATATTCTTAACATTTTTCCTGCTGATGGGAGCACCTCCCTCTCGGTTAACTCATGGCTATACATTTCCTGGACACATACACTGGACAACCTTATTCCCTTTAATACATATTTGCTGAATATCCACTTTGCTGGGCACCAAGGACAACCAAAGATAAATAAGACACACAGTTGATGCCTCGAGAGAGTCTCTCTTTCACTTAGTTCTCATCAAAGTCAGTGTGGTCCAGACCAGTACACTCCTATTGCATTTTCTTGTTTGCCCAGACTCTTAGCCTAACCAGCTTTCTTGGTTTGGAATTCCCTCCAAGCAGACCCAAGGATAAAGTGGAGGAGGGGGGGGCGAGAAGTGAGTAAGGAAGGGATAAAGCCCAGTGACACATATGTGGGCGAGGGGAACTCAAGTCCATGAAGTAACCTCTGCAAAACCATGGGGAACATGCCTCGGAATTGACCCAGGGGACATGGGGGGCTGGTCACTTATCCAATGAATCTCATCTTCCTTGGTCCTTGGTGGAGTGTAGGCCCCTGCTCTTCAGGGTTGTGCCTGACTTAGCCGAGCAAACCCTGAAGTGCCAGAGAAAGCCCTTGGGGTGGGGACAGGAAGAGAGTCATGGGCAAGAGAGCAGGTGACTGAGCACCACAGCTGTGGGAGTGCGAAGGGGCTATGGGGCCGTAACTCCACAGTGGTTCAAATGAGAGGAGAAGGGTCATAGGTCAGTGTGAGATGCTCATTAACCAAACAGGCAGCACTCTAGCCTTGGCCCCAAGGGGTCCAGAACAGGGCTAGTGGGAAGTGAGTTAGCCTGGTCCCCTTGCCTCTTCTCCTCATAACAGAATCCTTCTTTTCCTTTTGGGTCTGTTGGCTCTCTGCCCTGGTAGAAAGTTTTCAACCGCATGACCTTACCTAATAGCTCAGGTTAGCCAATCAGGATCCTTTTTGGGAATTTACCTGGATATGTGAAGAGAGTCTATCTTCAAAGGGACTTCTAAGTCTGGATTGATGGTGGTCTTTCTCTACCATGTTTGAAAGTAAAGCCAATATGCTGGAGAGCATAGCATCAGGAGAAGGCAGAGAGAGATAACGGGAGAGAGAGAATCGGGACACGTCATTTGAACTACAGGATCCGTATCTGAAGTATCAATTCCCAAGGAAGACTTCTCTGACCCCTCACTCCCACCCCAAGCTGGTGGAGGCTGCCTTCCTCAGCTGTCCCGTAATGCCATGTTAATAAACCTATGATTGTACTTACCATATTATACTGTAATTGGCCAACTGCCTAGAACAGTTTGGCACTTGGGTGTTAATATTTGTTCCTCGAATGGATGAGGGGCCATGTTGTCACTTTTCTGGTTATCCTTTCACTGGATTGTGAGAAGAGCATCCTGGACCCTGTGGGATTCTTCATTGCTTGTTATTATCCCTCTTCATGGCTATATTTCACATTCCCATGGGGTCAGAGAACCATGCTGTGGCCCAACGATGGTTGGGTTGAGTCATCAAATGGAAGTACCTCTGAATGGCTCTTTGTACGATTCCTTCATCCAACAGGCTCTTCTAAAGGAACAGATGAAAGGAAGGGAGGTTGTGGAGAACCTACAATTCTTGTGTCAGCTAGAGGTCATCTAACCATCGAGAACCAAGGCACACAAGATTCAGGCTTCTCTCTACATTGATCATCTTCACTCAAGTGAGAAGAGAGGCCTCTGCAAGCCTACGGTGGAGGCTCGTGCTGAGTGATGGGGTGTGCACCCGAGAAATTCTGACAGTCTGGTTGTTCACAACCCCCCTGCTTATGTCCTTCCGGTACTTAACACATTCCCCATGTATCGTGCTTATTGGCTTCTTTATTGGTTTTTTCGTCTTCTGTGTTAGAACATAAGTTCCACGAGGGCAGAGATGTTATGTCTCTCTTCACCAGTGTACATCCAGGGCCGCACACTTTGCTTGGCACGCTACTTGTGCTCAACAAAAATGTGTCCAATCAATGAACAGAATAGACACCAATTTGATTGTCAGTTAAGTCTCAAAGCCTTAGCCTTGGGGAGGTCATGGACAGAAAGAGGTCAGTGCAAGGAGGTGAAGAGGGCTTCCTGGAAGAGACTCCTGAGCCGGGATCTGAGCGAGTGGCTTTACCAGCTAGTGATCTGCTCCTTGTCAGGAGGGCCGTTGGGGATGTCTCCTGAAAACTCACTCCCACTGCAGGAAAACTAACTGCTCCAGAAGAACCAATGGATGGTAGTCCAACAGACTCGTCTTCTGCTGGAGGCAAAGCTACCTGGGTTCTGACAATTTACAGTGTGTTTCCCTCCCTCCCTTTCTTCCTTCTTATCGTACTAGAAGCTAGAAAACAACGTAGTTGTTGCCATTTCTTAACTCTTCTTATTCAGGAGAGCACTCATTAAAATAAGTCCCAAGCCGGCAGTGTCGGGCTTGTCCATTAACTACACTCTCTGACACTGAGACCTGGAACTTCTTTGGGTTGATCACTGAGTCCCTGGAAAGTCAGGTATTGCTGAGAGATGTGACAATGACTCTGTGACCAGAAATAACTAGAAGAGAAACTCATCCTTTGACAGTCTGTTACACAAATTTTGCTCTCTTCCATGATTGGGGGAGGCAAGTAAAAATAAAGCTGGGGTAACTGTTAGACGGTCTAACCCATAAACATACCCAAAGTCACTAAAAAATTCAAGGTTGTGACTAATGGTTTTCCCAGTGGGAATCACAGGGTAACTCAGACTGAGAGTAGGAGGTGGGGGAAAGGCAGGTGACAAAGAAAGAAAAGAAATGAGAGGTATCTGATTATAACACAATAAAATGAAATTGTTTATTTCTAGGATCTATAATAAACCAATTAGACCTAAAGTAAATTAATAAACCAGTCTCTTTGTTCCTTTCTTGAATTATCTGGGGATTTTTCCCCCCTTGGGAAATTTTGGCAAGGGGTAAGTGAGATCTTAATTGTTTAAGACAATTAAAAATATCAGAAGTCATACATGCAAGGCAATCTTGGCCTAAAGTCATACGGGACTGCATACTCACCTGTGGATTCTTTCTTTCCTCCCTCCCTCTCTCATTTCCATCCTTCCTTCTTTCCTTCCTTTTCTCCTAACAGAAATGTCTTGAGCCCTCCAAACCCTGGACCTTCCCTTCCTGTATTAGTTTCCTACTGCCGTGTAACAAATTACCACAAACACAGTGACTTAAAACAACACACATTTACTATCTCAGGTTCTGTAGGTCAGAAGTTTGTGCACAGCACAGCTGGGTTCTTATTTAGGGTCTTGCCAGGCTGAAAGCAAGGTGTCAGCTCGATCTGTGGTCCCATCTGTGGCTCGGGGTTTTCTTCCAAACTCAATTGTAGCTGGCAGAATTTAGTCTTCTGTGGTTGTAGGACTGAGACTCCCACTTTCTTCCTGGCTGGCATCCAGGGGCTGTTCTGAGCTCCTAGAGGCTACCTGCCATCCCCTGCTATTTGGCCTTCTCCACAATGTTTTCTTCTTTAAGACCAGCAAGAGAATCTCTCCTATCTGGAATCACTCTGACCTTTTTTCAAGGGCTCAACTAGAATAGAACCACCCAGGATAATCTCCCTATTGATTAACTCAAAGTCCACTGATTAGAAACTTGTTTACATCTGCAAAATCTCTTCTGCCATATAATATATCTAATTATATTCACAAGTCCCACTTACGGGGAGGGGATTATACATGTTAGGTATGCATACCAGTTGGCTGGAATCTTGGGGCCCATCCTAGAATTCTGTCTATGATATCTCCCTTCCCCAGACTTTTCCCTTAGGATCAAAAATGAATTTGTAATAAAATGGTGTTGTCCACCTCTTGGGAGAGTACATTCACAAGACAACGAGAGGTGCTGGTCTAAGGCAGAGTTTCTCAACCAGGCTGATTTTGGTCCCAGGGAACATTTGGTAATGTCTGGAGAGGTATTTGGTTGTCACAGCTGGAAGGTAGATTCTACTGGCATCTACTGGGTAGAGGCAAGGAACACTGCTAAATATCCTGCAATGCACATCCCCCACCCCCCCATCCAGCAGTGCATTACCCAGCTCAAGATGTCACTAGTGCTGAGGCTGAGAAGCCCTGACCTGTGTATATAGGAATGGAGCTAAGAAGTTGGAATGGGGAAGGGGGGAAGGGGAGAGTGAGTGCAACCATAGGAAATGGAAATCACACATTTTAGAAATGGTTAGAGTGAATAAACTTGAACATCTCCACTCATGGGTTGCAATATAGGATATTGATTCCATCAGACATGCAACAGGTACAGGAAGGACCGGGATGAATGCAGGGAAATCAGAAATTCTGAAACCTGGAGGCTCTTTGCAAAGCTGGGGTTTGAGACTGGAGGGCTTGCTGTAGGGGGAAGATAGAAAATTAGCTATCTCAGTGGGGATACCACCAGGTAAGAAACAAATAAAAACAACTTATTGTGCTAAAATGGAAACATATTCTCTCCAAATGTCTTGCAATTTGCTGAAATTCTTCTCTAGACATTTTTTTACTAGATTTTTGGAGTTAGAAGGGACGTCAAAGATTATTTAGGTCTGGGGTTGCAGACTCGAATGCCTGCAGGCCTCAGACAGATGGAGAAAAGGAGTAAGGGGCCTGATGTGGGCTGTGGTCACCTGGAGGGCACCCGCCATGCCTGGGCAAGACACCTCTTCTCCACTCCCTCAGACTGCAGTATGAGGGCCCAGTATTGGCAAGTCTGATTTTTCAAATGAAGCTGGAGAGTCAGATTTTTATTTCAAACCTCTTAGTTTTCAAATATTGGGGATGGATTTCATCATCATCACCATCATCACCATCATCATCATTACCATCATCATATCATCGGTCTCTTCTGGCATTCCGGGCTTCACCTGACCCTCAGACCACTGCTTTGTAGCCTGATTCTCAGCAGCTTGCTCAGCCAGAACATTTGGTGCAGGTAACAAGGCAGGCTCAGTTATAGGGGCTTAAAAAGTTGGGGATTGATTCCTCACATAAAAAAGCCCAGGGATGAGTAGTCCAGGGCTAGTATGGGGTTGCCCTGATTGGTTCACAAGCACCCACGCTCCTTTGTTTTGCAAGAGCACATGGGATTGCCGTCACTGCTCAAATACGAATGTTTGCTCCTCTGATCTCAGCATTTTACCTGAGCTCTGTTTCCATGCCTTTCCGTGTGCCCATGAAGTTTGTATTTCAATGTTGAATCATAGTGTAATAGGAGGACATCGTAAACAGCAATTACACTCCACATGTAGGGTACCAGTAGTACTCACAGCACAACTCGAAGAAGTAAGGCAGCTTGAACATCTATGACCACATGCACACACATTCAGGCAGTGACAGCTAAGCTGTGACTCTTGCCTGATTGCCATCAACTCTAAGATGCATCCTGATTTTGGAGATGTTACATTGTGAAAAAAAATATGTCTTAGAATCAACAGAAGGTGATTTTTTTTAAAATTTGGGGTCAATTCTGGGGATGAAATCTACTCAGAGACCCTGGGTGCTGGACCCCATCCCTGCCACCCATCCCATCGTTTCCTGCTTTGCTTTCTCCCCAGAGGCTCTCTTTCAATTCTATTCCAAGTGGTCCAGTCCCAGTGTCTGGTTTTAGCTGGCTCCTTGGTATCTGCAGTGAGGACTCAAGGAAAGAACAAAGTTTCCCCCCAAAGGCTCAGATCTCAGCTTCTCATGCTAAGCTGTGTGACCCCAGTCCAGTTGCCTGACCTCACTGGGGCTCATTTTCCTCATTTGCAAAATGGTAATAATTATGCCTTCTTCCTCGAGTTAGTCTGCAAATTAAATTTTTAAAAAATGTAAAACATTCTTAGCACACTGCTTGACTTAATAGCAGCTTAACAAATGTTAGCTTCCTTTTCCTTTCCCTTTACAGAACTCACTCAACTCACCCGTTTTCCGTATCTTTTACTCATTGGGGAAAAGCCCAGCAATTTACAATGTGTGGATTGTAACCTCACTGATCCAGACTCACTGGAGTCGAACATTTTAGCGCTGGAGGTTTATCTTCTTATCATAAGATAACCTCTAGTTTGCCTTGCATTAATTAATATTTCCTTTTCTCGCAGATAACATTGTAGAATGCCACCAGGCACTTATTCCTGAAAATGCACGATTCTTAGATTCTTTCTCGACAGAAGAGCTGAAGAAGTGGAAGACCCAGAGGACACCGGAAAATGGAAGGTGGGAGGTAGAGGGAGGAAGAAGGGGGGTGGGGTGGGCATCTGGGAAGCTGAGAAGGTCACCTACTTACCTAGTGACTTTCATGACTGGCTGTCGTCCATGGAGGCAGCACGGTCAATCTCATTGCCAGATTTCCGTTTCTTAATTCATTAAATCTCCCCTTCTCCTCTTAAAGTATTTTTTTCTGGCCTGCTATCCTTAGGGATGCATTTTGTTCTTTTTCCAGCTTCTTGAAGTAACCACTTTGTCCTTTATTTTTCAAATGCTGTGCACTGACCTTTGAGAATAGCTTTGTTTGCCTCCCACCTGCTTTTAGATCATCCTTTCATTTCCCCTTTTTTTTAAACACTGTGTAATTTGTAGCTTTTAGTTTGTTTCTTTCTCTCTTTCTTAGTTTCTTCCTTTGTTCGTTTCATTCTTCTTTTTGCTTTCCTATCACTATGTTCTCCCCCCTGCCCCCTCCTCCCGCTCTACCAATGCCCTGGGGACATCAGGGAAAACAAAAATGTAGCATCCTGACCCAACCAAAGGCACAAGACCCATATTAATGTCTCCCAACAGTCAAATCAGAAGCTGCATATTAGATAAAATAAACATTCTTTGACCACACGCATCTATTATTGAGCCAAAACGGGGACCCAGCAGGTGCCAGTGGGTAGCCATAGTTCTCCCTTATGGTCACCTGTAAGAAATACTTATTCCTTCATTATCTTTTATCTTTTTATTTTAAGTTTAAAAAGTTGAAAGCCCAGTGTGTGCTAGGCACTACCTCAGGCGGTGAAAAAGACAAAAATAACCCCCTCCCAGAGCTTTCAGACTAGTAGGAAAGATAAGCACTAAACAAGTAACCACCCAGAAAAAAGTGTTAGTGGGAGGCAAGTGTTAGTGGGAAGGCCCACAGCTCTGCCAGAGCTTGGAACAAAGAACTCTGATTTGTGGTGACTGGGGGTAGGGAAGGTCACTCCCTGGGGGAGTGAGGCTTGAGCTGAAATGTGAAAGAGGAAGCCGCAGGGACTGAGTCAGACCTGGAGGGTGAGTGATACTGAGCTAGTGAAGGTGAGGATTGGGGGCAGGGGGCAGACGGCACAGTGTGTACAAAAAGGCCCCAGGGCTGGGGTGCAGAGCTGGAGAGTGAGGGCCATGCGTGATGGAGCTGGAGTTGCAGGCAGGGGCAGGCTCTGTGTGTCTTGCAGGCACCGTTAATGATGTTGGTCTTCATCTTAAGGTCATTGGATGGTCTTGATTAAATCTGTGTTTTGAAGGAAAGCGTCTGTGTTTTAGAAAATTTCGGAGCAGACCCATTTTTCAGAAAAGCTCTCTCTGGGCTGTTGCGTTGGGAACGTATTAGAAGGGGCAAGTGTGGACTCAGGGAGGCTGGTCAGGAGGGCCCTGCGGGTCCAGGGGAGACAAGAGTAGCTGAGACTAGGCTGGAGGTTGTGGGCACAGCGGGAACAGGCTGGACCTGAGGAAATGAATACGGGAGAACCAAGGGGACCTGAGGGTTTATTGGCTGGGGGAGAGGAAGACGATGAGAAAGGAGGGGACCTGCCTGCCTCCAAGGTTTCTGGCGGGGGCTCCTCCTGGTACAGAAGGTGGGCTGGCCGGGCTTGAGGGCAGGGCTACAGTGCCTGCCAGGCTAGGCTCTGTGGAGGTGGGTTTCTCTTGGTGGTTATCTTTCTCCATCTCCGTAGTCTGGTCTCTCCTTACTGTTTTGAAACGCAGTTCTGTGGGATCTGATGAGATGTGTGTTTCTGAGTTGGAGGGTTTGGTTTTAGTTGAGGTAGCCGCACTCCCACTCGTAACGACCCTCCTGCAAAGTCAAGTGGAACCAGATGTCTAACTAGTTCCTGGCACCAAGAAGCTTATTTAAAACTGGATCAAGGGCTAGAGTGATTTGGGTGTGGGATGGGAGGTTTGAAGTGTTGGCCACATGAGCTGATGTTTAGAAAGCATCTTGTCAAATGGCGTTGAACTACTTAAGAGAAAGGTTCCCCCCGCAGCTCTTATCTTTGTTATGACTGCAGCGGCTGCAGGGGGGCGGCAGGGACCGAACGGGCCGCGTTCATGGAAAGAGTGCTGATGGCGGGCACTCTGAGTGGGGCTGGGCCGAGACAGGCCAGGGCACCCTTTTGGAGACGGGGTGGGGAGCAGTCCGTCACTGGAGAAGTGTGTGACTGCTTCTGACGGCATTCTGGACTTGGGCAGTGTAGGCTAGACCCGGATCTACCAACCAGTGGCACAGCTAGCCCCAGTGCATAGACTAATCATGGCTTTTATTTTCTCTCTTGTGATGCTTTGACATCTCTGGACCTTGCTGGCTTTGGAGAGACGGCCCCTCCCAGGGTTAGCCAGTTCCTGGAGGTAATAAACAACTCGTCAGGGCGCGCACCTTTTTAAGTACAAACCAACCAATCCAGAGCTCCCACCCCAAACACCTGTTTTATGAGGCTGTCACACTCCAGACCACTCTCCCCCAACACGCATCATCCCAGGGCCAGGTACCAGATAATGAGGGACAGTCCCCACACGCCGGGGCCACTGAGATGATTCAGACCAGCCAATCCTAAGCGTGCTTCCCCTGACTCGCAGGTTCCTTCCCGTGGAAACCACAATAAAGGCACCTGCCCAGAGCTCCCCTTGTTCTCTCTGCCTCCCCACCGACACTGCCACTTCTCCGTCTGGCCCTCTGTGGACTGGAGTGCCCCTTCTTCTTGGGAAGAGTCAGTGGCAGTCATCTTCTGATCTGTTGGCCTTGCTACACCTCAGATGTTCTGTTAGCACACACGCAGTGTTCTGTTTTGGAACACTGGGAAACAAGGGTTTCATAACAAAGTATATTGCTTCACCCAAGGTTCTCCCTTGAGCTCCGAGTCTACTTCAGGTGTGACATGGGGGATGGTATCATCTATTGGTTCTTGCAGATGAAAATAATTATAGATGTGGCTGTTTTCAACATGGTCCCTAAATCCTTTGACACTCTTCTTACTGGGCGGTGGAGTCTACGTCCCCTCCTCTCAAATCTGGGCTGGATTGGGACAGCTTTGATCAATACCGTTTGGCAGAAGTGATGCTCTCGACTTTCCAGAGAGGGAAGAAAATGCCTGGCAACTTCTCATTCTCTCAACCCGTTTGCTCTGGGGGAAGCCAGACGCCATGAGAGGCCAAGTGTAGGTCAAGCTCTTCTAGAATTTGCGCTTCATAAAATCATGAGCAAATTAAAATGGTTATTGTTTTAGATTACTGATTTGGGGGGGGGTCATTGTTATTCAGCAATAGTAACTGAAACAATAGAGTAGATTTATTTTGCGTTTAACATATGTCAGGCGTCGTTTTAAGCAACTATGTACATTTTCCCACTTGATACTGTAAACGACGCTATAAGGTAGGAAATGTGCTCCTCATTTTACACAGGAGGAAGCTGAAGTTCGAGAGGTCACGTGGCTAAACCAAGGTCACACAGGACTTGGTATGTAGTATTGCAAGACTGGAGCTCAAACCCAGGGCTGTCTCGGCTCCAAAATATTTTTGTCACTTTTGGGAAACCATACTGAGAACTCAGTTCCCTTTAAGGCAAGCCCCCCAGGAATGCTGCTACAGAAATGCTTCTACCTTCCAAGGAGTATCTGGAAAGTTCCAAATATTATCTCTGCGTTTTTCCTTTTCATTTAATGCTTTGATCTTTTCAACCTGCATATTGTAGGCGCTGTTTTAGTCCTTTAGTTTTAGGCTATAGACATGATTTTAGGTTGAGGTCACCTGAATCTCAGGTTAAATGAGCCAAACTGTATCCTCTCCCGGGTGAATCTCATAGGATAAGTTTCTGGAGGGTGGAGATGACTTTGGATTCCTCTCTGCTTCTACTACAAGGCCCTTCACTGATGAGGGGGCATGTGCCCACGTCACTGTGTTAAGGTTCAAACAGTGCCTGCCATATAGTGGGTGCTCAATAAATATTTGTAAATGAATGAATCAATGAAAGTAAGGAGTTACAAAATACATGAGTGATTCCTAGAGAAAGTCTTAAATTAATGGTATGATTTGAATATTGAGACTTCCTAACACACAAAAAAACCTTCCTTTTGGGTCTCATTTTGGAGTGGAGGGACCCTCACAGGCCATTTAAATCACACTGTAGAGACAGCTGTCTTCTCGCCACTGTCTCTCTTTGCAGCCCTGCTGGTTCTGGGTCAGAGGCCCACCGATACATTGGGC
The DNA here is from genome assembly GCF_949987535.1 of Balaenoptera acutorostrata. NCBI lineage: Eukaryota > Metazoa > Chordata > Mammalia > Artiodactyla > Balaenopteridae > Balaenoptera > Balaenoptera acutorostrata. The sequence continues at coordinate 109,322,428 of NC_080071.1, forward strand.
CTCTGTCAGCTGCCCCCGCCCCAGGATCTCCCTCCTTTGTTGCCCAGAGGGGAACCTTTACAGCAGCCCTGATACTCCGCTCCCCCAGAGAGTGGGGAACGGGCTCGCAACACTCCTGGCCGGCAGGAGGGGCAGGGGCGGACAGAGAGGGCTGCATCTGAGGGAGGGGGCAGTCGAGGGCACCTGTGTGCCCGTGGCAGGAGAAAGCCAGGTATGGTACTTACTTGTCACTTGTCAGGGGAGCAGGGGGGATGGTTTTAGAGCTGCTTCTGAGGTGGGCTCCTGGCAGGGTGGGGATGAAAGCCCACATCCCAGCTCACTGACAACTTTCCATTAACTAACAATACAGGGCCTTCATCTTCAAGGCCAGGGTGGGCAATTGTTTGGACATCCACAATGATAATTATAGCCACCATGTATTGTGTTTATGTGTATTATGTGCCAGATATGCTGTTCCCATGATAACAATTCTCATGACTTACCTGCAAAGTAGCTCTCAGCATCCCCATTTTACAGCTGAGGAAACTGAGACTCAGAGAGATCAAGTCACTTGGCTAAGGTCACACAGCTAATAAGTGGTAGAGCTGGCATTCAGAGCTAAGTTTTCATGCCTTCATTCATCCAACCAATATTTACTGAGTACTTCGTGTGTACGCTCCAGGCATTGTTGTAGCACAGGGAATATCACAGTGAACAAGGCAGATAAAGGCCCTGCCCTTAGATTCTAGTGGAGGAGAGAGACAACAAATTAGGAGACGTGTCAACGAATCGGCAGAGTATTTTCTGATTTCAGTAGGCCTTGTGAAGGAGATAAATGAGAGTGAGGTGAAAGAGAGTGGTTGGAAGGGGAGAGGTGGGCAAAAGATGAGTCCGCCCTTGAAACCTGTGCTTCGTCTCCTCTGAAGGCTGGGCTATGTCTGGGTTATGCATGCGGAATTACAACCCGGGGATGGGATTTGACCAGGGCACTTTGGTGTCATAGAAACTGTAAGATCTATTAAAGCTGGGCACCACTGCTAGACAAAAGGGGGAGCAGATTTACTGGGAGAATAGATGTTGGACTCAGAGTCAGTAGACCTGGATTCTGGTCCTAACTTAGCTGCTGATTTCCTGTGCAGCCTTCGGCAAGGTGCTCAGCCTCTCTGGACCTCATCTCTGCAATGGTGCCTGTTGCCTCCTGGTGAGCAGGGTCATGTGAGAAAAGCTGCCCTGCACCCCTACGGTGCCCTAAGATTCTGAGACACCCCCCCACTCCGCCACCCTTTCCCCTCCACTCTCTTTTTGAATTGACCGGAGTCTCGCTTCACAGGAGACTGTAGGAAAGCAGGCCAGGGAGGGCGAATTCCACTTGCTTTTCCCTTGGCTGTCCTGAGCCTCTCTCCTCCCACCCTCCTGTCCTGGTGGCACTGGGGACGTGAGGGACGCGCTCTCTGCTACCATTGATAGCAGCGTGATAGTAAGCTGCCCCTTTGTCACGGCAGGATTTAATGTACTCTCTGTTTTTGGCACTCTGCTGCCTCTTCCTCTATCAGAAGCCTCCACACTCTCCTCTCTTTGTCGCTCTGATTCCGGCTCAAAGGCTTTAGAGTTATCCCTTTCAAGCACATGTGCTGCTGCAAATCTATTTCCCCACTGGCACCTTTTGCTTTGTTGGGAGCAACCTGTTGGTTTTTCTGAGCCGGTGGTACATTGTCTCCGATGCCCCACCCCTCCCCCGCCCCGAGTCCCTGCTTCCTTTTCAGGCTTGTGTGCGGTAAGAATCCCCCGGGGTGGGAATTTCTTTTCCTGTGTCTGGGGTTGGTCCCTGGCTGATGTGTGCCCCCAAACCCTGTTCTCCTTGGCATTCTCTTTCCTTATTCTGACTTCTCCTTTGTTGTAAACTCCATACAGAGAGAGGGGTTTCTCACGCTGTAATTTACAGACCTCTGCACTGTAAATTCACATGACTCAGAAGTTCTGGGCAGGAGTTTCGTGATGTGTGTGTGTGTGTGTGTGTGTGTGTACCTATAAGAATGGTAGATGTATAAATGGTGGATAGATGACAAATAAATAGAGTTTATGCACGTGCGTGTGAATACATGTAAGCAATATCTCAGAGCTTTATAGAAGGAAGGGGTCTCTGTCACCTGCCTTCCCTAACCCACCAGACAGAGAATTAATCACTCCCTCTATTGTCCTTTTGAAACAGACGACCCCGCATTCACCCAGCTGATGCGCGGTGGAACAGCCCTTTAGACCTAGATCTTTCACTATTGCATCAGTTCTTATCGAGCACACGCTGGGACCCAGGAACCTTACACGGTCCTTGCAGCAGCCCGTTTGCTGGTATTGATGCAGCTGTCAATGTTCCAGCATGAGAGCAGGTAGGAGTGTGGAGCAGATCTGGAGCTTTGTAGGAAGAAGGGCTCAGCCCCACGCCGGCCTCCTCCGCACCGCGCGCAGACTTGTTCGCTCTCCACCGTCACCGCATCTTTCCACCCCTGCACGTGCCCATGATCCCGCTGGCTCTTTTCCATGTCTGCCTTCCCAGCTAAACCACCAATGCGCTGACAGCAAGGATGTGTGCATCCCTGCACCTAGCTCTGTACCCGGCACGCAACAAGTGCTCGGTGTTTAGAATAAAGAGACCAGAATTTTTTTCATCTCTGGGCAGAGGATTATTTTTGAATTCCATGGCAAGAAAAATATTCTACGTGGCTTCTTTGGCCTCTTTTGTATGAGTAATAACCTGAAGCAAAGGGATTTGAAGACAAATCAAGTACTTAGTGGTAAACAAGGCATTTAAATATTCGTTTAAATATTTTCCCTTCCAAAACCCTAAAAAAATATGGGAAGGAATTAAAGAGTTACAACTCCCAAGGACAGAGAGAGAGGAGATGAAAGCAGTTGAGAGATGTCAGCACATTTTTTTGAAGATGGAAAGTGACAGATCAATGAAACTGACTTAGCAGAGGAGAAGGAGCTGAGACCTCGCCTGTCAGGATTAAGGGAAGCAAGCTTATTCCAACCCAGAGCCCTGGAAAGTCTCAGAAGTTGGAGGCACTGAGTACCTCTGATGCTAAAGGTTGGGAGCTCTAGGCAGTGAGACAGTACAGAAGTCTTTAAAAAGAGCAGGTACTGGGGATTTCTCCCAACCCATGTAGTAGGCAATGGGCCCTACTTGCGGCAGCAGTGTCATGGAGGTCAGCTCTGGACAAAGCGAAAGAACCTCTAACCTCAGGGACACCGGCCTCGTGGGGAGGGTGACCACATGAAGAACAGGGGCTTGAAGGCAAGTCTCCCTTCTGATCAGTGAGCCTCCACACCCCTCCTTCCCCCTCTGTCACTTGGCCCCCTGAAGACTGGCCTCCAGGACTTGTGCTGCCTGCCGGAGTTTGGGACGGCCATGTCAGGAAACCAACCAGTTAAGGGAAGACGCGTGGAGAATGACATTTGGGGGATCCTGATACACAAGCTGGCTCACAGTGCCTACCTCATTGGTAGTGACGCCTCCTGTCAACATGTCCCATCCACACATACACAGCTTCCAACTGCTTCCAGCGACAGTCACTTCCATCTGACCGGGCAGCCAAGGGTAGCCAGATACTTCAGGAGAGCTTGTATTCTGAAGACTGGACAGAAGAAAATGCAGAAACACAGAAAAACTGAAACAAATTAATATAATCAGAGTAGTAAAATAGGTTATATCTATGGAACAAGAACAGGGGGCCACCGTAAAGAAGAACATTCAGAAGAAAAAGACAAAGAGATGGAAAATAGGAGGAAGATATAAGAAAATGAGAGGATGGTCAACATTTTATTAATAAGCTTCCAAAATTAAAAAAAACAGGGAAATATAGGGCAGGGAATTTTCTAAGAATCAATACTGGCAGTTTTCTTAGAATTGAAGGACATGATTTTCCTGACTGGGAGGGTCCATGGAGTGCCCAACACACACACACACACACACACACACACACACCACACATACATGCATACCACACGCACATACACAAAAAAACACCTATACACACATCCTACACCACACATACAAACACACCACATACACCACACGCATGCATACATCCTATACCACATACCACACACTCACAAAGTACACATGTACCACCCACACCCACTCACAAACGCAGCACACACATACCACACACACACACACACACACACCACACACACACACACTCAAACCAAGAGCCGTTACTTTTCAGAACACTACGCATCAAGATGGGATCCTAAAATTTTCCAAGCTAGGAGGACAAGTTAGGAACAGAGTGCAGACAGCAAGTCATGGGGGAGAAAAACCCTGTGATTATTCTCCAAGCTGTGGCCTCCTGGAGATCCCAGCCCTCGTGAATGAGAGAGGGTGTGATTTATGGATTTTTCAGTGACGAGAAACCTGGTGAACGATAAGCACTTTGCAATGGGCTCACTTTGCAATGCTGCTCAGGGTGAAGCTGCTACCAGCAGCCCCGGCAGGTCCTGCGGCGTCTTCCGCGTGTCACCGGAGCCTTTGCCTTCACTCGCAAACTTAGTCACTCACTGCATCACTGGCTGAGTCTGAGCTGAGACATTTTATCCCGAGCGGGATTTGAAGGGAGCCCATAGGAAGGGTCTAGAACTGGCCCTCTGGCCCTGTGACTTGTGGTGCCCGGTCAGCAGGGACGGGGCTGGGCTGTCCCCGGTGCAGGGGGACACAGTCACAACCGCCGCCCGCGAGCCCCTGGCAGGACCAGCGCACGGACCCCTGCCCCTGCTGAGGCTAAGCTGCCGTTGTCCAGGGCAGGCAGGGACGCTTCTGGAGGTGTCACTCCTCACCAACGCGCGATCTGTGTACCCGAGTTCACCAGTTCCCACGCTCTGGGGCCGTTCGGTCTCAGGGGGTCACTTAGGCTCACTCCCCTCCCCACACAAGATACTGAGGGGCACCCCAGGTGGAGGACGTTCGGAGCTGGGTTGGAATCCCAGCACTGCCTCTTGCCCCAAGCAGGTTCCTTCTGTAACTTCTCTGCACCTCAGTTTCTCTCGCAGCAAACTGATGGGATTGAACAACAAGATTTCTAAGGCCTTTTCCAAATCCAGGCCTCTGTCAGCCCTGGGGATTTATGATGAATAAGACATAGGCTTTCTCCTCAAGGGACTCGGTGGCTTGTAGCCCAGTCAATATAATGTATAGAAAATTACAGCACGGGCAAGTCTGTGGGCATTTATTGGACTCCTGTATTTTTTTCACTGGCCATGAGATCCACTGAGATACAGCCTGAATGCCTTGCTTAGAGGTGCAGTTTACCTTGCTGGTCAGCAGGCCTCCCTCAGCTGCATCAGAGAGATTTGTTCTGTTGAGACGATAAAACTTAACAGTTCTCTCTTGTTCTCTGGACCTTTGTGAATGCTGTTCCCTCTCTGTGCAATGCCCTTCCTGTTGAGCTCCCAATTATCCTTTACAATTCAACTCCTGCAAAATGTTCTTTGGGAAGGCTCCTTTCAACCCCTCTCACACACCTGGTGGACATATTTTGAATGAATGAAGGAATAAATCAGTGTGTGGCATGTGGGCCTCTGGAACTTTGTATTTTTAGGCAGTTAGGCACCTGCCACGCACATGCTCAATATGCTTTTTACTCTATTGGTTAAAGCCCTCGGAAGTCATCCTTTCCCGGGCCTCCCCACTGAGGCCAAGCCTCAAAAACCAGAAATTGTTGGTTACCTTCCTCCTTCCCTTCAGCTCTGCAACCATGGGACCCAGGAGAGCTGTACCAGCTGTGAGCTGACTTGTTAGATTAGCAACTGTAAGGGACAGAAACATCTGTTGGCGCCCCTGTGTCACTAATCATTGTCATGGTTTCCATCCTGGCTGCTGACACCTGCAGCTGAGCCCAGAGTTCTGTGATCTGAGACTGGTGATTGGTAAAATGCCACTTCAAGTGCACGCCTGTCAGAGCAGTCAATGTCAGCTGCATAGCCTGGCCCCAGGGCAGGCGAGCAGGCAGGCAGCTGACACGGGTGAAGGTGGTAGAAACTGGGTCCAGTGCAATGAGCTAGACACCTCACTTTCTGAGTTTTGAGCGATGCATGAGGCCGTCTCCTGATATCACGTGTCCTTGTTGATGGCTCATACTCTGACAGAACGTGTAAAGTGACAAGGTTTACATATGTCACTGACAACGTAGTTACAGCTCTTTCGTGGACAACCAGAGAAAAGGGTTAAGAGGTAAAGGTGGGAGATTCTGTCAATCAAAAGCAAATTTCAGTGAAACAAGTCTGACAAAGGATCGATGGCTTTCATATATAAAAAGCACTTACAAATCAATAAGAAACAATACTACAATAGGAAAATGAAGTAAGGAGAGAAATATCTCATGGAAGAGCTATAAAAGAGCAATGAACATAGAAACATGTTCAGCTTTGCTAATAGTAAATATGCATATAGAAATGAGATTTTTTTAACCTATCAAACTGGCAAGATGCTTTGAATAATTAATCTGCAATTTTGGTGAGAGGAAAATAAGATAGTCACACATTCTTTTGGGAATGCAAACTGGCATTACCTTTCTGGAAAACAATTTTGCAGTATGTACCTAGAGACTTAAAACTGTTCCTGATACTTGACCTTTAATTCCTCTTTTAGAAATGTCTGCCAAGGAAATAGAAACTGAGACAAAGATTTATATGTACAGAGATGTTTATTGCAGAATTATTTGGAAGCAGCTCAAATGTCCAACCAAAGTGGAATGGTTAAGTAAACTGTAATATAACAACACAGAGAAATATCACACTATCATTAAAACAATGCTTCTGAAGAATTTTAAATGACATGGGAAAATACTCATGATATCATTTTAACTGAAAAAAGCTGTACAGAAAATTATATGTACATTGTCAATTCAATTATGTAAATACTGCTCCCCATTAAATACTATCTATTCTCAGAAAAAATGTTGGAGGAAAAATACAAAAATACAGTGGTTATCTCTGGATCAAGAGATTATTGTTCATTTAAATTTTCTTCTATACATTTTCTGAATTTTCCAGAGTTTCTAATTTATCCACTTATTCATTCTACAACTTTATTGAGTACATCCTATGTCCCTGGCACTAGTGTAGGCACCAATTAGAAAAACCTACCAACATTCTCTCTGTCTATGTTTGTGGGATTGGAAGCAGACTGCTGGGGTTTAATCTTGGTTTTGTTGCTCAGGGTCTACTCTCCCTATGCCTCATTGTCCTCAGAAATAAAATACAGGACGATACTAGTAACGATCTCATTGTGGCACGGAAACTGAAGTGTATCCACCACTGGGAAAGCCACACAGAGAGAGCTCCTCCTTCCCGGCCACCGAAAACCCAGCCTGCATGGAGGTGTAGAGTGAAAAGGGGGTTCCTCTTCTCCATCAGTGCCCCTCTCTTGCCACATAATCCTGTTCCTATCCTTGGAGGTGCCACGTGAAACAGTTTTGTTAGTTTGCTTATCTTTCCCCAAAATGCTTTCTCTGCATCCACGCGTCTGTATAGATACAGAGTTCTCCAACCCTTTGAGACAGATCTAATCGTGTCCATTTGTCAAATAAGGAAGCAGAGGCTCGAGGGTAGTCAGTAGGGTGACCATTTTCACACAGATGGTTGGAGCCAGCCCAGAAACGCAGACCCTCGTCCCTCTAACGCCAGTGTCTGGGCCTTCTGGACTGGCCCTTCGTCTCTGAGGGCCAGAGAACCCAGACACGTTCTTTACCTTGCAAAGAACACCATCTCAAGGCAAAACCAGGACACTAGAAACTCCGAAATCAAAGCCACTGTATTTTTTTTTCCTACTGCCACTTAAATCTTAGTCAGTGGGGATAGCCCTCCCCTTTGCCCTGGAAGCCAGCTTGAGCAGACCCATGATCCCTGTTTTCGACTTTCATTGACCAAGTCCTGTGTTGCTGTGACCAACGGTTGGGAGGCATCTAGTCTTCTCTTCCCAGCTGGCCTGATTCCAGCACAGACTACAGACGGGAGAGGGCTGCTTCCCTTCTTCCCACCTCCTTCTCCACCCACTAGCTGCTGTCTCCACTGACGGTCCCAGGGACCGCAGGCTGTCTGCATTTGGCAGATGTTTACAGCTGCCTCGTGCTTTGGCCAGCACATATGGGAGTTCCGAGAGACCCCCTTGCCGGGCCCCTGTAAGCACTCCATCACGGTGGGTAGGGATTTTTTGGGTGGCCAGTCTTGACAACCTCACACTCTACAACCTCTTACGGGTGGATTCCGCTTACCACGTCAAGCCACGCTCTTAGGAAGGAGGATCGGTTTCAGTATGATCCCAACACTCCCTGGTAACCCAAGATTTGACCCCCAAGATTCAGGAACCATTTCTTTTTTGCCAGAGCAGGGGAGGGCAGCACATAGGTCAACCAGTCACTTACAAACGGGGTGGAGGTACCATGATTGTTTCAGGGATGTGTGTGTGTGTGTGTGTGTGTGTGTGTGCGCACTCATGTGCATATACACTGGGTCTCTGATTTATAGATGGAAAATAGAAACTCAGAAAGATGGAGTGTCTTGGGTAAGGTCTTTGGCTACCGTTGTGGCTACCGTTGTGAAGTCAGAACTCAAACTCAGGTCTTCTGACTCTGGCCAGAGCTCTCTCTGGGAGAGAGCTTCGTTGTCTCTGGAAAGAGGAAACGAGATTGATCGTCTCAAGGGACTGCTCAAGTATTCCAGGGCTGTGAGATTATGTCCCTTCTCTGGCTCCAGAATGGACAATAGCTCCCTGTCACCGTGCATGGATGGGACTTCAGATGGTCCTTTATGGGTGACCTTGCTCACCATGGCTCAGGCTCATGAGTGGCCCTCCGTTAAGAATCAACAACAACTCCTCTTGGTTGGGGCCACCTGGGTGCCGAACCCAGAGCTTGGCTCTTCGTACACGTTATCTCTGAACGACAATGGAGAAACATGAAGAGTAGTGGGTAAGAAACACTAGAGGGTGTTTAATAGCCTTACTATTTTCCAAAGAGAAGTCAAAGAAAAGGACCTAAATAAAAAGTATTAAAAAAAACCAACACATAATAGCAGCATTATTTGCACTCATTAAAAAGTGGAAATAACCCCAACGTCCATCAACTGACGAGTAGATAAAGTGTGGTACATTCATGCAATGGGATATTACCCTCCATAAAAAGGAATGAAGTACTGATACATATGACAACGTGGTTGAACCTTGAAAATGTTAAGCTCGAAGTGAAAGAAGCCAGACACGAAAAGACAAATATTGTCTGATTCCTTTTCTATGACATGTCCAGAAGAGGCAGATGTATATAGAGAGAAATTAGATGGGTGGTTGTGTGGTGCTGGAATGAGGGGAGAATAGGGCAGGACTGCTAACAGGTTTCCCTTCGGGGTGATGGAAATGTTTGAAAAGTAGATTGTGAGGATGGTCGCGCAACTCTGTGAATATACTAAAAACCATTGAATTGTGCACTTTAGATTGGGTGGATTTTATGGTTTGTGAATTACATCTCAATTTTATGGTACATGAATTTAAAAACCAAGAAAAGAAAAAAACCCCAAATGGCCACGCCATGAGGATTTTACCTGGATTGTTTGCTGAGGGACCTAGGAATCCGATTGTAAGAATGAATCAATGCATTCACTTTGAAAATGGAATTACAGTGTGTGTTTGTGGTTCCAGAAATCCATCCCTTCTCAGTCTCTGTATTAGGACTGAGGCCTATTAGCTCCGTATTAGACGTCTAATCTCCTGCTGAAGATGTGAGAATAAGTAATTTACTTTCAGTCAATCAAATGTGTTAAGGGGGAACTCTCGAGGTAGCCCAGGGCAAGAGGGATTGTTTTGTTTTTCTAATGTTATTGAAGGCCCTACCAAGCAACTGGCAGCCTCTCCCGCAGCTGGGTGAGTTCTCTCAGCAGGGGGCCCAGTGGGCTGGAATCCTCAGCAAATCATCCAGACAGCCAGGACCATGAAATCCAGCCAGACCCCCAAAAGGTGACCCCCGCAGCCCCAGTGCCCTCTGAAGCCCTCCGGCTAGGCTGGCTTCCATTTCTGGTTCAGCGTGGCCACTGAGGAATGCCAGACATCTCCACGCCTGGCAGCCACAAGGCCACCAGGTGTGCTCGGGCCAGAGGGAAGGTTCAGGGCTGGGGAGATATTTCTGCTCTTTTTTCCTGACCCTCATGGAAGCCCGCCCCAAACCTCCCCGCCTCTATCCCTCTCCTGTTTCTTCTCCACTGCTGGCTGAGAGCATGGACAAACCTCTGCTGGAGGCCCACTTCTTGGGGGTGTCATTGCTTCGGGAAATGGTTGGGCTAATTGGAGACAGGTGTCCCCAGGTGCTAACACGCGGTCTCCCACTGGAGAAGTGGGTGCAAAGTCAAACCACATGGGCTACTTACAATGAGTGAGGTGTGAGCCTCTGGCCCTTTACCTTTTCCTCCTTCCTCCGAGCACTGCCCTCTCCCTGCAGCACGAAGGGGACAAAACCCCCCAGACTGCCCCCTGTGCCCCGCTCACATGTCAGGTGGTATGGCTGTGGTTTCCGCACAGCACTTTGCTGGTGCAGAGGAGGGAAGGGCAGAGGCTTCTCGGAGCCCGTTCCTGCCCGGGCTCTTGAACTCGGCGTGATGTCGGGGAACAAGAGGAGAGGGATTCTGAGAAGAGCCAGGGGCAGTATGTGGAAGTGGGTCCTTTGAGAAGAGGCGCAAAGAACTGGGGCCTTTTGTCTGAAGGCTGGAGACCCTCTGTTCCCATGTATTAGGAGTCCATTTAACCAGCAGGTTTGGAAACTTTGGGGAAAAATACATTTAAACATTTTCAAGCTGAAAACTCCTCTCTGGGTGTCCAGTCCCACTCTCCACTTTCCAGACAAGAAAACAGCCTCCAGTGTGACCACCACACGGGCAGAGCCAGGATGGGAACTGATGCTATGGGCCTCTGTGTCAGGGCTCGTATTTATTTTGACTGTGGATGAAATCTACGTGGGTTCAAAGACAGGTATGGAGGGAGCATGGGCATGGATGAGCTGGGCCATTTTGGTAATTCCTTTGCCTTCCTTCTTTCCACCTGCTGATCCTCATTTGCTGGCTGGGGCAAAGGCCTGGTAAGAAGGTGAGGGGGCAGGTTGGGGGCCGGGAGACTTCAGAGCCCCTGAAATCACGCCTAAAATACTTCCAAATCGGTCATGTTGTCTGATCCCCACAATATTAATGATTTCATTTCAAGGGGATCTGAGATGTTTTGATTCTAGAGACAAGACTATCGTGTTGATAAATTCAAATTTGGGGGCTATGAGATATGGGCAGTGGGGTTCGGTGGAGAGGATACTGGACTGGGAGATAGGAGTTCTGGGTTCTAGTCGGATTCTGCCACCAACTATTGTCTGAACTTTGCTGAGGCACTTCATGTGACTGGTTTGTAGCTTCTTTATCAGTAAAAAAAAAGACATTTTTATTCTGTTAAGTTTTTCCTTTGCAGAAGAGTTGTCATTTTCTGTAGTGCCACCTGTCTATTTTTGCTTTGGTTACCTGGGCTTTTGCTGTCACAGCCAAAAAATCATTGTCAAGACCAACGTTAAGACGCTTTTCCCCTATGTTTTCTTCTAGAGGTTTTATAGTTTCAGGTCTTATGTTTATGTCTTTAACCCATTTTTGAGTTGATCTTTGTGTACGGTGCAAGACAGGGGTCCAACTTCATTCTTTTGGATATGCATACCCAGTTTTCCCGAAACCATTTGTTGAAGAGACTATGCTTTCCCCATTGTGTATTCTTGGCACCCTTGTTGAGAATCAGTTGACTGTATATATGTGGGTTTATTTCTGGGGGTTTTATTCTGTTCCATTGGTCTATGAGTGTCTTACAACCTATGCAATGTGAGAAAATATTTGCAAACCATTTATCTGATAAGGGGTTAATATCCAAAATATATTTTTAAAAACTTCTACAACTCAATAACAAAATCACAAATAACCTGATTAAAAAATGGGCAAAGGACTTGAATAGACATTTTTCCAGTGACGAGATCCATTCCACCAGGTACATGAAAAGGTGCTCAACATCACTAACTATCAGGGAAAAGCACATTAGCCACAATAAGCTATCACCTCATACCTGTTAGGATGGCTATTGCATAAAAACAACAAGAACAGCAACAAAAGATAACAGGTAGTGGTGAGGATGTGAAGAAAATGGAAGGCTTGGACGGTGAGATTCCATTTCCAGTGGATGAGAATGTAAACTGGTGCAGCCACTGTGGAAAACAGTATGGAGGTTCCTCAAAAAATTAAAAATAGAGCTACCGTATAATGTAGAAATCGCATTTCTGGGTATACAGGCATACCTCATTTTATTGCACTTTATTGTGCTTTACAGTTACTGTTTTTTTTTTTTTTTTTAAATAAATTGAAGGTTTGTGGCAACCCTGTGTGGAGCAAGTCTATGGGTGCGATTTTCTCAACAGCACTTGCTCACTTCATGTCTCTGTGCCACATTTTGGTAATTCTAGCAATATTTCAAACTTTTTCATTATTCTTACATTTGTCATGTGACCTGTGATCAGTGATTTTGATGTTACTACTACAACTCAGATGATGGTTAGCCTTTTTAAGCAAAAAGCATTGTTTAATTAAGGTATGTACTTTTTTTTAGATATAATGTTATGGTACACTTAATGGACTACAGTCTACCGTAAACATAACTTTTATATCCACTGGGAAGCCAAAAAATTCGTGCGACTCACTTTATCGTGATATTCACTTTCATGCAGTGGTCTGGAGCCAAACCAGCAATATCTCTGAGGTATGCCTGAGTATCCAAGAAAATTGAAATCAGGATCTTGAAGAGATCTCTGCACTCCCATGTTCACTGCAGTATTATTCACAATAGCCAAGACTTGGGAACAACACATGTGTTCATTGTCAGATGAATGGATAAAGATATTGTGGTCTATAGATACAATGGAATATTATTCAGCCTTAAAAAAGAAGGAAATTCTACCATTTGCAAAAAACAGATGAATCTGGAAGTGATTATGCTAATTGAAACAAGTCAGTCACAGAAGGACAAATACTGCATAATTCCACTTATATATGGAATCTAAAATAGTCAAACTCATAGAAGCAGAGAATAGAATGGTGGTTGCCAGGGGCTGAAGGGAGGGGAAAATGGGAAGTTGCTATTCAATGGGTATAAAATTTTAATTATACACAATGAATAAGTTCTAAAGATCTGCTGTATAATGTAGTGCCTACTGTTAACAATATGGTGTTGTACATTTAATTAAAACCTTAATAAGGCAGATCTCATAATGATTCTTACCACAAAAAATTTAAAAACGTGACACAAGAAAACTTTTGGAGGTGATGGATACGTTTATTACCATGATTATGGTGATGGTATCAAAAGTATATGCATACGTCTAAGTTCATCAATGTATACATTGAACAAGTACTTTTGTGTTTTTTTGGTGTACGAATTATACTTCAATAAAGCTGTTAAAAACAAACAAAAAAGACCCTGAAGCTTTCTGCTAGATACTAGACATTATTGATTACCTATCTAACAGCCATCAGCTTTTTTCCTCTTTGCCTGCCTTCTGCACAGAGGCTGAAAAAGTCAGGTCCTCTCTTTCCCAGCCTTCCTTGTATTGAGGGGTGGTCATCTGACCCAGTCCTGGCCAGTGAGATATAAGAGAGAAGTCTGGAACACCTGGAAAAAGCTGTTTCTTCTCATTAAAAGGACAGAAGTTCCAGAAGAGAAGCCACTTTTCCAGCCACTCCCTTCCTTTCTGCTCGGGACATGACTGAGTGAGGATGTGATTCCTGGAGCTGTAGCAGCCATCTTGTGGTCATGAGGTGAGACAAAATGACATGAGAGAAGACAAGACATTGAGGTTGCATGACAAAGAGGTGGGATGAGCTGGGTCCTTAATGACATTATTGATCCAACCCCAGCACCAAAATCTCAGTACCTCTTGTCACAGAGATTATTAAATGCTTTTATTGTTTAAGCTATTCTTAGGCAGGTACAACACTTGCAGTCAAACATATCCTGATACATTAACATCCTAGAATTCTGTAACATGTATTATCCGTTTACAGATGATAACTAAAGTCCCTGGGAATGATGGGTGTTCCTTCTGTTAGTGTCACTCTTTGCCTTGCGGCCTCTTCACCTGGCTGCCTCCTATGCATCCTTCAGCACAGATATTCCTTCCTCCAAGAAGCCCCTGCCCCCGCCCTGTACACTGGGAAGGCTGTCTTTGCGCTAGCCTTTTGTCCTTACCTATGTTGTGCATTGCAGTTACCTGGGCACCTGAGCTTCTTTCTCATTGAACTGTGAGTTCCTGCAGGGCAGAGACCACCTCTTCTTCACACACACACATCTCTAACATCGTGGAAAGCTAATGAGGTCTCCTAAGGCTGTGGGTGGCAAAACCTCATATCAAACTAGCTTAGAGAAAGGGGAGACATTGAACAAGGAGGGGTATTGCACAAACTCAAACGAACCGTTGAATAGTCAAATGAAGCAGGTGGGGCAGAGATACCAAAAGGCCCTAGGAACACCTGGAATCAGGAGTTCAGCTACCTCCAATATTCACTCCTTGTCTGTCTCTGTTTCTCCCTCTTTCTCTGTCCTTTTTGCCTTCTCTCTGTGTGTTTACTTCATTACCTTTTGTTGCTCCCTCCATGGGGTGGGAGACACTGCCACTCAGTTTTTGGAAGGGGGGCGATGGGGGGCTTCCACAGGCCTGCCCAGTGCCCCTCTGGACGCTAAGCACCTTGGCCGTCTCCCCTCCAGATGCTGTCCCCTCGGGGGTGGTGAAGGGACTCATGTCTCCTAGGCTGAGCTCTGTTGTTCTCCCTTCCCGTGGCCACTGCAGGGACATGTCTAGGTAACTACCTGTTGGGCTGAGCAGGTGGGCTCTAGAGGGGGTTCTGGAGGAGGTGCGCCGTGGCAGGGGGCTGCCAGCAGTCTCTGAGCAACACCCCACGGGCCTGGGGGCGCATGCTCAGTTGGAGGCTGGCTGACGTTTTCCCCTTGGTCATGGAACCTCTACCTGAGTGACAGCTGGTATCTGAGTGACAGCTGGGAGAGGATTCTGGTGTTTCCTTTCCCAACTACTCTTGGAGGATGAAGACCTCACCCTGTTAACCCCATCATTCAATTAGTGCAAAAAATAAATCAGATAGAAATCCCTGTGTCCCCACTGACAACTCAAGTCCTGCATTCAGGGACCCCCCCATGGGTGGTACGCGGCGTGCCCTTTCAGTGGCAGGGAGGAGAAGCTGGCTATATATCGGGATGGGAAGACCCTGGGAAACCCTCTCGAGTGGTTTTTAGAGAAAGCTCCTCAGGTAATCCAGCCTGGCACCAGTCCATGGACCTGGGGAACCCCTCTAGTCACCTACTCTCTGGAAGAGTGGGTCCTAAACAGGGTACCACATGGCAATCACCCAGGGTTCTCAAAACCTAGCACTGGTCTCCAAGAAGAAGCGCTTGTTCATCTACGGTTAGCCTCATGGTATATGGCTGCCCTTTAAGTCACCCTCCTTTCCTGTTTCTTTCCCCTGGTCCTGGGGAGAATTTTAGTCCATAAATCTCATCATAGATTAGGTTTGTCACATAAGTGGGATTATCATTTTGAACCTGGAGTTGGCATACAAACCAGAAGCGCTCATTGCCTCGGTGGAGGGGTCACAAGCAAATCAGCTGGCACGTGGGAAAGAGCGGGGATCTGCGGACAGGCTGAGATGGGCAGGGAGAGCTGGACCGCTGTGTAGGGCTGCCCCGTTCAGAAATCGTGGGAGTGGTCTTCTGCCACATCTCTCCTTCCCTCTCCCCAAGTGCAGAAGGGGCTGCCACCTTTCTCAGCAAACAAGCTGGGTCCCCTGCCCTGTATCAGGGACGTGGCAGCATCTGCTGTGGGTGGCTTCCTTCGTGCCTCTCTCCAGTGTTAGAATTCTGGGTGGGAGGAGGACCGAGGGGTAGGCTACTCATGTCAAGATGAGGGTCAAGGCTGGAGGGGGAGGGGGAGATGCAAGAAAAGTCTAGTAGAAAACCCAACTGGAGGGACTAAGGAGGATTTTAGAGGTAGGATGGACTCAGACAGCATGAGGACATTCTACGTGGGGTCATCCAGCATTCCCCCACCAACTCCGTTGTCCCGGACTTCGGAGGGAAGATAATCTGTGCATCACCAGTCCTCTATCAATTCTCTGCTACGGGAAAAGCTTTCTCTACCTTAGGCTCTGATGGACAGGCAGTAAATGAGACCTGAACACTCCCCATTCATCCATCCATTCAGGCCACTTCACCTATTGACACTGGTCTTACCAGGCCACGCCAGGTGCTGGGGTCTCCACGAAGAACAGGATTCCAATCCTCAACTCTAGATGTAGAGACAGACAAATCAACAGATGTTTACAGTGCGGTGTGGGAGAGCATCAGTGGAGCATATACTGGGTACCTGGGTACCAGGATGAACTAAAGGATGGACGATAGGGTGGGTATGAGGGAGGGGAGGGAACTGGGAGGAGACACCTCCTTAAAAGAGGTGCCGTTTGAGTTGAGCCTTGAAGACAAAGGTAAGAATAAGCAAGGAGTGTTTTGGGCAGGGGGAAAAAGCATGAGCTGGACTCTTGAGCCACTGCTGTTCAGTTTGAATCATGGCTCCAGCACATTTTACTTGTGACTTTGGGTGAGTGAGTCTTTCATGCTTCAGTTTCCCCATCTGCAAATGGGCATAATATTGATGCCCAGCTTTGAGGGTTATGTAAGCATTACATGAGTCTGTAATGTGTTTGGACCCGTGGTTTGCTATGATGCTTACTATTATTGGTCATGGAAAGGTGTGACCAGTTTGGGGAACTGAAATAGTTCCAATAGGCAACAGTGTGGGTTGGGACAGGATCGCAGTGGGAGATGGGATGAGAATAAGCAATCTGCTGGAGCTGCTCTTTCTTCTGTAGGGAGGATGGGGAACCAGCAGAGTTTTCTTTGAAGAGCCTGATAGATTTATAAGCAAGACAACGACTTTCTCCTTAAGGAAATTGTGAACATAGGAGACAAAGAACAGCAACAATATAAGTGGGAAGTGATTCAGGTCCAAGGCAAGATAAGAGGTCATGTAGAGAAGGAGACTTCACAGCAAGGGCATTGGAGCCGGGAGTCGAGACCACATTGAATTATTCAAGTTAAGAATCTCCTTGTTGGGCTGGCACATTCTGCTTTATGAATTGCTTTCACTCACCTGGTCTCAGTAACTGCAGAGGAAGGCTACCCAGGGAAGGGTTGGTATCACTGTGGTACAGCTGCGAGAACAGGCATCCTAGTCCAAGGTCACTGGCTGGGCCCTGAGAGAACTAGCGCTGAAGTCAGGTGTCCCCCTGGCCTCTGACTCTACGCCTGTCACTGAAAAAGGGGACTGAGCCGGAGGGTGGGCAAGCCCTGTTGGGGGGGAGCAGGCAGACAGCCCCTGGACAGAGTGCAGGGTGACCCTGGGACTGAAGCCATTCCTGGGTCACAGGGAATTTAAACTTGGAGGATTCTGGATTAGAGTGTTTGTGCCCAGGGAGTGGGGCCTGGGAGGGAAGCAGGAATCAACAGAGAGGGGTGAATTACAGAGATGGATTTGTCCAGTGATTGGGAGGAGAGAAACTGAGGAGGAGAAATCGAGCAGCAGCTGTAAGAGAGACTCGAGTTCACCACAGCATTTTCTGCCCTACTCCTGCTCTTCCTCTGTAGGAGAAATGAAGAGAGAGTGGAAGGGAAGCTCCAGAGGGAGGTGTGGGCCGGGTGTGCTCAGTGTGGCCTGCAGCCTGGGGCCAGGCGCCAGTAGGTAACTGCAGAAATAGGGAGCAAGTGCCTGGAACTGTAAAGTGATTTCCCATAGTCACGGCATCCACACTTGTGGTCAGTGGACTCATCTCATTGAATGGAGTATTGGCCAGTTTGGGTACTGTTGGATTCTGTGCTAAGTCACTGTCTTAGTCTGTTAGGACTGCTGTAAGAGAATATCAGAGACTGAATGGCTTATAAGCAACAGAAATTTATTTCTTACAGTTCTGGGGGCTGGAAAATCAAGATCAAGGCACCAGCAGATTTGGTGTCTGGTGAGGGCCTGCTTCCTAGTTCATAGATGGCCATCTTTTCACTGTTTCCTTACATTGTGGAAGGGACAGGGAGCTCTCTGGAGTCTTTTTTATAAGGGCACTAATCGCATTCATGAGGGCTCCATCCTCATGACCTAATTCCTTTCCAAAGGCCCCTTCTCCAAATACAATCACATTGAGCATTAGAATTTAACATGTGAATTTGGGGGCAGAGGGAATACAAACATTCAGTCTACAGCAGTTACCGAGTTGCATGTGGCATGTGCTGCATGCTTGTCGCACCCAGTAGGGGCACAGTGGCCTTCATCGCAGGTAGTTGGGAAGGTTTAGGGACTGCAGTATGACCAGGGGCTGGGCTGAGACTGGTTGTTCTAATATGCTGCTGGGAGAATTAGAATTGAGTGTGATGGGAAATCTTTGTGTGTGTTTTTATCTGTTATAATGAGGGATGATTGACTCTAAATTGGTAAGTCACAGACTGTAAACTGGCTGCCCACCAGCCAAATACGGCCCTTGGATATTTTTGCTTGTCCCACACATGCTGGTTCCCACAGTGTTTGGTAAAATTTGAATCACATGTCAACTAATTTCATGCAAACTGGATGCTGGCTCTCTTGAAAAATCAGTGTACCTGGCAAACCTGGGCCACACTTCTGTTTGTCCCCAGTTGGCTAATGCTAAGCAGTGGCAGCCCCTCTAGATGGGGCATGTGCCCCTCGATTCTCATCTCGCCCTGCTCTGCTCAGACCTGGCCAGTCTCACTAATTTACATGGCCAGCCTGGCCTCTGTAGGCTTTTTGACGTGCCTGATGAAGTCAATTCAGTTTAATTCATCAAAAATTTAATCAGGTGTCTATTATGTGACTGGTACAGGGTAATTATTATTTTTTAAAAATCAGGCATCTATCATGTTTTGTGGAGGGTAAAAAAAGGTTTTTAAAACATGATCTCTCGTGCAAAGAGAATGGCGACTTGGCAGGAGGCAGATCGTAGACATGAGATGCAGCGAGAGTCCCAAGCAAAGAGGCATATGAGCAACAGATACTTCTAAGAAAGGAACAATTAATAGTATGAGTTCCTTACAGACGTATAGCACTGTACCTTTTCAAAGCCTTTCATGCACAATAGTTGCTTTGAAGAACCCTGGTGAGATAGGTGGGTTAGGTAGGGCAAGAATTAGCTCTTCTTCTTTACTAAGGAAGGTACTGAGGCCAAGCGATGACTTGGCCAGGTCTGCCATTGAGGATGGAGTCTAAGCCAGGCCTCTGCATTCCAATCCAGTTCTCTTTCAAACCAAGCCAGGTATCTGGGGGTAGATTCTACTGCCAAAAAGGAAAGCTCATGTGGTCTGAAGACTCTGGTTGAATGATTATTTCAATATGGAAGAATCATCCCGCCAAGAATAATTCATCAAAGAGTGAATCAGTTCAGAAATGGACGCACCCAGACTGTGTCATCACCTGGGGAATGAGTTCTTATCTTTCAATGCAGGTCATGCCTTGTGAAGTTTGAGAGAAGCCATTTGGCCTGGCCCATTTCCTGCAATGTGAGGTCGTAGGTGTATCTGATGATTTGGGCTGGAGTCTTTGCTGGAGACATCCCAGGTTCCTAAACCACAGAGAAATCCACGGGCTGGATGCAGTGTTGGCTGAGTACCTAGGGCGATGCACAAGGACTCGGTGAGCCAAATCTCCAAGGCAGCCATCTTCACTCTTTTAGTCCCAATTTTCCTACCCAGCTTCTGAGTAGCTCACTTTGCCTCTTGAGTCCAGCCTGAGGGATACCCACCAGCCTGCTGCTTCCCCGTGGGGAGACAGGAGGGGATGCGAGAAGCACACTCCAGAGACATTTCTCCAGCTTAGAGGCAGAAAAGTCTAATAGTTATGCGGTCAAAATGCCAGAACTTGAAAGGAAAGGTGTAGAGGATGATCGACGTAACAAAAGAGGTAATTTCTTAAGTGCCCACTACAAATGACTACAGTCAGTTACTTTGCTTGTGTGTGTGTGTGTGTGTGATCTCAATTCAATTTCAAATAAATCCAGAGTTATCTGACTCCAAAACCCGTATTTCCCACTCACTACTCTCCAAACCCTGCTATGTCCCCTGATTGACAATGGAGGGACATTTGTCCCTTCATCTCTGCTCTTTTTCATCCAGGTGACATTTCATTGAAGAGGTGGGCGTAAGTCATTGGCCAATAAACAGATACACATTGCATGCAGCAAATTACAATAATTAGATTGTAATATCGATCCATTTTACATCTGCAGTCCTCATGTTTGCGTTTGAAATGGCCTGCAGGATTGAAGATGAGCAGGAAAGGAAATAATTACATGTTATCTGAATAAAATCTGCAGCAAATTACCTATAAAACTATAACTATCCAAACAGGATGACATTTACTTTATAAGTTCATGACTC
Organism: Balaenoptera acutorostrata; assembly: GCF_949987535.1. Classification (NCBI taxonomy): domain Eukaryota; kingdom Metazoa; phylum Chordata; class Mammalia; order Artiodactyla; family Balaenopteridae; genus Balaenoptera; species Balaenoptera acutorostrata. The sequence continues at coordinate 109,342,949 of NC_080071.1, forward strand.
CCTTTCTTTAAAGTTTGCTAAAAAGAGAGCAAAGTAATTACAGTTCTTTCTCTGATTGATTAAACATGACATATATGCTAATATGAAAGTAACGCTTGTCCTTTGTTACTCCATCGTCTGGCTTACAGTAATTTGCAAGGTAGCAGATAGAATTATTTCAGAGCTGCTAGTCTGAACTTTTCTATTCTAAAAATAGAATCTTGGGTCTCCTTTGCTTCAACCAAGAATTTATATTCCCTCTCTACGTTTCAACTTTCATATAGATGTGAAATGATGTTGCAGCTATTAGAGCCTCATTTTTTCCCCCCTTGTACATCAGAAAACACATGTTACCACAACTGGTTCAGCAAAAACAAAAAACAAAACAGAACAAAATGAAAACCAATAACAAAAAAACCCCACCTGCTAAGATTTGCTTTAAAGCTATTATGTAGTTACTGGTCTGTCAGATGGAGTGTTTTTAACCTTCTGAATAAAATAATGTTAGACACGACTGAGAAAAAAAACCACAAAATTTAGAACATCAATAAAATATGCCACTTGTCAAGCTATAAGGAGGACTGTTCAATTTAAAGCAGCAATTATTTAAAAAACAGGTCAAGACCACATCCATCAAAATTAGCCCGTATTTCGAGATTATAATTACTAATGCAGCAATTAATTATTTTAAAATCCATCTGAATGTAAGAATTAGAAACAAAATATAATAATGGCAGCACACATATATTGTGCTTACTATGTGGTAAGGTGTATGAACTCGATTAATTCCTGCAACAGCCCAGTGAGCTAGATCCCATTATGAGCCCATTTTCCCAGATGAGGGCAAAGAAGCACCAAGAGGTAAAGAAACTTCCCCAAGGTCAAACAGTTATGAAGTTCTAGATATCCAGTTATTTTCAGGTCATGCTGCTGGAATATTCTATGGAAGGAAATAATCGAATTCTTTGGTTAAAGAAGATAAAGAATAGACTCTCGACAGGAAAGTGGTGAAGTAAGCCTTCCCCTGGAACCCTGCCTCATCCTAGAACAGAATGGTCTGTGGGCCTCTGACCCCCTCTGGCTTTGGTAACCCCCATGAGCCCAGAGACCCCTGTGCCTGAGAAGAAAGTAGACATAGGGCAACGGGCCCAAAGCTCTGGTGGTCCACTCAGTCTCCTGGCTCAGCCCTGGTCCCTGGGGCTTCTCTGGCTAAGCTGAAGTTTGACCCCAATCCCACCTCACCTGACTTTTCCGATTCTGTGCTGCCTCGGCCTCCCTGGCCCTGGAGAGCTTGCTTATATGTTGTCTTCTTTACAGAGACAGCATGCTCAATGCTTCAAACATACTCAGAAGAAGACACACCAGGGTCTGAGTCCTAGCCCTGCCACTTAGTAGCCTCTGGGTGACTTTGAAACATTATTTCAGGGCTTTGTGTCTCAGTTTGCTCACCTGCAAAATGGGGATGTTCAGGGTATTTGTGACGACCACATGATGTATGTCAAGCAATGGATTCATGGCGTGTGCTGGAGGGCTAGTCCCCCCTCCCTCCCTTCCCTTCTTCCTTCTTCTTTTTTAAAAGGTCACCTCTCTCTCCCGGTCTCAGATTCTCATTGGACTAGGCTGTCGACCCCTAAAAATCCCTTCATTTTTATATTCTGTGGTTCAAAACTGTGATTATTGAATAATCAAGATACCTACAGGTCAGTTTCTATTTCAAAGACCCAAAGACCCAACTGTGGTCCGAGTGATGCTTCTTGCCAGATAGCTGAATAATTAGTAATTAATTTAATGCACATACACCGTGTCCAAAGAGGAAACAGACAAACTCATTTTGCCCTTTGGGGACTCACAATCCAGTCAGGGAGAGAGAGAGACAGAAAGGTGGGGGGCAGGTTTAGATTTAACCCCTTGCACGCTAGAATAGAATAGAGGCCTGCCGAGCGTAACTGGCTCACGGGAGTTGCCCTCCGAGATTGCATCTGGTTCCCTTCAACGCCGTACCTGCTCTGTGCTCTCCTGGTGCCACTTACCTGGAGGTTGATGCTCAGTGTGGGGCCTGCATCTCTTGCCCCAGACGGCAGCATCTTTGCCCCTAGTACCCTTACCACTTGGAACCACAGGCAACTGCATCCTTCACAAGGCCAGAAAGCTGAGTGAGTTTGGAAGGATTTTCTCAGGCAAGTAGTGGGAGTTAATGAAGTCCCCAAAGTTGATAGTGTGAAACGATAACCACGTCTGGAGATGCCAGCCAGCGTACAGCCTGACCACAGTTTCTAGCTCGAAGGGTGAGGCCAGGTCCTTCCCCCAGCAAGTCAGGCCAACTTGCTTCCTGATGTTAACTCCGTGTGGGTGGTGTCCCTGAGCCTCCGGGAGGGATGCCCTCCACTCTCTCTTGCTTTGCCTCCCTTTTCCTCTCCTTCCTGCCTGAGTTGAGGAACGCATGCAATACTCAAGACCCTCATAGAACTAAGGGCTCCCCGGCCCTTGCTTTCCGCCTTCTAAGCTACAGAATCACGGACATACACCACTGCTGGTAAATAGGTAATAACGAGAGGTACTACCACTTAACGCTTTACTTGCTGTACGTTAGCTCTGCCTAGTTGGGATCAGGGAGATTAAGAAGTTTGCCTAAAGTTTACACAGTGGAGAGGATGGAGTTTGAAATTCCGTATTCATTTATTGAGCAAATATGAAGTAAGAGTGACTATGCTCCAGGTGCTGGATGGGAGATTGATAAAGATGCTGTGCTGGTCACAGGCTCATAGACAAGGTGGATGGAAAGTATTATAACAGAGACAAGCTCAGGTTTCAGCAGCAGCAGCAGAGAGGCAGGGAGTTCCAAGAAGGCTGCCTGGAGGAGGTGCTATGGGAGTTTAATTGTGGAAAATGAACAGGAGTTTTTCAGGTGAATGCAGGGGGTGGGGAAAGGCATTCTGGGCAGAAGGAAAGGAGACAGGCAAGGATCAAACTGGCAAGTGTTAAGGACAGTGCAGGTGGCAAATATTGATGCGATGTGGGGTGGACTGGGGTTGGAGAGGTGGCTGAGGCCAGATCCCAAACAGGATGTATGAGGACATATAAGGAGCTTGAACAGGAAAAAATAGCTATCAGAGGATTTTAAGCACCTCCTTCATCGTTTCCTTCATCAATGCTTCCTCTTCTTTTTCAGGGCTTCAGTGATCTACCTCTACGTAACCAACATGCCAAAGCTTAGTAGAGGAAAACAATCATCATTTTGTGCATTGTGTATGGAGGCTATAGAAAGAAATTCTGGCGCCAGACCTCAGGGCTGCAGAGCGGGGAGGTGTGGAGAATGGAGATGTGGTCGCCTGGGCCACGGGCAGGAGGCCGATTGGTCAGACAGTGGGACATAGGAGGTGTGTCCCTAGAGCCCCCTTCTCCCCCTTCCCAGGCCTCTTCTCCCCCTGTGAGCTACCTCAGGCCTGCCTGTTCCCTTTCAGTCCCCAGACCTAGGGGTGGCAGATGAGCCATGGCCTTGGCTGACCTCTCGTCCATGATGTGACTGGAGGTCACAGCTGTCTGTGCCTGGCTCTCTCCCACCAGCCTGCCAGGCAAGAGGAGAACTTTGGATGTTAGTTAGGCAGGGAGCAAATGACACCCTCAGATTGGACCCATCTGGCAAGTTTAATTAAGGGATTCTTTTACTCACTTCCCTGCCTCTCCTCACCCTACTGGTGTTCGCCGTGGTCCACTCAACAGGGAGACTTGTGCAGGGGAAGAGGGTTGCAGGTCAGGAGCCTAGAGCAGTGTCAGGGCTGGGAGAGTGTGGATCTGGGGCAAACGGAAGATACCCAGAGGTACGATTACACGTTTTGGGTGCCTACTGTGCCCCAGGGCCTTCACATTTCCCACGATATGCCTGCCGCTTAAGGATGCGCTCCATTTTACGGATGGGATCCTCGGGGCTGCGGATCGGGCCCTCTCCACGGAGGTGAATGGCAGCGCGTTGCTCCCCGCCGCCGTGCCTGGCTCCCGGCCCAGGGGATGCCCCACAATTGCCTCATAGCTGCCTCTCCGAAACATTTCCGACACTCATCAGTCATAACAAGCTTCCTGCATCAACTTGCTTTCCCAAACGCAAGATTTCGTATTGCCAAGTGTAATTAACATGATACATTGACTTAGGGCACAGCTAACAAGCACATATTAATTTTGAAAAGTCAGGTTCTTTCACTGGAAATGAGCTGCTGATGAACACCTACCGCAGGAGTTTAAAAGTGCAGGAAAGGGAGTGGGTAATTATGGGCTGGCATAGCCCGCAGGTCTGAGTTTCTGCCCCCCGGAAACGCCCTGACAGTGAGTGATTGCCCTCCGCGTCTGGCAGGGGGGCGCTCAGGGTTGCCCCAGTTCTGCCTCCCTGGTGCCCAGTCTCCCCCCTCCCCCAGGGAGCATCTTGGTTCATCTTGTCTCTCAATGTAGTAATCTCCGATCAGAACTTGTACCTGAGCTGTTCTTTGCCTAATTGCTTCCCCTGACTTGGAAATTTACACCCTCCCTCCCTCCCCTGACTTGCCGAAAAAACCCATCCTTCTGGGGACATAGGTCACTGGGCAACCTTGGACAAACGAAGGGAAACAAAACAGAGATACTCAGATCCTGTCTGCCTTTCATTCAGGGCCTCCCTGACAGTTGGAATTTCCTCTAGAACTCTGGTTTCATGAGCCAGATGTTTCAGCAAATTCCCCTCTCTATCTCCTCTCCAGATGGGGAGAGTAAACTTCTCTGCACACCTTCATGTACTAGAGTTGGGATTTGTTTTCCCATCCTTCTTGGTGTAGGGGTGGCTGTTTAGTTGTAGGGTCTCCGTTCTGGTCTATGAACCCCCTTCCCACACAAGTTGCCTTCTCTCTGTGCTGGAAAGCCCTCGGGAGACTTAGCACTAGGTTAGGAATGCTTTTACCTTGGATAACAGGGAGAAGGTCTGGGTTCAAGTGCTACGCTGGTTCTTTTCAGCCATGGGAAGCTGGACGAGTCACTGCACCTTGTTAAATGCCAGTTTCCCCAGGGGCAACTTGGGGGTGATGATCCCCTCTCCCAGGGGTCTGTGAGTCAGTGCCTTAGCACACACAGAGAACTTCACAGGGCACCCACGGTGTGGAAGTTTCCTGGGAAATGCTGTTCCCTCTGCCTCTGTCCTCCCCATACTGCCAAGCGCACCAGGAGCTACTGGGCTGGTTGAAAAGTTTGTATTTCTTGGGGGATGCGAGGAAACC